>NC_091307.1:39994419-40019419 GCF_038502225.1 Cherax quadricarinatus
ATGCTTCCTGTCTGTACCCTTTCCAAAATTTTAGGTTCCACACTTCTGGCAGTTGCCCTGTGTCGATTGACTTATTGAAGATTGTGGCTGGTGGCTCATACAGTGCTCCTGCTCCCTTTCTCAGGTCCCATGGAGAGATAATATATATTCTCATTGCCTTTGAGTTATCAACTAGCTTATACACTAGTTTCCTCGCAACTTGTCTTTTCGTATGTTTTGTGTCTAGCTCTCGCTGATACACTCTAGTACTTTGGCTCTCTGGTATCATGCCTATTTGTTCTTAGAATACTTCCTTAAATTATGTACTGAGCTCCTTTACAACTTTCTGGTCAAACTTTGTGAGCTCGCCTCCTCTCTTCTTCAGCCTGATCTCCTGGTCTTTACTCTTGTCTTTCACCTATTGTGGCTGTTTCGCAACTTTGTGTCAGAATTGGCCTTTGATGCTATGTGAATTTCATCAGCTCATTTAAAAGCCTTTTATTATTTTGAGACATACGGGTAGAGAACAGGATGAAGTTGGAGCAAGCTGTGGGCCAGAAATTTCATTTGATCAACCGACTTTATTTCGTTGATATTATTATGTTGTGCGACGATGTTCCAAACTCGAGTCATCCCAGGAATAAATGATATCAGATGTAGCGATGTTCTGGGGAAGGGTACAGCCAAAGTGGAATTGCTGCTTGCTACCCGTTGTGTTGTGTAGAAGCTCACTTCTCGCTGTCCTCGGAGAGGAAATAAGTGAGGTACTTGGACTATACTGGCCTTGTACATAACAGTAACGCCACCCACATCCCCCCGGTGTTGAGAGCGCTGCTGAAATCATAGATCTATCCAGGTTGGGTACAGGCGAGAAATACGGCGTCTTGCTCTGTTCTCTACTCTGTCAAGAAGTCGCACAAAAGACGAAGGGCAGGCAGTACAAGAAAGTGGAGCGTACTCAAGATGTGAGCGTACTTGTGCCTCGTACAGAATCTTGCAACCTCTACTGTCGAGCAGATGGGAGATACTTCGAAGTGCTGTAAGTTTCCTGGCCGCCTTGTTTGCCAGGTTTACAAGGTGGTTCTTCATGGTCAGTTTTAGTCAAATTTTACTCTAGGGATATCAACTTCATTCCCAGGTACAAACACTTTTCCATTCATCCTTTCCAGTGCTCCAGCATTACTATTATGGTACCTAGAGACCATCAACATTTGTGTTTTCTCAGGAGCAAATATAAACTTCCATCGTTTAACCCAAGCCGATATTACTCTTAGCTGGTGTTTGATGTAGAGTAGAGCAGCTGGCATTTCCTCTCTTGGATAAGTAAATGTCAGCGCGCAGTCATCTTCATATCCATGGGATTCTGGGATGAGATGGAGCAGGACGTTTAAGTAAACATTCCATAACAAAGGCCCAAGCACACTTTCCTGTGGAACACTTGCTCCAGTAGGATGTCTCGCTGACTCTGTCTTACTGATAACTCCCCTTAGAGATCTACCTTGACGGTAATCACTGAGGAGACATAGTGCAGAGTCTGTAATTCCCAATACTTGCAGTTTTGCCAAGAGTCTCTAGTGCCATACTTGATGGAAAGAACCAGCTACTACACAGCTGACTTTGGATTCATCCAGTGACTGGTGCCACTTAGTGAAGAGGTTTAACAACAGATCAGCAGAAGAATGACCTTTTCTGAAGCTATATTGACGGTCACAAAGAAGTTAGCGGTAGTTGAAAAACTTTGCCATTTGCTATGAGATTATTGTTCCAAGGATCTCTCTCTCTCTCTCTCTCTCTCTCTCTCTCTCTCTCTCTCTCTCTCTCTCTCTCTCTCTCTCTCTCTCTCTCTCTCTCTCTCTCTCTCTCTCTCTCTCTCTCTCTCTCTCTCTCTCTCTCTCTCTCTCTCTCTCTCTCTCTCTCTCTCTCTCTCTCACTCTGTCTGTCTGTCTCTCTCTCTCTCTCTCTCTCTCTCTCTCTCTCTCTCTCTCTCTCTCTCTCTCTCTCTCTCTCTGTCCCTCCTCCCGCTTCATTTACCTCCAGATTTGTGTGTCTGATTCCAACACAGCCTTTGTTGTTCTCCTTATCGTCTCTTGTTTGCCTGAAAGCATATCCATAAAGGTCTTGTTTACTTCCTCTTCTCTTACCTCCACAGTGGGAAAATTTATGGAATCAACAATTATCGAGGCAATTCGTAGCCATCTTGAAAGGCATAAATTGATTAACAAATATGAACACGGTTTTACAAAGGGGTGTTCTTACCTCAAGGTATTTGAGGAGGTAGATCATGGTAATGAATGTGATATAGTGTATACGGACTTCAGTAAGGCTTTTGATGGAGTTCCACATCAGAGACATTTGAGAAAAATATCTGATTCTATTTTCGGAGAAAATCCAATTGAATAAAATGATTAAAAATTTGAAAAATTGGAGTCTACACAGCACTAACTCAAAACAAAAATATTTTTAATTGAATGGTGCAATATAAATAGTTGTGATGAAAATGAAACCTCATCTCTAAAAACTGCACAACTGTATTAATTTAAAGAGACCACACAACAAAAGTTATCATACCTATTATATCCCACAATATTGGCCTATGAAATCAACATATATATATTAAAATATAAATAACACTGGTATGCTCCTCAATTTCAAACATTCTACAGATAACATTACCTACAATCAATCATCTATATTCAAAATCATTGAGATTTCTTCCTCAAGCTGTTAACTGTCCTTCACAGACCAGAAAAAATTCTAAGGCTTAATAACAGAGTGCGACTCACAGGAAATCTTGTGACTCGTTATAAGCTGGAGGTTGAACTCTGAAATGTCACAGCCCCTGTCGCATCTTCTTCCTCATACTCACTTCTCTACTGCTGTCTATCCTTACTCATCATAAGCTCCTATAATTATTATTGAAAAACTATTATGAATAACATCATGAAATTTTCTACACTTGTAAAATGTATGTGTATAACCTCTGATTCCGTAAGAGTAACTTAAACATAATAGTTACGATATAAACAAGTGGGTAAAGCACATATAAACCCAATTAATTACCCTACATCTACATTTTAGCTACTTCACTTTGTATCTTAAACAGATCTTAACTGTTTGTTTCCTAAACAGTTCTAAACTAGCCAGAAAATACTCGTTGACTTAATACACAAAAATACTAATCATAATAAATAAATAAAGACAATTCTCATTCTTCCCAGGAATGACCTGAACTACTCTTTTTCAAACACTTAAATTCTCATAAATATATTAAATTGCAATAAACAAATTTACAATTCTTGCTGACATCAATATGGCAAGTTTGCCAGTTTAACAGCTTGACTGATTATACATCACATTCCTAATTATTTTGTAATATTGATTTAATACATTCCTCTTACTGTACTAGTTTACCTTGCAATATTTAACTTGCTTCTGTTGATAATGTTGTCTATTATGAATTGATGACAATTTTGGCTACTGTACTGTCATGTTGATAATTTAATCTTGTGAACTGTGGCGTTAGTTTTGTTGTGTGTATTTTGGTGACAATTTTCTCTAAAGCATCATGGCGACAACTTTGGATAGAGCAGTGTTGATAAATCTGTATAGTATTTAGTGATAGTTTTCTCTAATCAGTAGGTGACTTTAGTTTATCTGGTGTGTAGTTATTATAGTGTTATTTGCTTATAGTTTTTGATGATGTATTATGATGATACCATTGTTTAGTCTGTGTTGAGTGGAGTTTTGACTCATGTGGTCTAGTGACAATTTTATTTCGTGTGCAATAGAGACTTGTCTATGTTCAGTGAAAATATCATATTTATTGTGTAGCAATGAAATATTTATCTATTATGGAAAATAACATGAGAGATTTGTAATTAACAAGCTTATTGTCCAAATACAACATCAACTCTCTCAACAAATTTTTAAGTTCCTACTCAGGAGAATCACCCAAACTTGCATTGCTGAGTACTTCACCAGGCGGAGCTGGAACATAGGTAGCCTTTATTGACTTCATAATTGTCTTTGACATAATCAACCAAGAACTTATCTTGAATCACTTGGCCAATTTCGGTATAAGACGGAAAACTATTAACTTGGGCTCAACGATTCTTAAGCAACAGAACAGTCTCAATCATTTACAGAGGAGTTAAAAGACGTACCTAAGCCTCATTTGAGCTGCGCTCACCTCAGGGTGAAGTGCTCAATTTCATGTTCTTATTCACAGGCTTTTATCAAATTTCCTTATGCAAGATGATAAAGCTATTATTTTTTATACAGATATCTCTATTTTTATAAACACATCAAATAAACTATTAGCTCTCCGCGATGCCTTGACAGCTTAAGATATTGACTAGGGTCCACACCACCGTATGTCCTGTGATGGTTAGGTTAGGTAAGGTTCGTCAGGAAACAGGACAAGTGTTCCTGACGCAGATATTAGTCAGATGATGACCAGGCTTCGGAGCTTTGGTCATCTGACCGAGGCCTTCCGCTGGCTTACTGGTCCACCTCTTTAAAAAATAATATTCCTTCGATGATGGGTACAACATCTAGCTTGGCTGGATGCACCATTGTCTAGTGGTTTAAGTGTTGTCTCTTATCGTGCTAGTGGCACCCCTGCTTTTCATTGGGGGATGTTGCATCGTCTCCCGAATCTTTCGCTTTCTTAGGGTATGTAATAACTTGGCAAAAATCTTTATTAGCCTAACGAAAATACATATTTTTCATTGTGTTTGTATATAAATAAATTATTGCAATCTTATCTAAAATATGTTTAGTTGGATTATGCTAAAATAAATTGCGCTTTTCATAATGAGGTTAGGTAATTATGTAACGTTCTTTTGGTAGAAAATTATTAATTCTTACATTAACGTAAATGAACCTTGTCCATATCTAATGCTATATTAATGTTATTTTAAACTTAGTCCAAGACTTTTCCAAATATGACTGTAATAAACTTTATCACTTTTTTACTAGGAATCTCATAGACACAGTCGTCAGCATTTTGGGGGGAATTTCTTATCAAAGATTTTAAAAGTATTCAAATTCTTAAATTCAACTTTGATATTAAAATTCTTAAGTAGGGAAGGTATATCAAGCAAGTTTTCACTTTATGGGAGAACCAGCATATTTTTAATTGAATAAGGTTGGATGTCATTTTTTGAGTCGTAAGAAAGTATTTCTAGCAGTTTTAAAAGATACTACAGATCATTAGTTATATCATAAACCTTCTATATTCCAACATCTATGAACTCTGGGCTGCAAATATGCAAAGCTCTCAAAAATATTGATGAGAATACAGAAAATATGGCTTTCCACAAGGATCAGTTTGAGGCCCCATTATTGTTCATAGTTTACAAAAATTACCTTTGTGATGAATGGTTTGAAAAACCGAGAAGTTGAAGATTGAGACACTTATGCAGCATATGGGAATCTTTATTCAGGAAACGTTTCGCCACACAGTGGCTTCATCAGTCCAATACAAAGAGGAAGGCGTAAGGAGAGGAGGAGTATGAGGTAATCAGTCCCTCAACCTGGAGTCGATGTGTTCAGTCCATCAATCTTGTAGAATGTACAGCATAGGGCCGTAGACGTGGCTTATATACTGTAGTGAGGTGAGGTGAAGCAGGCGGAGGCGGGGGTCATAGTGGTACCATCCACTAGTCGAAGTAGGTCTTCGTCCAAAGGTTGAACAAGTGTTGAAGAATTCTTTGTAACAAGATCCCATGATGCTGCAGTGTTTGACAGTTGTGATGAATGGTTTGAAAAACCGACAAGTTGAAGATTGAGACACTTATGCAGCATATGGGAATCTTTATTCAGGAAACGTTTCGCCACACAGTGGCTTCATCAGTCCAATACAAAGAGGAAGGCGTAAGGAGAGGAGGAGTATGAGGTAATCAGTCCCTCAACCTGGAGTCGATGTGTTCAGTCCAAAGGTTGAACACTTGTTCAACCTTTGGACGAAGACCTACTTCGACTAGTGGATGGTACCACTATGACCCCGCCTCCGCCTGCTTCACGTCACCTCACTACAGTATATAAGCCACGTCTACGGCCCTATGCTGTACATTCTACAAGATTGATGGACTGAACACATCGACTCCAGGTTGAGGGACTGATTACCTCATACTCCTCCTCTACTTACGCCTTCCTCTTTGTATTGGACTGATGAAGCCACTGTGTGGCGAAACGTTTCCTGAATAAAGATTCCCATATGCTGCATAAGTGTCTCAATCTTCAAAAATTACCTTGATGATGGAATTACATGTAGCATGAACAAATTTGCTGATAATACAAAATTAGGCCGAATGCTTGAATCTGAGGAGGATACCAATAAACTCCACGAGGATTTGGAGAAATTAATGTCTCGGTCTGAAAAGTGACAGACGATGTTTAATGTGGTTAAGTCCCTGGGAATGAAAATAACCCTCGAAGTTATAAACTAGGTGAAGCAGAGCTTGATCACACAGAGTGTGAAAAGAACTTGGGAGACATGGCAAACAGAATTGTGTCTAAGTGCGCACATTAAGGCTAACTGAATACTAGGATATATTCCAAAAGTTATTTTACAGCTCTATGCATCACTAGTAATTCTTCACTTGGATTATGCCTCTCACTTTTGATCTCTGTACTTCAGGATGGATATAAATTCTTTGGAGAACACAGAGAGAAGGAAGACTAAAATGATTCACTGTACAGGGAACCTAAGGAATCTCCCATATGAAAATAGACTTAGATCCTTGAATCTTCACTTTCTTAAGAAACGTGGAACGAAAAGTGATATCATTGAAGTGTGTAAGTTGATGACGGGCATTAATAAAGGCGATATTAATAAAATACTAACGATTTCGAATCAGGTAAGAACAAGCAGTAACGGATTTATGTTAGATAATTTAGATCTAGAAAAAGTCATAGGAAAGTACTGGTTTTCAAACACAACAGTTGTCGATGTTTGGAACAGACTTCTGAGAAGCGTAATCTAGACTAGGACCTCGGGTAGCTTAAAAAAGAAATTAAACTAATATGAATGGGAGGGACAGCTAACATACGTAAGTAAATTCATGGGTAGCTTTGGGAAGGGGTAGTTTTAATAGCGACTAGCCTTCCATGGGTCAGTAGGGCTTCGGCAGTGTTCCTCCATTCTTATGTTCATAACTCTCTCTTGATGTGAAGAATAATAGTGCACACAGGAACAGTTATTTGTTGGTTTTCTGTAAATTTAAAATTTAAAATTATGGGCCCCCATAATAATTAAAACATCAAACTCAACAGTAAAATTTATGGAATGAGCAAAACTTTTTAGTTTAACAAGGAAACGGTTTACATCTGTAATCTTATAAGACATAAAACATCATCAATATATCTGTACCACTTAGCTCTATATTACTGAGTGGATTTTCATTGTTGTTTTATATGGTAAACGTTGATGATATCTCTACAGTTGGTAGTGAGAAAAGAATTTCATTAACAGGTATATTACTTGAAGATAGGATGTTCAGTTTGACTTCATTATTCACATTCGCTTTCTGCTATTTTGTCTATGTTCTACTGGCTAGTATGTTATTGATTCTATCGTGTAAGTTGTGGACAAGATACAGCACACGGCTGAGTATTGCTTACGTCTTCAGATCTTTCCTGATTTTACCTCTGAAGATTGTTTAATATAAACCAATAATTAATAAGCAGTAGGAAGCCTCACTTCTCCATCAGTGAATTATCCTCATGTTCTTACTCTGCATTACTTCAAGTTTGTTAAACAAACTGAGTGAAAATTATTCATCCGTAGTATTTTGTAGCGAATGAGTGATCTGATGAACGATATGAAGAACAACCTTGCATATCTGACGTTGTTGTCAATAGCGAGTAAGTGGTCCACGCTCGCTGCTCCTTCGAAGTCGAAGTGGAACTGGTTCGTATTATCCAGGTGTTGTGATAAATAGTCCTCTCAGTAAAAAGATCTTCAAACAGTGCATTCGCTGTAGTTAAGATGACTGCTTAATACCATGTATGCATCTAATGTTTGAAGTACATGTGTAGGTTTTCAGTGATGGCGATGATATTTATAAGATAACCCAGTTGCTTTATATTGTATATATATGCTTATAAGAGTATTGTGGTCGTTGACTAATTGATACACCATATATCCATAAACAGCGATGTCACCGAGGTCATTACCTATAACATGATAAAGGCTTCCTCCCTTTAAGTGGGATCTCAAAAAGAAAGTAATCGATGACCGTACAAACAATAATATGTATAAGTAGGTACCAACGTCGCAGGCTGATACTCCGTAGAGAATTCTTCTTAATTTCCCTAGTAACTCGAGGCATCAAAACAACAAAATTTCACTGACTGCTGCTATTAGAAATAAGTAAGACTCTAAGCAGTTGACTGTGAGCGAAATTAATACAGTCATTAGAGAGTGCCCTGCAGACGTCTCTGGAGGTATACTGAGAATTCTATTATAAATATACTGAATCACTACTTTTAAAATATATATCTGAGTACCTACCAAAGTGACTAGCACTACAATAACCTAGAAATTTATATCGTGGAATATTAGAAGAGCTAGAAAAAGATTTTACCACCTGATCTATTCTAAGGCAAATGAAGTTGCCATCTTGTGTCGTCATGAACTGTACAGTTGATGCCCTAAGAATGAAATTCTTTCAAAACTCTCAGGATATGTTCTCGTCCCCAATGTTGGAGATAATGATACTGGGGTGGAAACTCATGTCAAATGTGGGCTGACCTGGAAAACATATCTAAGACAACAAGCATGATTATATTTACTTTCAAATTTTCCAATTAGCCACAACATATTTATTGTAACGAGAATATATGTGACATAATGAGAAAAAGACACACTTCCAAGTGTCACAAAAGAGCTTATAAATTATCAAAAGGGACTCTACGGTGCGTGGAGGTAATCTTGATGAAAATTAAGACACATGTGCAACATCTTTTTATCTTTACTGTAGACGTTTCGCCATCCAGTGGCTTTATCAATACAGATTCTAGGACATAATTAGAAGACAGTAGAACTATATACAAAGGATGAGGTAATCAGTCCCTCAGCCTTGGAGTTGGTGTTAAGAGCACCGTGGTACTAGAGATTCTGGAGCAAAGGCAAGGAGACTGGCGTTTATATAGGCGTCAGTGGATAGGGACGTGTAGCAGACGAGGGCATAGTGATGGTAGGCGGGATTCCCCAGTGGAAGTAGGTCCTACCCAAAGGGATGGGTTAGTTGTAGTAGCCGTGAAGGTCTTGTAGATGTCCTCTGAACCAAGATTCCATGATGTTGCAGTGTCTGACAAGTTGTGCAAGAAAGGTATGCAATACCAGAGGGTCTGCCATCTTTCCCGCTCCAGGGTGGGGGGGGGGGGCTCGTGGAAATGGCAATCTTGTGAGCTGCAGGTGGTAGCAACCTTTGTCTCTGGCACCTTCCCCGCCCTAGGAGGGCTCGTGGGAATGGTGACTTGCTATAACCAGCCAATAAATATACAATGTTTTAGTCTCCAAGGAAATCTTTATTTTTACCTGACTGCTGTTCTATATATATCTACATTGCACTTTCTTCTTACTATAGTCTAGGTGACGCTTGAATTTGTCAGAGATTTCTCCAATCCTTAATAAAACAAACGAATGTAAAGAAACGGAGTTGAACACGATTTATATGTTTAATAGTGGGTGAGCCAATTATGGAAAGATGCAGAGACGTCATTACGTCGACAGTTCAATGCTTTTTCTCAATTCCCGATACCGGATTCACCATTTTCATTTTTATAAAAAAAAAAATGAACGTAAAGTTAAGTTTGAAATACTCATTAATTATTTTTCGGGAGGAAGGCTGTGATAATGCAAATTAAAAATCATTAGAATTATTTTTTACTCGGCTTTTTCTTTCAGCTGGATGCTGAAGAATTTAGGAGTTATATTTAATTAGTAGGTCAAACTTTATAGTGTTGCTACAGGCGCATTTGTTCCGGAATTCGTGGAAGAGATTAAATATTCATCATTCAAAGGATTCAATGATATATCAGGAAAATTATTAAATATAGATTGAGGGGTGAAAGTCCCTGCCATAAACTGTAAACACTCGGAGAAAGATGTTTGATACTGATTGAATTGTTTCTCTAGAGTGTAATTAAGTGGAGATAATTTTTTACAGCTATATTGAAGATGATTTAAATTATCTTTGAAGTTGTTTAAATATCCTGAAGAACAAGCAGGAATGGCCACTTTATCATTTATTGTATTTGCTTTAAAATCCCTGCATTTGCCAGATCTTGAGATAATGTAGCCACTTTGTAGGCAGCGGCGAATCCACCTGTAGACGGTAGAAGTACTGAAGCCAGTTGCCTTAGCAATTGCACGGAGAGACATACCATCAGCTCGCATTTTGACAAATCTGGCTCTGTCAGTAGGGTATGTTGCTTGAGACTTGCGTTGGAAGTTCATTATAATGCTCTGAGAAAATAAGATAGAAATGAGTAATTGTGCAGGATACTGCACTGTTGTAATAAATTTGTGATGAGGAGTGTTTAATGTAGTGAAGGTACATAAAAATAGTGTCAATAGACGCGAATTGAACGGCAGGTGGACCGCCAGTGGGACGCGTATGAGACGTGAACACTGAGTGAACTATGTTGCAGCACTATTCTGCCAGCACTTGGGAAGGAGTTGTTGGTACGAGGTGTCATGGAGTTAAGAGAGTGGTGTTTTGTGTAAGGTTCAGCCATATGTTATGTTTGCTTTATGCTCACGTGGGCGCTGGGAGGTGTCTGGCATAATTTCTTTTTGTGTGGGCCGGTGAGTGGTGGAGAGTGTAGAAACAGTTGCATTATTACCAGCAGGTTGAAAGTGGGCAAAGAAACAGGCGATCTTCAGGCGCCATTAATATTTTAATCTGCTGTGGCCTACTTGTGATCTTAGAGGTTTTAGCACTTAGTTTGAGTGTAATAATAATATTTTATATTGCCTAACTTTAAACAACTAGTTACAGAGTACCTGTGATTTTTTTTTTCTGTGAGATACGAACTGTGACGAAGTTGTTTTTTTAACGAAGTAGTCGTATTACACCATGCCTGAGTGACCTAAAAAGAAAAACAATTTTTTTTTCTTTTAAATTTAGTAATTTATACAGGAGAAAGGTTTCATAACACCTTTCTCCTGACATTTTAGTTGCCTCCCTAGATACACATGACTTACGGAGGAAGAATTCTTCTCCACTTCTCCATTGAGATTAGAGGAAATAAAAAAAGAACAAGAACTATAAAGAAAAGAGAAGAAAACCCAGATGGGTGTGTAAATATGTGTGAACATGCATGTGTAGTTTGACTTAAGTGTAAGTAGCAAGATATCCAGTGTCTTTATCAGCGTAAGTAGCAAGATATCCAGTGTCTTTATCAGCGTAAGTAGCAAGATATCCAGTGTCTTTATCAGTGTAAGTAGCAAGATATCCAGTGTCTTTATCAGTGTAAGTAGCAAGATATCCAGTGTCTTTATCAGTGTAAGTAGCAAGATATCGAGTGTCTTTATCAGTGTAAGTAGCAAGATATCCAGTGTCTTTATCAGTGTAAGTAGCAAGATATCCAGTGTCTTTATCAGTGTAAGTAGCAAGATATCCAGTGTCTTTATCAGTGTAAGTAGCAAGATATCCAGTGTCTTTATCAGTGTAAGTAGCAAGATATCCAGTGTCTTTATCAGTGTAAGTAGCAAGATATCGAGTGTCTTTATCAGTGTAAGTAGCAAGATATCCAGTGTCTTTATCAGTGTAAGTAGCAAGATATCCAGTGTCTTTATCAGTGTAAGTAGCAAGATATCCAGTGTCTTTATCAGTGTAAGTAGCAAGATATCCAGTGTCTTTATCAGTGTAAGTAGCAAGATATCCAGTGTCTTTATCAGTGTAAGTAGCAAGATATCGAGTGTCTTTATCAGTGTAAGTAGCAAGATATCCAGTGTCTTTATCAGTGTAAGTAGCAAGATATCCAGTGTCTTTATCAGTGTAAGTAGCAAGATATCCAGTGTCTTTATCAGTGTAAGTAGCAAGATATCCAGTGTCTTTATCAGTGTAAGTAGCAAGATATCGAGTGTCTTTATCAGTGTAAGTAGCAAGATATCCAGTGTCTTTATCAGTGTAAGTAGCAAGATATCCAGTGTCTTTATCAGTGTAAGTAGCAAGATATCCAGTGTCTTTATCAGTGTAAGTAGCAAGATATCCAGTGTCTTTATCAGTGTAAGTAGCAAGATATCCAGTGTCTTTATCAGTGTAAGTAGCAAGATATCCAGTGTCTTTATCAGTGTAAGTAGCAAGATATCCAGTGTCTTTATCAGTGTAAGTAGCAAGATATCCAGTGTCTTTATCAGTGTAAGTAGCAAGATATCCAGTGTGAAATAAGACAGGAAAAAGATAACAGCAATTCTACCATCATATTAAACAATTACTTGCGATTTTAGTTTATATAGGAGCGCTCTTTTTGCCGAATAAGGCATGCGAATATTTGTGTATACAATAATTTCGCACGAATCAGTCTTAACCTAACGAAAAAAATAAATTTCATTGTGCTTGTTTATTATTAAATTACTGCAAATTTATCTCTTATATATTTAGTTGGATTAGGCTAAATTAATTTGCGTTTGTTATAATAAGGTTAGGTAAGTTTTCTTAGGTTCTTTTGGAAGAAAAAAAAATTTACATTCATTTAAAAAAAAGAAATCTTTAAACGTATAAGAGAAAATTTTAGAAATGACTTATTTGACACAAATAAGTAAATTTGAAAACTTACATACATACATACATACATATAAACACTGATCTCTGGCTGAAGGAGACTCGAACCTACGAACCTTAGGACAAGGTACACAGTTCTTTACCAATCTACCCACACTGGACCAATACCTTGGCGTGTAGCTTGCGCTACACGTTTGATCCAAGGCAGCTAGCTTTCAGGGAGAAGGCTTACAGCTTTTCATCTCATCCCCTGCATGCATCAGCCTTACTAGAGATTTGAACAATGCAAGCTGTAAGCCTTCTCCCTGAAAGCTGGCTGCCTTGGATCAAACGTGTAGCGCATGCTACACGCCAAGGTATTGGTCCAGTGTGGGTAGATTGGTAAAGCACTGCGTACCTTGTCCTAAGGTTCGTAGTTTCGAGTCTCCTTCAGCCAGAGATCAGTGTTTGTGTATTTTTCACCTGCTCTCGCGAATTCCTTGCATTGTTCAAATCTCTAGTAAGGCTGATGCATGCAGGGGATGAGATGAAAAGCTGTAAGCCTTCTCCCTGAAAGCTAGCTGCCTTGGATCAAACGTGTAGCGCAAGCTACACGCCAAGGTATTGTCCAGTGTGGGTAGATTAGTAAAGCACTGCGTATCTTGTCCTCCTCCAGTGTCGTCAGGCCGATTTCCCTTAACCTCTCTTCGTAGGACATTCCCCTTAGCTCTGGAACCAGCCTTGTTGCAAACCTTTGCACTTTCTCTAATTTCTTGACATGTTTGACCAGGTGTGAGTTCCAAACTGGTGCTGCATACTCCAGTATGGGCCAGACGTACACAGTGTATAAAGTCTTGAACGATTCCTTACTGAGGTACCGGAACGCTATTCTCAGGTTTGCCAGGCACCCATATGCCGCAGCAGTTATCTGATTAATGTGTGCTTATGGCGATGTACTCGGTATTTTACTCACCTCTAGATCTTTCCCCTTGAGTGAGGTTTGCAGTCTTTGGACTCCTAGCCTATACTCTGTCGGCAGTCTTCTTTGCCCTTCTCCGACCTTCATGACTGCATTTGGCCGGGTTAAATTCTAGGATCCAGTTGCTGGACCATGCGTCCAGCCTGTCCAGGTCTCTTTGTAGGCCTGTCTGGTCCTCATTTGATTTAATTCTCCTCATTAACTTCACATAATCTGCAAAGAGGGACACTTCTGAATCTATCCCTTCTGTAATGTCGTTCACATATACCAAGAATAGCACTGATCCCAGGACTGACCCCTGTGAGACCCCGCTAGTCACAGGCGCCCACTGTGATACCTAATCAAGGACCATGACTCACTGTTGCCTCCCCATTAGATATTCACTGATTCATTGCAGTGCCCTTCCTGTTACATGTACCTGATCCTGTTGTTTCTGTACTAATCTCTTGTGAGGAACTGTGTCAAAGGCCTTGTTGCAGTCCAAGAAAATTAAGTCAACCTACCTCTCCCTCCCATTTCTTACTTCAGATACCCTGTCATAAAACTCTAGTAGGTTTGTGACACAGGACTTGTTTTCAATGAATCCGTGCTGGCTGTCATTTATAACCTTGTTTCACACTCCAGGTGCTCCACCACTCTCCTGATAATTTTCTCCATGACTTTGCATACTATACACGCCAGTGACACTGGTCTTTAGTTTAGTGCTTCGTATAAGACTCCTTTCTTGAAGATGGGGACTACATTTTCAATCTTCCATACCTCAGGTAGTTGCCCAGTTTCAAGGGATGTGTTAAAGATTGTGGTTAGTGGCACACACAGTGCCTCTGCTCCCTCTCTAAGGAACCACGGAGAGATGTCTGGTCACACCCCCTTTGAGGTATCAAGATCACTTAGGAGCTTCTTCACCTCCTCCTCAGTTGTGTGGAGGTATATCCCACTGTTTTGTCTTCCCAGTGTCCCTTCAGCCTTCACTGTAAATACTTACATACTTCTTGCTCATTTCTTGTGAGCTCCCCACCTTCTTTCCTCAGCCTGATTACTTGGTCCTTGACTGTTGTCTTCCTCCAGATGTGGCTGTAAAGCAGTTTCGGGTCAGACTTGACTTTCGATGCTATGTCGTTTTCATACTGCCGCTGGGCCTCCCTCCTTATCTGTGCATACTCATTTCTGGCTTGTCGACTAATTTCTTTATTTTCCTGTGTCCTTTGCATTCTGTACTTTTTCCATTCTCTAGCGCACTTAGTGTTTGCCTCCCTACACCTTCGGGTAAGCCAAGGGCTCGTTCTGTTCTTTCCATTATTTCTGTTGCCCTTGGGAACAAACCTTTCCTCTGCCTCCTTGAATTTTGTTGTTACATAGTCCATTATTTCGTTTACTGACTTTCCTACCAACTCTCTTTCTCACTGAACCTCCTGCAGGAAGGTTCTCATAACTGTGTAATCCTCTCTTTTATAATTTGGCTTTTTCTTTTCTACTCCTGTTACCCTCTCCACATGTAGCTCTACGATTTATTCAAAGGTCAGAACCACATGGTCATTAGCTCAAAGTGGCCTTTCATATGTGATGTCCTCAATGTCTGAGCTACTCAGGGTGAACACAAGGTCCAGTCTTGCTTGGTCATCCTCCCCTCTCTCTCTGGTAGTGTCCCTAGCATGTTGGTATATGAGGTTTTCCAGTACCACATCCATCATCTTGGCTATCCATGTTTGGGGACCCCCATGTGGCTCCAGGTTTTCCCAATCAATCTTCCTGTGGTAGAAGTCGTCCATAACCAGTTACTTCGCTCTTCTCGAGTGAACTCTTCTTGCCACCTCTGCTAGTGAGTACACCATTGCTCTGTTGCACTCATCATATTCCTCTCTTGGCCTCCTGCAGTGGTTATACAACACTGCATGACTACCTTATGCTCCCCTGACTGAACTGTACCTAGTATGTAGTCCCTTTCTCCAATCTCGTCCGTTCTTTCCATTTCTTGATAATCCCACCAGTTTTTAATTATCAGTACGACCCGTCCTCCCCCTCTGCTCCTTCTATCCTTCCTCAGGATCTGATATCCGGGTGGAAAGATTGCATCTGTTATGATCCCAGAGAGTTTTCTTTCTGTGACTGCTGATGTCTGGGGACATCTCCTTGATTCTTTGATGCCACTACTCACATTTATTCGTTATTCCATCCGCGTTCGTGTACCAAACCTTCAACTTCTTTTCTGTAACTGTGGTCTGGGGATGAATGGTGGCTTAGGGGTAGCAGGTGCCCTGGTGGTGGCCTGTAGGGGGGTTGCTCTGGGGGTGGGGCCTGTGGTGCGAGGGGCGGGGGAGAGGGCGGCCTATGGGGGATTTCAGTGGGGATGGGGATTTTGGTGATGGGATGGGGATAGAGGGTACAGTGTGTGGGTTACTGTGGGTTACTGTGGGGGTGGGGTTTGTGCTGAGGGGGAAGAGGGCAGAGGGTACAGTGAGTGGGTTTTGGGTTAGGTTGTTTGACTGGGTTGGGATTGCCATGGTTGTGCTCCTTCTGTGAGTGGTACTGGAGGGGGTTGTGTTTGCTCTTCCACCTGCGCCTGCTCCCCACCTTCCTTGTCTCCCATTCCTCCTTGCGACGTTGCACCCTCTCCTTCAGTATCATCATTTCTTCTTGTGCTCTGTCTCGGTCGAGGTACACACTCCGGAACTCCAGTTTGTAGCTTAGGGGCACTTTCTCCTGCAGGATCCGGTTTCAAACTGACTCTGCCTTGAAAATTACTTTGACTGGACGCTTTTTTCCTCTCGCAAATCACCAAATTCTCCGAAAATTTGTCAGCTGGGTCATTTCGTCCTCTCTTATTGCTTTCATGATGCTTCAATCGTTTTTTTGTCCTCTTGTTTCCTTGCTTCATAAGTTTCCCATCTACTTCTTGGAGCCCATAGACAAAAAACTGCGCTCTTCCTTTCGTCCTCCCACTGTGCTTCCATACGCATCCTCTGCTACATAAGAACATAAGATTATTAGGAAGGAGGAACATTGCAGCAGGCCTGTTGGCCCATACGAGGCAGGCCCTTTACTTTTCATCCCACTAACAAAACATTTGTCCAATCCAATTTTTAATGAAACCCAAGAAATAAGCTCTGACAACTCTATCCACTCATATGCAAGTCCCACTCAAATCCAACCCCTCTCACTCATGTATTTATCCAACCTAAATTTGAAACTACCCAAAGTCCCAGCCTCAATAACCCAACTAGGTAGACTGTTCCACTCATCAACTACCCTATTTCCAAACCAATACTTGTCTATATCCTTTCTAAATCTAAACTTGTCTAATTTGAATCTATTACTGCGGGTTCTCTCTTGGAGAGATATCCTCAAGACCTTATTTATATCTCCTTTATTAATACCCATCTTCCACTTATACACTTCGATCATGTCTTCCCTCATTTTTCGTCTAACAAGTAAATGTAATTTAAAGGTCTTCAATCTCTTTTCTTAAGGAAAATTTCTAATGCTAAGTGTTAATTTAGTCATCCTACGCTGAATGCTTTCTAACGAATTTATGTCCATTCTGTAATATGGAGACCAGAACTGAGCTGCATGATCTAGGTGAGGCCTTACTAATGATGTATAAAGCTTCAACATAACCTCTGGACTTCTGTTGCTTACACTTCTTGATATAAATCCCAATAATCTGTTTGCCTTATTACGTACGCTTAGGCATTGCTGTCTTGGTTTAAGGCTATTGCTTTCCATAACCCCCAAGTCCTTTTCGCTTCAGAACCTTGCATTTATCTACATTGAACTGCATCTGCCACTTTTCTGATCAAATATTGAGTTTGTCTAAATCCTTCTGAAGTTCCCTGATATCTACGTTTGAAAAAATTATCCTACCTATCTTTGTGTCATCAGCGAATTTGCTCATATCACTAGTAATTCCCTCATCAAGATCATTGATATATATTATAAACAACAACGGGCCCAAGGCTGATCCCTGTGGAACGCCACTTGTTACAGATCCCCACTCGGATTTAATCCCATTTATGGACACTCTGTTTCCTGCCTGTGAGCCATGACTCGATCCATGAGAGCACTTTTTCCTCAATGCCATGAGCTGCCACTTTTTTAACAGTCTTTGGTGTGGAACTCTATCAAAACCCTAACTAAAAATCTAAGTAAATGATATCAAATTTTTTATCGTGATCAACAGCCTCAAAGGCTTTACTGAAGAAATTTAATAAATTAGTTAGACAAGAACGGCCTCTCGTGAATCCATGCTAAGTATCATTAATCAGATTATGCTTATCGAGATGGCTTCTTATAATCTCAGCTATAATTGACTCTAGTAATTTGTCTACAATTGAGGTCAGGGTTATTGGGCGGTAATTTGACGGTAACGACTTGTCCCCTGATTTGAAAATAGGAATTACATTAGCCACCTTCCACATATCAAACACTACACCTGTTTGAAGAGATAAATTATAAATATTAGTTAATGGTTCACAAAGTTCAATTTTGCATTCCTTAAGAACCCTTGAAAAAACCTCATCAGGACCCGGTGACTTATTTTGCTTCAGTCGGTCTATCTGCTTCACAACCATTTCACTAGTGACTGTGATGTTACATAATTTATCTTCTTCTGACCAACTATAAAAATTAATTACAGGAATATTATTAGTGTCTTCCTGTGTAAAAACCGAGAGAAAATAATGATGTATAATCGAGCACATTTCAATCTCTTCGTCAGTAAGATGCCCAGAGTTATTTTTAAGGGAACCTATCTTATCTCTAACTTTTGTTTTATACAACTGGAAAAAACTTTTGGGTTAGTTTTCGAATCCTTAGCAACTTTAATTTCATAGTCCCGTTTAGCTTTTCTTATCCTCTTTTTAACGTCCCTCTGAATGTCAATATACTGATACATAAGATGACTCTCACCTCTTTTGATACGTCTGTAAATTCCTTTCGTATGCCCTAAATGATATTTGAGCCTATTATTCATCCATTTTGGGTCATTTCCATTTAATTTAATTTCTTTATACTGGATAAATGTTCTTTGAGCAGCATGTATAGTGTTCAGAAAACTGTCATATTGATAGCTCTCTTCGTTACCCCAGCCAACAGATAAGTGTTCTCTAAGCCCATCGTAATCTGCTAAGCGAAAATCCGGGACTAAGTTATCCCTACTATCATACTTCCATTCAGTGTTAAATGTAATTGACTTGTGGTCGCTAGCATCAAATTCCTCTGAAATTTCTAAGTCAAGCAGATTATTACCCCTTGTAGGTTCTCACAAACTGCTTCAAAAAACAATCCTGAACTACTTCTAAACAGTCATTAGATTCTAAATTTCCAGTCAGAAAATTCCAATCACTATTACTAAAGTTAAAGTCCCCTAGAATTACAACGTTATCGTGCCTTGTTGCCTTAACAGTTTCCTCCCACAGTAGTCTTCCTCGGTCTCTATCCAAGTTTGGTGGACGGTATATCACGCCTAAAATAAATTTTTCATGCCCCTCTGAAAATTCTACCCAAACAAGACTCAGTATGTGTTTCAAACTTTATACCCGTTTTTATGCAACAGTTTAAACGATCACGAGCATAGAGTGCCACTCCATCCCCCTTCCCAATACTTCTGTCTTCTTGGAGCAATTTAAAACCCTGAATGTGACATTCAGTAGGCATGTCCCTATTTTTCATAATAAACCACGTCTCAGTTATGGCAAAAACATCAATGTTACCCGCTCTTGCAACTAATCTCAATTCGTCCATCTTATTTCTCGCACTACGACTATTAGTATAGTATATTTTCAGAAATCCTCCCTTATCTTTTTTTCTTCCTGCTGATTTCTGTTCCTCCACTATGCCTGTTACTCTCCTTACCACCTAATGCCATTGTCTTTCCTATGTTCACCAATAACTCTTCCTCATTTTGCTTATTATTGGTTTCCTTTAAACTCACAATATCACTACACTCATAATACATTGATTTTCCTCGAACACCCATACCACTATTTCTAGTTTAAAGACCTAACAGCTCCCTCCACTACGTTGGCCAGTGCTCCCACCCCAAAACTAGATAAGTGAACCTCATCCCTGGCATACATGTAATTTCTGCCATAGAAGTGGTCCCAGTTGTCTATGAATGTTACTACATTTCCCTTACAGTGTTTGTCCAGTCAGCAGTTGACACCAATTGCCATAGACAACCATTCATTTCCAACGCCTTTCCTTGGCAAACTGCCACATATCACAGAGTTCCCACCCTTCTTCCTAATTATCTCTATTGCTGTCCTATACCTGCTAATCAGGTCTTCACTCATACGCCTGCCAACATCATTGCCTCCCGCACTGAGGCAGATAATAGGATTACTCCCATTACCTTTCATGATATCGTTCAGATGGCCAACAATATCCCCCATCCCAGCCCCACGAAAACATGCCCTCTGCCTCCTCTTCCTGTCCCTTAGACAAAATGCCCTATCCATAAATTTCACTTGACTGTCCCCAACTAAAACAATCTTCTTACCTTCACTGGTGGAGTTCGTAGTGACGGTCTCTATGGTCTTCGTTGGGGTTTCAAGGGATGTCGACTCACCCTCCTCTGCCAATGATTCCTTGGTATTCATTGTGATGTTTCCAGTAGACAACACACATTCGCCTGGTAGCACCGCAAATGGGTTGGAAGTCTTCACAGCAGTCTTCTGGATCTTCGCTGTTTCTGCCACTCCAACAGTCTTGTTGATTTTCAGCTTCGTTCCATGTTGGCCGGCCACTAACCAGGTTACTCTCTTGACCTGAGGACTCACAACAGGAGGATTACTTCGAATCCTCTTGTTTTTCTCCGTCAATCGCCGTATCTCAAGCTTAGCAACCCTAAGCTCCTCTTTTAGCTGCTGGTAGAGTTGCTCAAGAGAGGACATCTTGTGCAGGTTCACGGAGAACACACTGGACAGATCTTCACATAAACACACTGTCACTGACGGGCCGCTTCTTACTGTGTACTCACCTATTTGTGGTTGCAGGGGTCGAGTCTTAGCTCCTGGCCCCTGGCTCCTGGCCCCTGTGTGTGTGTGTGTGTGTGTGTGTGTGTGTGTGTGTGTGTGTGTGTGTGTGTGTGTGTGTGTATGTGTGTGTACTCACCTATTTGTGGTTGCAGGGGTCGATTCATAGCTCCTGGCTCCTGGCTCCATAGCCCCTGGTGTGTGTGTGTGTGTGTGTGTGTGTGTGTGTGTGTGCCTAAAAGTTGATTGGTAGGTGTCTGTGCCCATGCTTCTTTTAGAGAGTCCTAGCCTGAGTATTTGATTTAACTGAGAGAATGAAAGTACTGCAACATTTATCACATAATTCTTCTGTGTTAAGCAAACGAGGAGTAGAATGAAATTAGTTCTGAGGCACCAACACCATCGAATGTCCTTTGTTCACGGTACAACACATTGCTCTGCTGGGTGCGTGACTTTTGTAGGATTGTATGGAATATATATTCCTTATTACTGACAATTGTATATATACTGTTAACTTAGGATTCCATCTTTCTGGTTGGTCAAAAAATAAAGGAGAAGGAATTTACCTCAATTTTCCATTCAGACCTGAATTTAATAGGATGCTAAACATTTAAGTTTTGATGATGCTAAAACACTGTTGCTCCTATGGACACACTGAGGTGTCATCCACAGTGTATTGTGAATCTCCACCAAAGTTGAGATTAATGTATTAAAACTCTTAATATTACACTTTTCAAATATTCCATGACAAAAATTGCTACGAGTAAAGTGAGAGGTTTGATAATCCGTAAAACTTACTTAAAAACTGATAGGTAACCAAATAAAAGGCAACGTAACACAAAATATTAATAATTCAATAATATTTCTTGCTAATGAATTTTATTCTAGAAAAAGACTCAGTATAAATCTACTTAAAAGGTTTCCAAATTTCATAAACAGAATAAATTAGAAGATAAAACACAATCAGCTAAACTAGCAAATGTAACAATTAACAAGACGAATTATGATATTTTTTAAAAGTGATTTCTCCTGCAAATTATATGAGAATTATAAACGTAACCACTAACAGGAGTAGAGTTTAGTGAACCTTTATCCCATTAATGGATTTAATATCATTTATTTATAGACCATAAAGAAATTATCAGCAAAATATAGTTGAAGTCGTTGGTTCCAGGTTAACTTTCTGTAATATTTTCTTGACATTTTCAGATACTTCTTGAGTGTGTGTTAATGTATGTCAACACGTATTTAGAGTGAATGTGCGTTTGTTGATGTGTGCGAGTGAGCATGTTGTGTTCGTTTCTGCACGCATATGTGTACGTATGTGTTTGTGAGTGTGTCTGTGTGTAAGTGTCGGTGAATGGGTGTTTGTGCCCTTGCTTCTTTCAGAGAGCGCTAGTCTGAGTACTTGATTCGACTGAGTAAGAATGAGCGTACTACAATATAACCCTTAAAACCGGGTGGACCGGTAAGCCAGTAGAAGGCCTAGATGAAATTAAGACACATGTGCAACATCTGTGTATTTTTATTGTAAACGTTTAGCCATCCAGTGGCTTTATCAATACAAATTCCAGGACAATTGTATTGATAAAGCCACAGGTTGGTGAAACGTTGTCAATAAAGATACCCAGATGTTTCACATGTGTCTTAATTTCATCTTGTCGGTATTGTAGACCATTCTTGTACAACAGAAGGCCTAGGTCAGATGATCGAAAGCTCCAATAGCGGGTCATGATATGACTAAGACCCGCGTCAGGTAACACTAGTCCTGTTTACTGAACCTTATCTAACCTAATCTACTACGATATTTATCGCATAGTTCTTCTGCATAAACTAGCCGTTGTATGTCGTAAACGACACACACACACACACACACACACACACACACACACACACACACACACACACACACACACACACACACACACACACACAAACACAAACACAAACACACACACACACACACACACATGTATATATATATATATATATATATATATATATATATATATATATATATATATATATATATATATATATATATATATATATATATATATATATATACGTCGTGCCGAATACCTAAAATTGGTGAATTGGCAAGAACTCATTTTTCTAAAATTATCTCTCATAGGTAAAACCGGTCAATTAGCAAGAACTTATTTAAAATTAGGTTCTTTCTAAAATTTGCTCTCATACGCCTAAAGATATAGTATTCTCATTATTGATAACGTAAAAATTAATAATTTTATACCAAAAAGAACCCTAGAAAGCTTACCGAACTATATTATAATAATCGTATTTTAATTTAGAATAATCAAAGTAAATATATTTCAGGTAAGTTTAAAATAATTTAATATTTTAATAATTTAATATTTTTTTTTTTTGCTTTCCTTATTCGACAAGAGAAGCGTTGACATTTAATATCCACAAATATACGAAATATACACAAACACTGATCTCTACAGAGATCAGTGTTTGTGTATATTTCGCCTGCTCTCGCGAATTCCTTGCATTGTTAAAATCTCTAGTAAGGCTGATGCATGCAGGGGATGAGATGAAAAGCTGTAAGTCTTCTCCCTGAAAGCTGGCTGCCTTGGATCAAAGTCTAGCGCAAGCTGGACTCCAAGGTATTGGTCCAGTGTGGTGAGTTTGGTATAGCACTGCGTACCTTGTTGAATTAGACACATGTGCAACTCTTGGGTATCTTTATTGAGGAAACGTTTTGCCACACAGTGGCTTCATCAGTCCATACAAAGGAGAAACTTGAAGAACAGGAGGAGAATGAGGTAATCAGTCCCTCAGCCTTGAGTCGATGTGGTCAGTCCATCAATCTTGAATAGAATACGGCATATGAGCGGAGAAGCAGCTTATAAACCGTAGACAGGTGAGGGGCAGCAGTTGTAGGTGGTGTCACATTTGTGGTGGTGTCACAAGTTTCTCCTTTGTATGGACTGATGAAGCCACTGTGTGGCGAAAAGTTTCCTCAATAAAGATACCCAAGAGTTGCACATGTGTCTAATTCAACAACATGTCGGTTCTCTGAACCATTCATCTACAATCCTGTCAGACACTGCAACTTCTTGGGATCTTAATACTTGGGAATTCTTCACTTGCCTAACCCTTGGGCACGACCTACTTCCACATTGGACAAATGTGACACCACCTATGACTGCTGCCCCTCACCTGTCTACGGTTTATAAGCTGCTTCTCTGCCCATATGCCGTATTCTATTCAGGATTGATAGACTGACCACATCGACTCAAGGCTGAGGGACTGATTACCTCATTCTCCTCCTGTTCTCCAAGTTTCTCCTTTGTATGGACTGATGAAGCCACTGTGTGGCGAAACGTTTTCTCAATAAAGATACCAAGAGTTGCACATGTGTCTAATTCAACAACATGTCGGTTCTCTGAACCATTCATCCACACTGCGTACCTTGTTCCAAGGTTCGTAGGTTCGAGTCTCCTTATATATATATATATATATATATATATATATATATATATATATATATATATATATATATATATATATATATATATATATATATATATATATATATATATATATATATATATATATATATATAAAGCACAAACAGTCCCACTGGGACAAACCGATCATGGAAGAAATCACCAACATAATGCTCATCAATGCTTCAGGAAAGACAAAGCTCGTCTCCTAGCAGTGAAGGTACCACTTTCAATAGATTTCCAACTAGCAGTTCCCAGTTCCTCTCTGGGCACTCGACCAATAGGCCAATCGGATTGGTGTTGCTTTTCGCCTAGCCGCCCGTATTCTTACCTAACAATGGTGTATTTGCTGCAGCGTGACGGCTGATCAATTCGGACTTCATGGTCTCGTGGGTCGCACATCAGAAGAAAAGTCTGCTAGACATGAGGAGGTCAACGACATCATAAAGAGAAGCCTCGCCACAGCCCGTTGCCCAGCTGAACAGGAACTCCAAGTACCATTGCCACGAGTGTCCTCGGATCACGAGAAAAACATCTAATTCTGCTGGATGCGTGATCTTTGTAGGATCGCTGGCTCAGTGGTATAGGGACATGTACGTTGTGTTGTCTCTTGAGGTGGTACAATGTGTCGAGGGGTCAAGCTCTGGCCTACCGCAGTTTGGTAAATGATTCAAAATCACTTGTTTCATGACTTCTTTGCTGTGCAGACTGCTTGTTGAGGCGGGTATTCAAACAGGAGGTGGCTGAAATTAATCCTTGAGATTCCACTCCCACGAGTGTCCTCGGATCATAAGAAAAACATCTACCTCTGCTGGATGCATGACCTTTGTAGGATCACTGGCTCAGTGGTAAGGTTGCATGTATGTTGTGTTGTCT
>NC_091307.1:40026919-40056919 GCF_038502225.1 Cherax quadricarinatus
AAGGAGAAATGGGAGGAAATGAAAAAGGAGAGCAGAACAACCCAGGATCAAATGGAAGGATAAGCACACCCCCCCCCGGAAACACCTGCAGAAGGACTCCAGCCACAACACCCCCAAGGTAACTGAACAATCCAAACCAACCATCACACACCGATCCCTCTGTTTCCACCCCCCACACCACAGTTACAGTATTAGAACAGAAGTTGAAGGTTTGGTACACAAATGCAGATGGATTAACGAATAAACATGAGGAATGGCAAGAAAGAATCAATGAGAAGTCCCCAGACATCATAACAGTTACAGAAACAAAACTCACGGGACAATAACAGATGCAATCTTCCCACCAGGATACCAGATCATGAGGAAAGATAGAAGGGGCAGGGGAGGAGGTGGGGTTGCTCTGCTCGTAAAAAACAGATGGAAATTCGAGAAAATGTAAGGCATAGATGAGATGGGAGAAAGAGACTACATAGCAGGTACACTTCAGGCTGGGGAACACAAAGTGGTCATTGCAGTGATGCATAATCCACCACAGAACTGCAGGAGGCCAAGAGAGGAATATGAAGAGACCAACAGAGCAATGGTGGACACACTTGCTGATGTGGCAAGAAGAGCTCACTCCAGCAGAGCAAAGTTGCTGGTTATGGGGGATTTCAACCACAGTGAGATTGACTGGGAAAACCTGGAGCCACATGGGGGTCCCGAAACATGGCGAGCCAGGATGTTGGACGTGGTGCTGGAAAACCTGATGCACCAACATCTTAAGGACACTACCAGAGTGAGAGGGGAGGATGAACCAGCAAGATTGGACCTTGTGCTCACCCTGGGCAGCTCAGACATTGAGGACATCAAGTATGAGAGTCCCCTAGGAGCTAGCGACCACGTGGTTCTGTGCTTTGAATATAGCTGCACGTGGAGAGAATAACAGGAGTTGAATGGGAAAAGCCTGACTATAAAAGAGGGGACTACATACGGTTGAAGAACTTACTGCCGGAGGTCCAGTGGGACAGAGAACTGGCAGGAAAGCCAGTAAATGAAATGATGGAATATGTAACAACAAAATGCAAGGAGGCAGTGGAAAGGTTTATTCCCAAGGGCAACAGTAACACCGGGAAGACCAGAACGAGCCCCTGGTTTACCCGACGGTGTAAGGAGGCAAAAACAAAGTGCAATAGAGAATGGAAAAAGTACAGTAGGCAGAGAACACACAAGAATAGGGAGATCAGTCGCAGAGCCAGGAATGAGTATGCACAGGTAAGGAGGGAGGCCCAGCGACAGTATGAAAATGACATAGCATCGAGAATCAAGAGTGACCCGAAACTGTTGTATAGCCACATCAGGAGAAAGACAACAGTCAAAGACCAGGTGATCAGATTAAGGACAGAAGGTGGAGAACTCACAAGAAATGATCAGGAGGTATGTGAGGAGCTGAACAGGATATTTAAGGAAGTTTTTACAGTAGAGACAGGAAGGGCTGTGGGAAGACAGCACAGAAGGGAACATCAAGAGGGAATATACCAACAAGTGTTGGATGACGTACGAACAACTGAGGAGGAGGTGAAGAAGCTCTTAAGTGACTTTGACACCTCAAAGTCGATGGGACCGGACTACATCTCCCCATGGGTCCTTAGAGAAGGAGCAGAGATGCTGTGCGTGCCTCTAACCACAATCTTCAACACATCCCTTGAAACTGGGCAACTACCTGAGAAATGGAAGACAGCTAATGTAGTCCCCATATTTAAGAAAGGAAACAGAAACGAGGCACTAAACTACAGACCTGTGTCTCTGACATGTATTGTGTGCAAAGTCATGGAGAAGATTATCAGGAGGAGAGTGGTCGAACACCTGGAAAGGAACAAGATTATAAATGAAAACCAGCATGGGTTCATGGAAGGCAAATCTTGTATCACAAACCTCCTGGAGTTTTATGACAAGGTAACAGAAGTAAGACACGAGAGAGAGGGGTGGGTAGACTGCATTTTGCTAGACTGCAGGAAGGCCTTTGACACAGTTCCCCACAAGAGATTAGTGCAGAAGCTGGAGGATCAGGCGCATGTAGAAGGGAGGGCAATGCAATGGATAAGGGAATACCTGACAGGGAGGCAGCAACGAGTCATGGTACGTGAAGAGGTATCACAGTGGGCGCCTGTTACGAGCGGGGTCCCACAGGGGTCAGTTCTAGGACCACTGCTATTTTTGATATATGTGAACGACATGATGGAAGGAATAGACTCTGAAGTGTCCCTGTTCGCAGATGACGTGAAGTTGGTGAGAAGAATTAAATCGGACGAGGATGAGGCAGGACTGCAAAGAGACGTGGACAGGCTGGACATGTGGTCCAATAACTGGCTTCTCGAATTCAATCCAGCCAAATGCAAAGTCATGAAGATTGGGGAGGGGCAAAGAAAACTGCAGGCAGAGTATAGGCTAGGTGGACAAAGACTACAGACCTCACTCAGGGAGAAAGACCTTGGGGTGACCATAACACCGAGCACATCACCGGAGGCACACATCAACCAAATAACTGCTGCAGCATACGGGCGCCTGGCAAACCTGAGAATAGCGTTCCGATACCTTAATAAGGAATCATTCAAGACACTGTACACTGTGTATGTTAGGCCCATACTGGAGTATGCAGCACCAGTCTGGAACCCACACCTGGTCAAGCACGTCAAGAAGTTAGAGAAAGTACAAAGGTTTGCAACAAGGCTAGTCCCAGAGCTCAAGGGAGTGTCGTACGAGGAAAGGTTAAGGGAAATCGGACTGACGACACTGGAGGACAGAAGGATCAGGGGAGACATGATAACGACATACAAGATACTGCGGGGAATAGACAAGGTGGACAGAGATAGGATGTTCCAGAGAGGGGACACAGGGACAAGGGGTCACAACTGGAAGCTGAAGACTCAGACGAGTCACAGGGACGTTAGGAAGTATTTCTTCAGTCATAGAGTTGTCAGCAAGTGGAATAGCCTAGCAAGTGAAGCAGTGGAGGCAGGAACCATACATAGTTTTAAGAAGAGGTATGACAATGCTCAGGAAGCAGAGAGAGAAAGAGGACCCAGTAGCGATCAGTAAAGAGGCGGGGCCAGGAGCTGAGTCTCGACCCCTGCAACCACAATTAGGTGAGCACAATTAGGTGAGTACACACACACATACACACACACACACACACACACACACACACACACACACACACACACACACACACACACACACACACACACACACACACACACTCACACACACACACACAGAGGAGATTGGAAAAACTGGACCCACACCGGGGTCCCGAAACATGTAGAGCTAAGATGATAAATGTGGCACTCGAATACCTCATGCATCAACATGTTAGGGACACTACCAGAGAGAAAGGTCAGGATTAGCCAGCAAGAATGGACGTCGTATTCACCCTCAGCAGCTCGGACATCGACGACATTACGTATGAAAGACACCTCAGAGCTAGTGATCACGTGGTCCTCAGCTTTGAATACATAGTAAAGTTACAAGTGGAGATAGTAGAATGGGTAAAGCCAAGCTACAAGATGGGGGACTACGCAGGCATGAGGAACTTCATGCAGAGGTTCAGTGGGAAAGAGAGTGGATGGACTACGTGACAACATTGTGCAAGGAGGCAGAGGAGAGGTTTGCTTCCAATAGCAACAAAAATAATGGGAAGAACAAAACGAACAATTCGTTCACCCAATGGTGTAGACAGGCAATAACTAAGTGCCCTAGAGAATGGAAAAATACAGTAGACAAAGGACCCATGAAAATGATGAGATTAGTCAAAGAGCCAGAAATGAGTGGTCAGATAAGGAGGGAGGCCAATCGACAGCACGAAAACAGCATTGCGTCGAAAGTCAAATCGGACCCGAAATTGTTCTGTAACCACATCAGGAGGAAGACAACAATCAAGGACCAGGTCATCAGCTGAAGGAAGGAAGGTGGAGAGCTCACAAAAAATGACCAAGAAATATTTGAGGAGCTCAACATCTGATTTAATGAAGTATATACTGTGCTAACAGAAAGAACTATGCAGTCATAAAATGGGGGTACACCAACAAGGGATATACCAACAAGTGCTGAGTGAAATACACATAACCGAGGAGAAGGTGAAGAAGCTGTTAAGTGAACTTGATACCTCAAAGGCGATAGGACTGGGCCACCTCTATCCATGGGTCCTTATAGAGGGAGCAGAAACACCGTGTGTGCCACTAACAACAATGTGGAGAAATTTTCTCCAGGAGGGGGTTATCAGCCCCTTTCTTTGAATAAGCGGACAATAAATAAACTAGTGCTGTTAGAATTACACAGTGTTGAAAATAAAATTAGTGATTCTCCAGACACCACACAGACTAAAGCTGTTCAGAAAAGACAAGCAGCAGTGGTGGCAAGTGAGAAAATCAAATTAATGATTAGTGATGAATAATTCACCTGCAGCGAACCTCCACCGCCCCCCAGTGTGGAGAAATTTTCTCCAGGAGGGGGTTATTAGCCCCTTTCAGCCCCTTTCAGCCCTGAGGGGTCCAGCCCTCTCAGAAGGAGCAAGCATCTTGTTTACTGCTACAGCAAGTAATTGATCCCAGATGCAGTACCAGTATGCGACGTGTGGTCAAGCGACCGCCGCTCTGTGCAAGACTCCAGTGTTGCAAAGTGTATTTTAATAAAAGACAGTCCATCTCTTACCTTAGCAGGACAATTAAGGAAAATCCTGCTCCCACTTTATCACCATGGTAAAGATAGTGGACATTGTTGTCTATGCTTAAGACAGCAAGAATCAAACATTCTACTTTGCTTTATGGAGGAAGTGGCAAGGAAGAAAAAGTACTAGGTCAGCTTTTCCTTTATATGCTAGGGGTAGTGATGGTGTAGGAGGCTGTGGCGTCTTCAGATTACTTTTGACTGTACTGAGAGTCACACTGACGCCAGGATAACCAACAAAGAACACTGATCCGTTCGTTAGTGTGAGCAAAGTGTCTCACAAAACACAATAAACACTTACAGAGAAGTGTGATCAGCTTCTTCAGTGATAAGATTGTGAACAATAAAGACAAATCTTGTGGAACATAGTGTACCAGTGTGCTTATTCCTAGACTATGGAAGACGTGGACATTCAAGGATACTTCAGCTTCTATCAAGTCACTGATACCTGTCGAAGGTGTGAAGAACACCATAGCTCACGCTACAAGAGCAAGGTAGGTTACGAATTTCTTGTAGTACGGGGGACTGCACAATTCTTGAGCCGCAAGGAGTTTGTAATCAACCTATAGTCGGCAGTGAGGTGTGGACTTTTGAGTTCACACAAGTAAGTTTGTCAGCAATCAGTGAATGAAATATGCTGACATAACACCCCATAGGGGTAATTTATTGTTTACATAATATGATCTATTACAGCCCATTGAGAGATGATCATGACAACTATTCAAGACCTCGTCTGCAGGGGTGGCTGTGTAGACGATTTGCTGTCTTTTATCAGCTAAGTATTCCCTATATTTAAAGTTATAAACATAGCTGGTAACCCATTTCTCAACAAACAATTTTGAACATATTCATTGAAACTGAGTAACTACCTGAGGTATGAAAGACGGAAAATATAGTCCCCATTTTTTATAAAGGAGGCACTAAGCTATAGACCAGTGTCACTGTCGTGTATAGTATGCAAAGTCATTGAAAAGATTATCAAGTGGAGGGTGGAGGAGTACCTAGAACGACAACCATTATGGATTCAGGGAAGGAAAATCCTGCGTCACATACCTACTGGAGTTTTATGACAAGGTAATGGAAGTAAGACACGATTGAGAGGGTTGGTTAGATTTCATTTTCTTGGATTACAAGAAGGCCTTCGACACATTTCCTCACAATAGATTGGTGTAAAAGCTAGAGCATCAAGCAATGGATCAGAGAATACCTGACAGGGAGGCAACAACGAGCATGGTACGTGACGAGGTGTGATGAGTGGGTACCACAAGGGTCTGTCCTAGGACCCGTGCTATTTTTGGTATATGTAAATAACATGATGGAATGGATAGATTCAGAAGTGTCCCAGTTTGTAGATGATGTGAAGATAATGAGGAGAATTAAATCAGATGAGGATCATGCTTTACTACAAAGAGACCTGGACAGGCTGCAAGCCTGGTCCAGCAACTGGCTCCTCGAATTTAACCCCGAAAATGTAAAGTCATAAAGATCTGGGAAGGACAAAGAAGATCGCAGATTTAGTATAGGCTAGGTGGCTAAAGACTGCAAACCTTATTGAAGAAAAAGGCACACATATCCTGAGGCGTACATCAACCAGATAACCGCTGCAGCATGTGGGAGCTTGGCAAACCTAAGAATAGCGTTCTAGTGCCTCAGTAAGGAATCGTTCAAGGCACTGTACACCGTGTACGTCAGGCCCATACTGAAGTATGCAGCACCAGTTTAGAACGAGCATCTGGTTAAGCACATCAAGAAATTAGAGAAAGTGCAAAGGTTTGCAATAAGGCTAGTTCCAGAGCTAAGAGGAATGTTCTACGAAGAAAAGAAATCGGCCTGACGACACTGGAGGGCAGAATGGTTAAGGGATACATGATAACGACATACAAAATATTGCGAGGGATTGACAAGGTGGACAGAGACAGGATATTCCAGAGATGGGACACAGAAACAAGAGGTCACAACTGGAAGCTGAAGACTCAGATGAGTAAAAGAGAAGTTAGGAAGTATTGTTTTTAGTCATAGAGTTCTCAGGAAGTGGAAGAGTCTGGCAAGTGAAGTAGTGGAAACAGGAACCATACATAGGTTTAAGACGAAGTATGATAAAGCTCATGGAGCAGGGAGAGGGAGGACCTAGTAGCTATCAGTGAAGAAGCTGGGTCAAGATCTATGTCTCGACTACTTCAACCACAAATAGGTGAGTACACACACACGGATATGAGGCATAATCATTTAAGAATGGTCCAACCTTGTAGAGTTCTAGTTGCCGTCAATCAATCAATCAATCAATCAAGTTTATTCTTTATAAGGATTACAATGCGGGGTTTACAGATTTTGGATATTGTGTGGTTTACATGTTTTAAAATACTAATTACAGAGGGGGCCACTAGAACACCTAGCATGGCTAGGCATTTCGGGCAGACTTAGATTAATTCTTAACTTTAAAATATTACAAATTATAAGGTAAGTTGGTATTATGGCTAAGTGACTAAATACTAGTTTGTGAGTTTAGCAATGTGAATGCTTTTGTTTTGACACAATACATAGTTTCAGTATTGGAGTATCATAGGCCAACTTATGACTAGTTAGGATTCATTATTTTAAGATTAAGATTGATATTTCTGTGTTTATGGTCAAATGCGTGAGTGAGTGTAAGTGTGAACCACCAGGTGGTATTCATGTAATTAGTTGACGGGGTGTATGAGGGAGATAAGATGTTTTCTAATGGTAGTTTTGTGTTCAGTTCTAGAGTTTTCAGGTAGTGTGTTCCAGATTTTAGGGCCTTTGACATACACTGAATTTTTGTAAAGGTTTAGTTGGACATGGGGAATGTCATAGAGATGTTTATGTCTAGTGTTATGCCTGTGGGTTCTGTCACAACTATCAAGAAAGCGTTTTAGGTCAAGGTTAATATTGGAATTTAAGGTCCTGTAGATGTAGATTGCACAGTAGTAAGTGTGGATGTGCCGAACAGGGAGTAAGTTTAGATCTATGAAGAGTGGGGGGGGGTGTTGCCAGGGATGGAATTTAGTAATTATTCTTACTGTGGCTTTCTGTTGGGTTATTATTGGCTTTAGGTGTGTTGCTGCAGTTGATCCCCAAGCACAAATAGCATAGGTGAGGTATGGATAAATGAGTGGTATAGTGTGAGAAGGGAATTTTGCAGCACGTAGTATCGTATCTTGGAGAGGATCCCAACCGTTTTGGATACTTTTTTGGTAATGTGTTGGATATGGGTGCTGAAATACAGTTGTTGTCGAGGTATAGGCCTAGGAATTTGCCCTCATTATGTCTGGCAATTAGAGTGCTGTCGATCTTAATGTTAATTTGCACAACTCCTGCTCTGCTACCTAACATAATATTTTTGTCAGTGTTAAGCATAAGTTTATTGGCTGTCATCCAAGTCGATATTTTGAGCAGTTCCTCGTTAACAATGGTGTTGAGGGTGGCAAGATTAGGGTGAGAGATGACATAAGTCGTGTCGTCAGCAAAGAGAATGGGGTTCAGGTGTTAGGATACGTTTGGAAGGTCATTGATGTATATGAGGAAGAGCAGGGGTCCAAGGACACTTCCTTGCAGAACTCCAGTATCAATTGGCCGTGTTGATGATGCTGTGTCTTTAATGGTGACTTACTAATACCTATTAGTAAAGTAGGATTTGAAATATGCAAGCGCATGGCCTCTTATACCATAATGGTCAAGTTTGTGGAGTAGGATGCCGTGGTCTACTGTGTCCAAAGCTTTTCTTAGGTCAATAAAAATTCCTAGCGGATATTCCTTATTTTCCAATGCTGTGTAAAGCAGATCTAGTATTTTTATAATTGCATCATTAGTGCTTTTATTTTTCCTGAATCCAAATTGGCAGGGGTTGAGTATGTTTTGTGTCGTTTTAAATGAATATAGTATCCTGTGCACGAGTTTCTCAAAGATTTTGGATAGCAATGGTAAGTTTGATATTGGCCTATAGTTGTTTAAATCTGTAGGGTCACCACCTTTATGTATTGGTGTAACCCTTGCTGTCTTGAGTAGTGTCGGGTAAGTGCTAGTTTCTAGTGACTTGTTAAAAAGTAATGAAATAGCATGCGAAAGGACATGGGTCACTCGCTTGTACAATAATGGTGGGACTTGAGACAGATTCCCTGAGTTATTTTTAAGTGACTTTATAATCTCGGTGACTTCCGTGGACTCAGTTGGTACAAGATAGAAGGAATTTGGGAAATTCCCATCTAGGTAGTCCCTGGCATGGTCATTGGTACGTGGGATTTTATTGGCGAGATTAGATCCTATGGCTGAGAAGGAGTCGTTTATCTTGTTAGCTCTGTCAGTGGGATGCAGTGGTGTTTCATTAGGTTTAGTTAGGACAATATTCTTGTTTTTTTTTCAGTTTGTGGGTCCCTAGAATCTGGGAAAGTGTTTTCCAGGTCTTTTTTATCTCCTCTTGTGTCAGTGATCTGCTGGAGTAGTATAGTTGTTTGGCTTAAGAATATCTTTGTGTATTAAGCCCTGTCTATATTGCTTTTCATATTTGTGTTTCTTATCAGTGGATTTCAGAATGCTGCTGGTTAGCCATGAGCAACCAAGCCGTTTATTTGTGATCTGTTTCGTTTTTATAGGACAATGTTTGTTGTATAGACTAAGTAATTTGTTAAGAAAAATGTCTGTCCAGTCATCAATACCATTGGCCTTGGAGAATTCTGTAGGCCAGTCAACAGTCTCTAGGTCAGCTGTGAAATTCCTTATTGAGGCCTCGTCATGGAGTCTAAATGAAACTTTGTTGTATTCCAGTGGTGGTTTACTAATGTTTGTCAAGAGGAAGGTTGGGTAGTGGTCTGTAGTGCTATCTGTGATTATCCCAGATTTAAGGGGGGCTACTATATTGGTCCATTTGTGGTCTATTATGGTTGTACTTGTCTCAGTCAGCCTGGTTGGTTTAGTTATTGTTGGTATGAGAAGTGTGTTGTTCATATTGTTGATGAAATCAGTTACAGGCTGATCATCTAGTAGGCCAAGGTTGATATTGAAGTCTCCAGCTAAGAGAAGGTGGTGCTTGTTCATTTGTCTGTTTGTTATTAGTGCCTTTAATTTCTCACTGAAATTTGGCATGTTTGTGTGGGGTATCCGGTAAATGGCACCGATTGTTATAGGTGTCTTAAGGTTTTTTATAGTAAAATTAGCAAAAATGTATTCTCCATATTCATCACTAAAGCAAGTGGTGCTAATACAATTAATTGGTTAGAGTAATAGATTGTAATACCACCCCCAACTTGGTATGGTCTGTATATCCTAGTAGAGGGTAGCTATCTATTGTGTCCTGCTTAAGCCAGGTCTCAGTAAGAATAATGCAGGAGAAGGGTGTTTTTAGCGACTCAAGGAGTGCCAGGAGGTCATCATAGTGTTTGCTTAAGGACCTGATGTTGCGTCTTAGGGAATTGTCAGTGGTCATTGTACATGATAAAGTCAATGAGCATACCTACAAGAATATAAACAAGGTTTCTGCAGTCTGAAAATATGACAAGGTAAAAAAAATAAAATTTAAATTGGAAAGTGGGAGTTTTTTTTTCTGGAATCTAGAGTGAAGGTTAGGCTGGCAACACTGTTGGCAACCCCTTCTGTCTGTTATTCCTCCCGAGGCTGCATTTTCTTATCTGTCCCTACCTGCTCTGTCTCCCCTTCCTGCCTCTGGTGCCTTCTTACTCTCTTTCAGATGTTTCCGTTCATTTTGTGCTCTGTCATGGTGGAGGTTCACTCGCTTTCATTATGTGGAATCCTTGTACCATGGTTTCCTCTGCAGGATATTGTATTATACTATTTCTGTCTTGAATGTCAATTTGATTGGGCTGTTCTTTTCCCTCGAGCACCGTCCAAGCCTATGAAAATTTGTCAGTAGGGTCATGTCCTCTCCTGTTACGGCAAATGATGCTCTCAATCCCCTTGTTTTGTTTCTACGTAGGTCTTCCCTTCTGCCTCATGAAACTCTTGAATAATAAGTGATCTCTCCCTCTCTTCTTCCCATTTCATTTCCCTCTATATCTCTGAGTTCAATTTAAGAATATCCTTGGTCGTTTCTCTTATCGTCTCCCAGACGTCCCGGTGGCCTGATATCATTTCCTCGAGGGGCTTCTTTGCTCCTACTCCTCCCTCGGTCCCCTAACTGTCCCTCAATGTTCCTGCACCCAGCACATTGCTCCTCTCAGATTGCTCCAAGATTGATTGATTGAACACACCTATTCCAGGCATAGGGACTGCCTGGAAACGGTGTGTTCACATAGCAGTGCCCTTCACATAACGCTGCACCCACTGTAGAGCTGTACAACGTACTGCACTTGATCCGAACAAGATGCGTCGTACCCTCATCGTAGTGTTGTTCCGACTATTGTACTGTAGATGGTACTTCATTCGACCAGAAGAAATCCTGTGCTTTTGTCATAGGGCGGACACCAGTATAAGTTTGCAAATGGTACTTTAGTGCTGTAAACAATGTTACACTTGAACCAGAGAAGACTCACTGTGCACTTGTGATTGGGCTGCTCCTATCATAGAGAGTAAGAGGTACATCACTTGTACTAACACTGACACTGGTTCAGGAGACAGTGACGGGTCACCATCTGGCAAAGACCCGTGTCAGGACATTGTTCCTGGTAAATAAATCACCACCATCATCTCCCGAGGTACCTCTGTGAGTGACTTGATAAAGCATTTGCTGTCATGTTTAAAACGTGTTTTCAGTGACCACGCTCCTATCATCGTGTTAAATCAATCATCACTGTATCATCACGTGACACTTGATGAAGTGTGCGGAGTCAGAGATATTGTGATGAACTGGAAATCTAGAAATTCTGAGGTTTTTTCTTTTAAAGAAAATTATGTAGTTGTAAATATTAAAGAGTTTACCATACTCACAATTATCTTTAATAGCATTATGTACTCTCTTAGTTGCTAAATTTTGTGTATACATTATTCTGCAAGAAAGTTAGTGATAAAATTTCTAAAATTGGAGGTTAATGGCAAATCATGGTATGAAAATTTCAGTGAATAATTTAAAAAAATTAAGAGAATGTTGAATAGGTTTATTTGCGAATGATTCTATGGGGGATTATAGAAGGAATTATACAACAAATATAAACTGAAAGGTAGAAAGGAACATGCAAAATTAAAGGAAAGAAGCAGCACACAGAGAGGATAAAAGGGAAAATACATATAGTTTCTACATATAATTATACAAAGTGCATTGAAAATTCCCCTCAGTGTGTTTCAATAATTGTTGTTGTGTGAAATGCAATTTTCATATTGTTTAATTCGAAGACTGAGAATCTCAAGACAGAATACAGAGAGACTGATAAGATGACCCGCGATGACAATGATAAACATTCCCTGAAACACAGAAAAAAATCATATTAATAACATAATCATTATATTACTAATATAAATTGCAGAAGGTAAAGTATATTAAAAAGTTGTAAATTAAATATATGATAAAAAAAATTGACATTAAAAGGGAATCTGTAGAAATGTGACTGTGAGCTGATGATCAGAGCTATGAAGACATTTGTAATAAAGAAGAAAAATTTGCTATGAGAACTTTTCACTCACTAAAGACTGTAACAAGTACAAACAATTAAAAAAATATATATAATATATAACGTGATAGTCAGGTGGGATCAAGTGTCTTTTTAGGTAATTTCAGGTGAGAAATCCATTGACCGCTTTGCTTTCGGGCTCAGAGGTTGTGCTGCGCAGTAGCTCCTTATTTGCTGCCTGGATGAGGTGGACTGCAGTTGTGCTTTGCACCCCTCTGCTGTTTACCCAGACGAGCTACTCGGAGACAACATGGCGCTAGGTGTGCACCGGAGAGTGAATACAGTGGGAATTGAGCTCATCAGTGGGGCGATAATGCCTACGTCAGCCCAGGTGTTGTTACCAACGATTATACGAGAGGCGTACGGCATCAGGGACGAAGACTTATGTGGACTGGCACTGAATGGTGCATATAGAATGTTGTGAAAGTGCTAATAGCTCAAGTGTATGAGTTGTTGGTGGATCGTTTCCAAGATGTCTGTATTAATGTGACGCCAGCAGTGAGGGTCAAGTTGACTGATGTACCACGTCATTACACGTGAGTCAAGCTCTGTAACATTCCTTTTAAAGCTGACGAAGCAGACATCTGACGTGTCTTCGAAAGATGCGAAACGGTTCATCTGGCCCAACCTGGAAAGTGGGTGACAGGGGCCTATGCAGGATTTCCGGAAGGCACCTTTAATCTTAAAATGACGGTGAGATAGCCTATACCCTTATATGTATATCTTGAGGAGTTTAAAACTCAGGTAATGGTGGCGTATGCCGGGCAGAGGCATACGTGCCACCTGTGTAGTGCATATGACCATACCTGGAGTTTACCTAGAGAGAGTTCCGGGGGTCAACGCCCCCGCGGCCCGGTCTGTGACCAGGCCTCCTGGTGGATCAGAGCCTTATCAACCAGGCTTTTACTGCTGGCTGCACGCAAACCAACGTACGAGCCACAGCCCGGCTGGTCAGGTACCGACTTTAGGTGCTTGTCCAGTGCCAGCTTGAAGACTGCCAGGGGTCTGTTGGTAATCCCCCTTATGTATGCTGGGAGGCAGTTGAACAGTTTTGGGCCCCTGACACTTATTGTATGGTCTCTTAACGTCCTAGTGACACCCCTGCTTTTCATTGGGGGGATGTTGCATCGTCTGCCAAGTCTTTTGCTTTCGTAGTGAGTGATTTTCGTGTGCAAGTTCGGTACTAGTCCCTCTAGGATTTTCCAGGTGTATATAATCATGTATCTCTCCCGCCTGCGTTCCAGGGAATACAGGTTCAGGAACCTCAAGCGTTCCCAGTAATTGAGGTGTTTTATCTCCGTTATGCGCGCCGTGAAGGTTCTCTGCACATTTTCTAGGTCAGCAATTTCACCTGCCTTGAAAGGTGCTGTTAGTGTGCAGCAATATTCCAGCCTAGATAGAACAAGTGACCTGAAGAGTGTCATCATGGGCTTGGCATCCCTAGTTTTGAAGGTTCTCATTATCCATCCTGTCATTTTTCTAGCAGATGCGATTGATACAATGTTATGGTCCTTGAAGGTGAGATCCTCCGACATGATCACTCCCAGGTCTTTGACGTTGGTGTTTCGCTCTATTTTGTGGCCAGAATTTGTTTTGTACTCTGATGAAGATTTAATTTCCTCGTGTTTACCATATCTTAGTAATTGAAATTTCTCATTGTTGAACTTCTTATTGTTTTCTGTATCCCACTGAAAGATTTGGTTGACGTCTGCCTGGAGCCTTGCAGTGTCTGCAATGGAAGACACTCTCATGCAGATTCGGGTGTCATCTGCAAAGGAGGACACGGTGCTGTGGCTGACATCCTTGTCTATGTCAGATATGAGGATGAGGAACAAGATTGGAGCGAGTACTGTGCCTTGTGGAACAGAGCTTTACACCGTAGCTGCCTCGGACTTTACTCTGTTGACTACTACTCTCTGTGTTCTGTTAGTGAGGAAATTATAGATACATCGACCAACTTTTCCTGTTATTCCTTTAGCACGCATTTTGTGCGCTATTACACCATGGTCACATTTGTCGAAGGCTTTTGCAAAGTCTGTATATATTACATCTGCATTCTTTTTGTCTTCTAGTGCATCTAAGACCTTGTCGTAGTGATCCAATAGTTGAGACAGACAGGAGCAACCTGTTCTAAACCCATGTTGCCCTGGGTTGTGTAACTGATGGGTTTCTAGAAGGGTGGTGATCTTGCTTCTTAGGATCCTTTCAAAGATTTTTATGATATGGGATGTTAGTGCTATCGGTCTGTAGTTCTTTGCTATTGCTTTACTGCCCCCTTTTTGGAGTGGGGCTATGTCTGTTGTTTTTAGTAACTGTGGGACGACCCCCGTGTCCATGCTCCCTCTCCATAGCATGGTAAAAGCTCGTGACAGGGGCTTCTTGCAGTTCTTGATGAACACGGAGTTCCATGAGTCTGGCCCTGGGGCAGAGTGCATGGGTATGTCATTTATCGCCTGTTCGAAGTCATTTGGCGTCAGGATAACATCGGATAGGCTTGTGTTAACCAAATTCTGTGGCTCTCTCATAAAAAATATTGGGACTTGAGTAGCTCACTCATTTCCTTGCTGTCATCTGTAAAGGACCCATCTTGTTTAAGTAGGGGCCCAATACTGGACGTTGTTCTCGACTTTGATTTGGCATAGGAGAAGAAATACTTTGGGTTTCTTTCGATTTCATTTATGGCTTTTAGTTCTTCCCGCGATTCCTGACTCCTATAAGATTCCTTTAGCTTAGGTTCGATGCATGCTATTTCTCTGACCAGTGACTCCCTACGCATTTCAGATATATTGACCTCTTTTAGCCGCTCTGTTATTCTTTTCCGTCGCCTGTAAAGGGAGCGCCTGTCTCTTCCTATTTTACATCTACTTCTCCTTTTTCTTAGAGGAATAAGCCTTGTGCATACATCGAGTGCCACCGAGTTAATCTGTTCTAGGCATAAGTTGGGGTCTGTGTTGCTTAGTCTATCTTCCCAGCTTATATCGGTTAGGACTTGGTTTACTTGGTGCCACTTTATGTTTTTGCTATTGAAGTTGAATTTGGTGAATGCTCCCTCTTGACTGATCTCATTATGTCGGTCTGGGGCTCTGTGCATACATGACTGAACCTCAATTATGTTGTGATCTGAGTATATTGTTTTTGATACGGTGACATTTCGTATCAGATCATCATTGTTAGTGAAGATGAGGTCAAGTGTATTCTCCAGTCTAGTAGGCTCTATTATTTGTTGGTTTAAATTGAATTTTGTGCAGAGATTTAAAAGTTCGTGTGTGTGTGAGTTCTCATCAGAGCTGCCTCCTGGTGTTATTTCTGCAACAACATTATTTGCTATATTCCTCCATTTTAGGTGCCTTAAATTGAAATTCCCCAGGAGCAAGATGTTGGGGGCAGGAGCTGGCAGATTTTCCAGACAGTGGTCAATTTTTAACAGCTGTTCCTGGAATTGCTGGGATGTTGCATCCGGAGGCTTGTAGACTACCACAATGACTAGGTTTTGGTTCTCGATCTTTACTGCTAAAACTTCCACTACATCATTTGAGGCGTTAAGCAGTTCTGTGCAAACAAGTGACTCTGCGATGTACAGGCCAACCCCCCCCCTTTTGCCTGTTCACTCTGTCCCATCTGTATAGGCGGCAGAGTGTGGCAAGCAGAAATGGGCTCCTGGACTGGCAAGAGGTGGAGCATCTGCACATGAGAGGACGGTGCCTGAGGAAGACCAAGGTCAAGGAGGAGGGCATGGTCGTACACGGAATGAGGAGGTGGTAGTTCCTCCTGTAGAAATGGCGGAGGGCATGGAGCCACAAGTATTAACCAGCCTGTCGTCAATACAGTCGTTGAGCGAGGAAGTGCGTGTCGAAGTGATGGCTGTAGAGGAGTTGGCGACGGTGTTAAAGGCTATGTTACTGCCTAATGAGAAGGAGAGTCACAAGGAGCAGGAGACTGGGCTTGAGGCAGAGGAAGTTGTGTGTGAGAGGAGCGAGGACCATGTGGCGCCTGCAATGGACAGTGCGGTGGACACAAAAGGCCATGAAGTCGAATTCAGGGTGATGCAGGTGGAAGTCCTTTGTGAGGCCTCTCAGGACACTGCCATGGAGGTGGAGGTCATAACAAGGAAAAAGGCAGTGGCTGCCCTCACTAAGGTGACCCTAAGAGAAGGCAACACCAGCCGGGGGTGAGGGGAAGGAAAGTGGTGAGAGTGGCAAAGGTAGTGCCCAGGGAAATGGTCGGAAATGGAAGAGTGTTGAAAGGCGGCGGGGAAGGAAACCTTAAGCCGGCCTCATGTGTGTAACTATAAATATAAATGGTTTGTGTGATGGCGTGAAACGTGACCACTTTAGAGTGTTTTTGAACAGATATAAGGTAGATGTAGCTTTTGTGCAGGAACACAATTTTAAGCATGGTCGTGAATTAGTGGTATCTGATTACCAAGCTTTTGTGTTGCCGTCTGAGCAGTCGAAAGGGGGAGTGGATGTGTTGATCAGGGAGGCGAGCCTGTTTGTTTTGCACAGGAGTGAAGGGGGAAGGGGGGAGAGTATTGCATGTGGAAGGATGGTGGATGGGTGAGAGAGTGGCGTTTGTGTGTGTATATGCCCCAGCTGAAAGTGATGCGAAAGTGAAGACGGATTTTGTGTGTGAGGAACTTGTGTACTTCCTATGCACGTTACTGTCCTTGGCGATTGGGGGGGATTGGAATTGTGTTGTTAAGAGGGCAGACGTGGAACCCAGGGGAGTGGAGTATTTTTCTTCAGTCTTAGGGGGCTTTTTGGATATCCAGTTAAGAGATACGTTTGGGGGAGGTATGTGGGAGGTGGCACATACTTTTGCACAGATGGGATATGCAGCTCGGTTGGACAGGATATATCTATCACGGAGGGTTTTGGTTGAGGCTTTCAAAACCACTGAAATGGTGTGTTCTGATCATAGGGAGGTAAAGGTTCTGGGGGATGGGGAGGGATTGGAAGGTTTTGCAGTGTTATGGGAACAGCTTTGTGCAGAGGGGAGGACTGTGGAGGATGTGGTGGGATGGTGGGACAGTGTGGCAAATGCAAGGATTCGTCAATTTTGCGTGAGGGTAAACAAATTAATCAATTGCGGTATGGCTTGACAAATTATTTGGAAACTAGATTACGGGAATGTTATGTGGGGGGCAGTGGCTGGGGATTACCCAGTAGAGGAAATACAAATGTTGAAGGAAAGGATAAGGGATTTGCAAGAGGAGCGATCTGCAGCTGTGTGGGTACAGGCAGGGATGGAGAAGGTACTCTGGAAAGACAGGCCGTCGGCTTGCGTGCTGTGAGGCCAGAAGCTGCTACAGCAAATGACTGCAATCCTCGGATTACAAGTCACTTCTTCGGTGGGGGGATTTCGAGCAGGTTAGGCATTATGGGAAACAAAAGGATGAGTGTGTATGTGGCTAGATGGTATGAGGGGTATAGGGAAAGTCATGGGGTTGATGGGGAGGTTCTCAGGCGAGTGTGTGGGTATGAGCCGTGCAAACTGGGGAGGAGTGATCGGGAGGCACTGGGAGGGGTCATTGAAGAGGAGGAGATATGGAGAGTGCTTATGGAAATGAGTAAGGGAAAGGCACCTGGGATAGATGGTTTACTTTGTGAATTTTATATGCAACATTTGGGGCTGCTAAGGGGATTCCTGGTTAGGTTACTGAATGTAGGATGGGAGAAACGCAGGCTGGTTAAAAAGGGGAAAAAGCAGAGTACCCTTGGGGATTACTGAGCCATTTCGTTGCTCTGCGCTGATTATAAGTTGTTTATAAAAATCCTGGGGAATAGGCTTAAATGTGTAGTGGGGAGGGTGGTGTCTGAGTCTCAATTTGGGTTGCCGGGTAGGTCTATGGTCAAGGGTCATGGGATCATTAAGGGGTTTGTGAAAGACATGGAGGGGGGAAGGGGGGGTTGTTGGCATTGGATTTTCAAGGGGTATATGACAGCGTGGAAAGGGGAGCTTTGCAGAATATTCTCATCAGACAGGGTTTTGAGGGAGAAATTGTGAGGTGGGTGGACACATTGTACTCGGGAGCAAAAATGCAGATGCAGATCAATGGGTGTGTGGGGGAGGCAGTCAACATCGGGCAAGGTCTTAGGCAGGGTTGTCCAATGTCATAACTATTGTCTGCATGTGTTCAGAACCCATTTTATAGGATGGTGGAGGATCGTCTGAGAAACGGAGGAGAAGGTGTGGGGAAGCTTTGGCCTGGTTTGGTAGGTTATGTGGACGATAGAACTATTCTGGCGTGTGAGGAGGCGAGGTTAGGGGCATTGGGGAAACGTCGTGCGCATGTTTGGGGGAGCTACGGGGATGAAAGTAAACTTGGAGAAGTCGATGATCATGGGGCTGGGAGAGTGGTCAGGGACGGTGGATGTGATGTCGAGCAGTGGCAGGCTGGGAGTCTGAAAATCTGTGGTGTCCACTATGAAGTTGACATGTGCACAGCGAGGGTGGACAATTCGAACAGGATGGTGGAATGGGTGCAGCAACGCTTAGGAATGCTGCGACCTCACCTTTAACCTTTAGGCAAAGAGCAATTGTGATCAATGTATTATTATATAGTAAAGTCTAGTTTGTTTCAGCAGTGTTGCCGTTGACAGGAACGGCGGTCACGAGTATTCTCAGAACGGTGTTTGAATTCTTATGGGGTTCTGGGTGCGTCTGGTTGCGACGGGAGGTAGTGACATTGCTGGTATGTAAGGGAGGGTTGGGATTGTTGGACTTGAGAAGGCGCGTGAAATGTGTGTTCATTAAGAGGGAAGTGATGCATGTAGGTGGATGGCGGGGGGGGGAGCTAGAGAAAGTACATCATCACCTAAGGAAATGGTATGGGGGAGCGGAAATGAAGGAATGGGAAACAGTATTACCTGCATTAGTGTTAGCTAGGGAACCAGGGAAAGTAAGGGTGGGAATTTTGTGTAAAATGTTAGAGGGTAAAGTAGTGGCACCGGAAGAAGGGATTTTCCCTACGTATCCATGTGACGTAATATGGCAAAGATTCAGGGAATTAAGGATACGACCTGGCACGTAAAGTTATGTATCGCTTCCTACATGGCATATTGCCGTCAGGCGCGATGCTCCAGAATAGGTGGGTCGTGGAGGGAGGGGTGTGTGGCATATGTGGCGGGGAGGAGACTGCGTATCATGTGGTCTATTTTTGTGAAGGATGAGTAGGGTGGTAGCAAGGGTGGGGGTCAAGGTGTGTCAGTGTTGCAGGTGCTGTGTCTTGATATGGGTGGTGTGGATGAGGGTGTAGCAAGGGGTTTAGCATATATAATCGTGGATTATGTATACATTTTGTGGGGTATGAGGGGAAGGGGGGGATGTGAGGCGAAGGGTATTGGCGGCGACGTTTTACTGAACGTTGTGTTGCAATATGGACATATATGGGAAAGGGTGGGTGAGGCTTTTTCTGAGGGTTATAGAGGGCTAACAATAGGGTATTTATTGGCGTTATAAAAGGTGTTTAAACTGCAGGTGTGAATATGTTGATGCATGAGGGTGGGAGGGAATTCAAGGGTATGCAACGGGTTGGCATCCTGGGGTGTGAGGTGATGGGTGGATGGGCGTGAGTAGAGTTATACGTGTGTAAATGGTTGTAGTTGGTGTGAAAGGAATACTTACTGATCATTTCCCATGTTGGGAAGGTATAAATGACAGGTGTTAATACATGACCTGTACCATTGTTAAACGATATAGTGTTCTTGAAATATTGTAAATGTTGCGAATTGTGAGAGTTTGGTGTGTAGGTTCTTTGATAATGCACATTAGTGCTGCAGGATAAATGCTCATGTTGTTGAATGCATGTATAATCGTATTTTGTTATCCGACCAAGCCTGGAGTAATTTCATTGGGAAAGAGGTCTTCTTAATCATGTACTGCCCATAAAGGGGAATGAGTGGGTCAACGGAAAGGTTAGTTATTTAGAGTTGTTTCTGAAAAATTATACAACAGTACCTGTATAATCCTGTATGTATTCGAATGAAGAATAGGGGAGGACTAGCGGGGTTAGAATGGCAGTTGCTCACAGAAAATGTGTAATTAGTAGGTGCAAAGGTACTGGAAGTACATTAAAAGCTGATTATTGTAAGAGATGTAATAATTGTGTTGATTGGAAGTCAGGGTAGCATCAGGCACATGGCCTGACAAATGCTTTAATTGTGCAAGAGGTAATACTTTTGTATTACCTCTGGCGGGTGTAAATAATCTGTCCTGCAGAGGGAAACACTGTATAAACTTTTCTTTTGCAATGTTTATGTATGTAGTGTTTTTTTTAGGATGTTTATATTTTATGATACCTTAGTTGAAGTTAATAACTGTTTTGTTTGTTATGGTTGGTGACGGCAGACACAGCTGTTGTGTATGGGGGGGTTGAAGTGTATGATGAAGCGTGTTAACTTCAGCAATATGAACGCTTTTGATTTTGTACCATAGGGTATATGAAGGGTAGGGTGTGGGTTGTGTTGTTTGGTAGGAGTAGCGCCATTATGAATTGGTTGGGGTTGTACCTATAAAGATTTGTTACAAGTAACTGAGTGCATTTAACTATATATGTTTTGAGTATAATTTACATGAACAATGTACCATTATCGCTATAGTGAGGTATTTTAACAGTGGTATGTTTGAGCATTACTTATATATATATATATATTTTATATATATATATATATATATATATATATATATATATATATATATATATATATATATATATATATATATATATATATATATATATATTATAATGTCTTGCCGAATATGTTAAACTGGTCAATTAGCAAGAACTCATTTAAAATTAAGTCCTTTCTAAAATTTTCTCTTATACGTTTAAAGATATATTTTTTTCATTAATCTTGATGTAAAAATTTATAATTTTGCACCGAAAGGAACTTAGAAAACTTACCTAACCTTATTATAACAAGAGCAATTTATTTTAGCCTAACCCAAATAAATATATTTTAGATTTTTTTACAGTAATTTAATACTAAACAAGCACAGTGAAATAATTTTTTTTCGTTAGGTTCAGAATAATTTTGGCGAAATTATTGCATACACAAATTTTCACTTGTCCTATATGGCAAGATGAGCGTTGCTATTTAAGCCAAGATCGCAAGTTCTGGCTATTCGGCACGACATATATATATATATATATATATATATATATATATATATATATATATATATATATATATATATATATATATATATATATATATATATATATATATATATATATATATATATATATATATATATATATATATATATATATATATATATATATATATATATATATATATATATATATATATATATATATATATATATATATATATATATATATATATATATATATATATATATATATATATATATATATATATATATATATATATATATATATATATATATATATAAGTAATGCTCAAACATACCACTGTTAAAAATACCTCACTATAGCGATAATGGTACATTGTTCATGTAAATTATACTCAAAACATATATAGTTAGTGTCAGAGGTTGACTGGATTGATTTGTTTATATATTGTGTTACTGATGTAGTCCTTGTTCAAGTCATTATTAAATGTATAAGTGAACAAGGTTTTGATGTGTATAGCAAGTGAATGTGGAATATATTCACATGGTGGGGGGTGGGGGGAAGTAGTGTAAGCAGTACTGAGTATGTACCATTATATCTATAAACCTTTGTGTACTTGTGAAGCAATGTACGTAGAAGCAGTGTGCAGGTTGTGTTAAGTTTGTTTTAATGTCATTATATATGTGCTTATTCAGTAGATTGTGTAGTGAAGGTTTATTGCTCATCACCAGTGTCAGTGTTACATATTGATATATGTACCTATATATATTTGCACATGAAGTTTTAAATAAAATATAAAAAAAAGAAATTCCAGGTGAGAAGTGGACTGGTTGTAAGGCTTCAGTAATATTTATTTTGTTTGACTTTTGAATTCTTCCTCTTTACCCCTGGCATTAACCTCAAGACCTTCCCTGCCTGGCTAACACCAGTCTCTTTATAACCATTGCTGTACATACTGCTGACCTGAGGTATTCTTTTTACTTGTAAAAACCCTTAGGTTAGCTATAACTAGTCTAAAACAATGCATCGTTTTATTTGATATTTTTGTCTTTAAATGTGGCATGCTACTCGTGTGTTACATTTTATTCAGCATACGTCACACTCCCGTATAAGCTTCCTCCCGACCAGCGAACCAGGTGCTAAGGATTTAACAATCAATAGGGGCCTGTAATTATATCAGTACCTTGGTTCATTGGCCAATCACAGACAAGCCTGCCAAAGCTGTGAAGCAATGTGGTTCACTAGGGACACATGAATTGACAGACTTATCTGGGCTGCTGGTTGTACATGGTGCATATTCTGGCTCTTGCCTTTTTGCCTCTGTTCATCATGTTGTTGTACATTTATTATTACATCTCTGTACATGGTGTACATTCAATACATTAAATAAAATATTGTTTATATTTGATGGAAAATATAAGTCATATGCTGCTGTTGAGTTTTGATTGTTCCACTTTGATCCCATTACAACCAGGTACACAAGCCATATTACACCTGTGTTCGTAATATTAAGATACTAACAAAATGAAGTTATTACCCAAATGTTACTCATAGAGAGTGCCTCGTTGACTGTGACTTTGTTGGAATAACGATAACATGCTGTAGAGTTTGAAACATTTTCTTCCAGCCACTGATCAATCAGTCCAGCTTCCGTCATCGACAGTAACCTGAGGAACAACGAAGATCATCATTATAATGAAAAAAAATTACATTGTAGTAATAAATGTACAGAAAAGACAATGAAGTTCCTGGAACTAAATAGCTGGAGTGTAACTTCTAATAACTTTTCCCTTTATAACCATAACTATAATTTAAGTCATTGCTAATTATTTTTGTACAATGTTAGTTTACTTGTAAGTAATAAGTTACATGTATAATAAGAATAATAAAAATCAGAATGAATAATTTGCAATAAAATATTTGGGTAATATGTTTTAAAGTTATCTGATGCTCATTTTTATTAAAATGAAAGTAAAGTGCATTACTGAAATACATATTTATTAAGGAGAAAATAAGCTTTGATTTTGCCACCAATATTCTTTATCATTCGTCTCTCAACCTGTGTGCTGAGAGGACGCTTTCTGAGCCTGCTCCTGCTTACACCTGGTGGTGAACCGTGTGCTACAGCACGCAAGATGGCGGACCGTCAGGGTAGAAGAGTAAACACGGTCTGTGTTGAATTTATTTGTGGCTCTCTCAGTGGTGCAGTGATGCATGTCTTGTTGCCTACCATTATTCACGACGTCTACGGCATCTCCGACGAGGAATTATATGGTGTAGCTCTCAATGGGATGTCGAGGATTTTTGTGAAATTCGCAAATGCTGGCTTTTACTCCAAGATTGTGGAAGCTTTTCAAGAGAGAAGAATGGCGGTGAATTCAGCTGTAGAAGTATGTCTGCATGACGTCTCCACATACGTCACCTGGGCCAAAGTAAGGAGCGTGCCTTTCGAGGCGGAGGAGTATGATCTTCGGAAAGTTTTTGGTAGATACGGCACGGTACATGCAGCGACCAAGGGAGTGTGGAGGGAGGGCCCATACGAGGGGCTCCTGGATGGCTCCTTCACCCTCAAGATGACATTAAAACAGCCAATTCCATCTTACATTTATCTGGAAAACTACAGGACCCAAGTTTTTGTTCACTATGCAGGCCAATGGAACACATGCAGGTTATGCAACTCGTATGACTATATGGCTGCTCCATGCCCCAGACGTGTGATTGTCCGCATCTGGGAACCTTCTCCTGTGGTCCTAAGGCCTTCGATCTGGGGACTGGTCCCTCGACTGGACAGGGAACTAAGATTTGGAGTGTAGAGGTACAACAAGAGGAAACGCGGTCTATGGCGTGTGCCATCCTGTCGGTGGATGCTACAAACGTGCCCATGCCATCTGTGGGGCCTGCGGAACCTGTGGAGTTGTCACAGGAAAGTTTGCTGGTGAACGTGCTACACGATCTCCTGGATGGGGCAGAGCATGGCCCAGACGTGCCACCGGAGTGTCAAGAGGTGGAGAATGATGATTCGCCGAATGTGGGGGACCTGAACGAAACTACAATAACACGGTTGCATTGGGTGGTGGTGGAAGTCCACCAGGAGTTTTCATCTGGTGAGATGTGTGTTGAAGGTGGTTCCCGCAAACGGACGGCGGGAGTGTCGGATATGGAGGTCCTGACACCGGGACAGCGTCCAGGGAAGAAATTATGGTCGAAAGTGGCTGAGGCACCTCTTTCGGAAGGGGTTGTGGCAAGCGCCCAGCATATGGGTAGGGCATGGGGGGTGAGGGGGACCTTGGGAAGTCAAAGGTCAAAGAAGGTCAGTGTAATGTACGTGTGGGAACGGGAAAGACCCACAAAAGAAAACCTCCTTTTGTGAATTCAAGTGTGTTATCATCAACGTAAATGGCCTGCGGGCGGAGGTTAAGTGTGTGGATGAAGTGGATTTTGCACAGGTACGCTGTGGATGTATGTTTCATACAAGAACACAATTATAAGCTTAGGCGAGAGTTACGGTTAAAAGGCTACCGAATGTATGTTAGCAGTTCTTTAAAATTTATGGGTGGGGTAGCTATAGCGGTGAAGGAGTCCAGTCCTTGGCATGTCTTGAGTTGGGAGGAGGGGGACGTGGGAGGGTGGTGAGGGTAGATGAATACTGTTTTATTGGAGTTTTCATGCATGCAGAAAGCACCTCTAAAGTGAAGGAGGCTTAACGTTTCACACTCGGGATTTGCCTTTAATTACGGTCATGGGTGGGGATTGGAATTGCGTTATCCGCCATGGCAATGTTGAGCCGAGGGGGGTGGGGTGCGTTTTACCTGTCTTAAGAAATCTGCTTGGGGATGCAGGGGTTTATGACGTGGTGGGGCTGGGTGGGTGGGGGTTGGAGCACATGTTCGTCTGCAGGGGCTATGCGGCCCGTCTGGATAGACTTTATGTAACACAAGGAATTCAAGTTGGGCGTGTACAGGCCTTTGATGTGGGGTTTTCAGACCACCGTGCAGTGCTAGTGGACTTGGACTGGGATGGAATGATCCGGGTTTATCCAGATTATTGGAAACTGAACATGCAGCTATTTGAGAGGGAGGGGGATGGGTCCACTCTTCAGGATTGGTGGAAGAATCTCTGGGACATGCGACTAGCAGGTGAATGTTTGTTGGTATGGTGGGAAACGCGAGCCAAACCCGGAATAGCGAGTTATTATAAGAAGCGAGGGAAGGAGGAGGCGAGGTGGAGGTATGGGCTACTAAACTATCTGGAGGGGCAGCTAAATGATTACTATGTGGGGGCGGGAGTAGTAGGTATGACGACATTGAGCATCTCCAGAGTCGATTTGCAGAAATTCACAATGAATGTTTCAATGTGGTTAGAGTCAGAGCAGGTATGGAAGAGGTGCTATGGGATGACAAACCTTCGGGTTGTGTCTTGCACAAATTTAGGCTCAGACAACAGGAGACGTCCCTCTTGCAATTGGAAGTATGCACGGGTTTGGGTGGTTACCTGCCAGGTCAGGTACTCCTCACCATGGATAGCATGAGTTTTTATGCTGATCTATGGTTTGGGGAAAAGCTATGGCGGGGAGTAGGGGGGGTCCATGCGGGTGGCCTGGTGGGGACGGATTTCAGAAAAGTAATAAGTGACAGGAATAGGACGGTACTAGAAGGTAGAATTCGAGTGGAGGAGGTAGAGGAGGCGATTTTTAGTATGAGTAAAGGAAAGGCACCAGGTATAGATGGCATTTTGAATGGTTTTTATAGGGCTCATTGGGGAAGTATTAAGCATTGTTTGATTGATGTATTGAATTGCATACTCACGGAGGGGAGGTTAGGTATGTCGCAAAGTACCGGAGTAGTTGTGTTGGTGCCCAAAAAGGGTGGGGGGGAGGAGCGGTCTGAGTGCATATAGAGCAATATCTCTTTTGTGCTCGGACTATAAAATCTTTGCAAAAGTTTTAGGAAACAGGATGAAGGTTATGGGGTCGGTTATTCACGAGGGACAGCTAGGCATACCAGGTAGGAGCATGAGGGAAGGACATGTACATATTAGAGAGTTTCTGGGGGAATGTCAAGGATGGGGGGGGAGCTTGACTGGCAAAATGCTTACGGCTGTGTTGATAGAGATTTATTGAGGCTTATTTTATTGAAGCAGGGTTTTGGAGAGGGGATTTTGAGATGGATTGATACTTTGTATGCCTCGGCTATGGTATGAGTACAGGTAAACGGTAAACTGGGGCAACCTGTCTGTATGGATAGGGGTTTGAGGCAAGGGTGTCCCCTCTCCCAGCTGCTTTTTGCTTGTATGCAAAACCCCTTTTATGAACTGGTGGATGGTGGTTTGGGGCGTAGAGCACTGAGCAGTGACCGTGCAGCGCGTGTGGTCGGGTACGTTGATACCACGATTTTGTTAAAAGGGGAGGAGGACTTGAAGACCTTGGGATGGATTGTTGAGTTTTGGGGGGCAGAGACTGGCATGTGCATCAATAGGGCAAAATCGAAATTATTGGAGGTGGGTACATGGGTGGGGATGGGGCGAAAGGTATGGGTGGTCAGTCGTGGTGCAACTTAAAATATGTGGTATCGTGTACATGGCAAATGAGATTGACTGCCGAAGGGTAAATTCTGAATTGGTGGTTAACAAAGCTTTAGATCGACTTCGGGGGTTAAGAGCTGGAGATGTCTCATTACAACAGAGGGCAGTAGTGGTTAATACACTTGTTTATAGTAAGGTATGGGGTGTGGCTGAGTGGTACCCTTTAAGAGACGTGGAACTGCAGAGAAGGGTCTTACGTTATGTTTGGGGTTTCGGGAGAGCTTGGTTAAGTCGGGAGGTTGTCATGACTCATGTTAGTCGTGGGTGTTTAGGTCTCTTGGCTTTGGGGCCACGGGTGAAGGCCCTTTATGTAAAGCAGCGGTTCCTCAGGGCGGGCAGTGAAGGGGGTGTCCGGGAGGGACAGGCAATGATCGAAATGCATAAATGGTGGAGCGGCAGGGGATTAATCGAGTGTGAGGACATGTTGCGTTTGTTGTTAAAGTTGAGAAATGCGCAACGGATCCGGGTGGGGCAAATGGTCAGCATATGTTGTAGTAGAGAAATTGTGCAGGGGTTATCTGTTTTTCCGCTGTATAATTGGGGGGAAATATGGGACGGGTTTTGTAAACTTAAGTTGGCACCGAGGGTTCGTGAATTGGTGTATAGATTTGTCATGGGGATTTTAGCATCAAAATCGGTCTTAAATAGGATGGGTTTGGTAAGGGAGGCGGATTGCTTATGCTGCGGTCTAGAAGAAACAGCTTTTCATGCGGTCTACTTTTGTGATACCTTGGACAAAGTTCGTTCGTGGTTGGGGCGGGTTTTCGATTTTCTTAGTGGGGGAAGTATCTCAACCTTATAGGCCTTAACATTGGACGTTAGCGGAGTATCAAGTAATGTACGAAGAGCAATAATGTATGTGGTGGCTGATTTCCTCTATAACTCGTGGGGTATGTGGGAAACCGTTAGGTTCAGAATGATTTGGGCGAAATTATTGCATACACAAATTTTCACTTGTCCTATATGGCAAGATGAGCGTTGCTATTTAAGCCAAGATCGCAAGTTCTGCCTATTCGGCACGACATATATATATATATATATATATATATATATATATATATATATATATATATATATATATATATATATATATATATATATATATGTATGTATATATATATATATATATATATATATATATATATATATATATATATATATATATATATATATATATATATATATATATATATATATATATATATATATATATATATATATATATATATATCAATGAAATCACGAAGCAAGTGATTGTAAATCATTTACCAAACTGCGGCAGGCCAGGACTCAACCCTACGTACCTTATACCGCCTCCAGAGACAGAACAATGTACGCATCGCCTTACCACTTCAGCTAGCGATCCTACAAGAATCACGCATGCAGCTGAGCTACATGTTTTTCTCGTGATCCGAGGACACTCATGGCAGAGGTATCTCGAGGAATAATTTTACTCTCCTCCTGTTTGAATACCCACCTCAACAAGCAGTCTACATAGCAATGAAATAACGAAACAAGTGATTTTAAATTATTTACCAAACTGCGGTAGGCCCGAACTCGACCCAACGAACCTCCTACCACCTCCAGAGACAGCACAATCACTTGTTTCGTAATTTCATTCCTATATAGATTGCTTGTTGAAGTGGGTATTCAAACAGGAGGAGGCTGAAATTAATCCTCGAGATCCCGCTGCCACTAGTGTCCTTGGATCATGAGAAAAACATGTAGCTCAGCTGCACGCGTGATTCTTGTAGGATTGCTGGCTCTGCCTTCAGGGGAATCTTCCTCGTATCCCTTATTCACGCATAGCTAGGAGACCTCCAAACATAGCGGTCCTCTCACCTACCAGCTCCTCCTGGGTTGTGTCGTCCAGGGTCACCCCTGTCTCAAATTATTTTGTAGTTTTACCCTCTGAACCCCTCACCTCCTTACCTACTTCTACCTCTACCTCTTCTAGTCCACTAGTTTCTCAGTCTGCAAGGCCTCACATGCCTGAATCTTCTTTGCGCCTATCACCTATGAAACTGAACCTGTCTCATAAACCCAAGTCTCTTCGCATTCCTCCAGTGTTTACAATTCCCCAACAGTTTACCTTTTCGAACTCAGTGCCTCGTTCTCACCTCCTTTCTAATTCTCACACAGAGGTGGAGGTTGACCCCTTTTGCATAGTCCCCTCTTCTCCTGTTTGCCCCCCACTTTCTTCTTCCCTAGTTATCTTCCAACCTCCTTCCTCTCCTTTTCCAATTCAGGACTCTTCTGCCCCTGCCAGGTTCATACTCCTCTCCCCTCTCAGACCTCTTTGGTTCTCTTCATAGTCTACCCGATCTCTAGTTGCTCTACCTAACCTGTCTCTGAAGTCATGGTATCGGCATCTTCTTTATCCACTGAGACACTTGACGCTATCTCCAACTTTATTGTGGAGACGAAACCCTCGATGGACACCTACCTTCCTCCTTCTACCCCTTTTCATTTTTCATGACCCTTGCAGCAATCTTTTCCTTCACAGCATTCTGATTCCTCCATGCTTAGATGCTTACCGTTGCTTCCACACACTGACTTCACTGACCCTAAAAGCCCATAGATTTTATCCCTTCTCATTGTTGGCATACCTGTCTTTGTAAATAATGACTTTACAATGAAATATTCGTGGCCTCAGGGGTAATTGGGGAGAGCTCCAAGTGTTGATCTCCCAGTTTTCCCCAGTATATGTCGGGTTACAAGAACCCAAAATTCGTTCAGCTGTGATTCATCTCCTTTCGGGCTATGTGATGTTGCATTTTGCTGATCCCTTTCCTGATGAATCATTTAATGAGAGCATGCTTCATGTGCGCATTGGTATACTGTATCTGCTGCATTTTACTGCAGCCCATATTTATTTGCACAGATGGTATATAGTTTGCTCTCTATATCTTCCCCCTACCTGTGCATTCTGTATCTTGGATATTGCGTTCTTGATCCCTTCTCTACTGCTGCCCATCTTGTTGTCAGGTGAGTTTAGCGCTCATCACTGTGGCTCTTGTGGTAATCAGTTGGAGACTCTTCTCA
>NC_091307.1:40066919-40071919 GCF_038502225.1 Cherax quadricarinatus
GTGGCGGTGTGGCGATGTGTGTCAGAGAAAATTTAAATTGTTGTCTTAAACATGATATAAGATTAGAAACATCGAACACAGAATCGGTTTGGCTTCAGTTTCTCGAGGGTCGTGACAAATTAATTTTGGGTGTGATTTATAGGCCCCCAAACCTTGATAGGGAGTGCAGTAAACTGTTATGGGACGAAATTCATAAGGCATCTAGATATGAAAATGTTGTGATAATGGGAGATTTTAACTTTAGACAAATTGATTGGAACAATATGACAGGAAATCTTGAGTCTAGTGACTTTCTTGATAGGGTTCAGGATTGCTTTTTAGAACAGGTTGTGACAGAACCAACTAGAGGAAACAATCTGCTGGACTTGGTTCTTGCCAACAAAGATTCACTAATTAATAATCTTGAGGTTAATGATGAGCTTGGGGAAAGTGATCACAAATCACTTAGTTTCAATATATCATGGAATTGCCCAGATAACTGCAATCAAATCTCTGTCCCAGATTTTCGCTTGGCCGACTTCATGGGACTGAAAAATTGCTTGGGTGGGCTAAATTGGGATGTCCTAACTATGGGCCAGGTAGGTGATCTTGGTTGCCAATATGACGTTTTTCAGTGCATAGTTTTAGCTGCCCAGACAACTTTTGTTCCGAGTAGGGAAATTAGATCTAACAAAAATGATTCCAAATGGATGAACAATAGATTAAAACATCTCATTGGTCAAAAGAGAGGCATATATAGGCGTATCAAAAGAGGGGATGGGCAGTTAAGAAATCAATATATTCAATTAAAGAGAGAAATAAAGAAAGGAATAAGGAAAGCAAAAAGAGATTATGAGGCTAAGGTCGCAAGGGATTCAAAGACTAACCCAAAAGGGTTCTTTCAGGTATACAGAAGTAAGATTAGGGACAAGATTGACCCACTTAAGAGTAACTCTGGTCAGATCACTGACAGTGATAAGAATATGTGTGAAATTCTAAATACCTACTTCCTCTCAGTTTTCACCCAGGAAAATACTAGCGATATTTCTGAAATAATAGATTACGTAGAACAGGATGATAATAAACTATGTACGATTGCGGTAACTAGTGACATGGTCCTCTGACAGATAGAGAAACTAAAACCTAACAAATACCCAGGTCCTGATGAACTGTTTGCAAGGGTGTTAAAGGAATGTAAAGAGGAACTTAGCATACCTTTATCTAATCTTTTTAACATATCACTACAAACTGGCATAGTGCCTGATAAGTGGAAAATGGCAAATGTAATACCTATTTACAAGGCAGGTGATAGGTCCTTGGCTTCCAACTATAGACCAATAAGCCTTACCTCCATAGTGGGAAAATTTATGGAATCAATAATTGCCGAAGCAATTCGTAGCCATCTTGACAGGCACAGATTGATTAATGATTCTCAACACGGTTTTACAAAGGGGCGTTCCTGTCTTACGAATTTACTAACTTTTTTCACTAAAGTGTTTGAGGAGGTAGATCATGGTAATGAATATGATATTGTGTATATGGACTTCAGTAAGGCTTTCGATAGAGTTCCACACAAGAGGCTACTGAGGAAACTTAGGGCACACGGAATAGAAAGAGAAATTTTTTCCTGGGTAGAGGTATGGCTGACAAATAGACAGCAGAGAGTTTGCATAAATGGAGAGAAATCAGAATAGGGGCACGTCACAAGCGGTGTTCCTCAGGGGTTAATGCTGGGCCCGTTGTTGTTCACAATTTGCATAAACGACATAGATGAGGGAATAAATAACGATATAAGCAAATTTGCTGATGACACCAAAATAAGACGTCCAATTCATTCTAATGAGGACATTAGATCACTCCAGGATGATTTGAATATACTGACGCAATGGTCGGAGAAGTGGCAGATGCAGTTTAATATTGACAAATGCAAAGTTCTAAATGCCACATTTAAACTAAATAATGTAGATCTTAATACTACAGATTGCGAGAAGGATTTAGGAGTTCTGGTTAGCAGTAACCTAAAGCCAAGACAACAGTGCATTAGTGTTCGCAGTAAAGCTAACAGAATTCTTGGCTTCATATCTAGAAGTATAAATAATACAAGTCCTCAGGTTGTTCTTCAACTCTATATATCCTTGGTTAGGCCTCATTTAGACTATGCTGCTCAGTTCTGGTCACCGTATTACAGAATGGATATAAATGCTCTGGAAAACGTACAAAGGAGGATGACAAAGATGATCCCATGTATCAGAAATCTTCCCTATGAGGATAGAATGAGGGCCCTGAATCTGCACTCTCTCGAAAGGCGTAGAATTAGGGGGGATATGATCGAAATGTATAAATGGAAAACAGGAATAAATTAAGGGGATGTAAATAGTGTGCTGAAAATTTCCAGCCAAGACAGGACTCGCAGCAATGGTTTCAAGTTGGAAAAATTCAGATTCAGGAAGGATATTGGAAAGTACTGGTTTGGTAATAGAGTTGTGGATGAGTGGAACAAACTCCAGAGTACGGTTATTGAGGCTAAAACGTTTTGTAGTTTTAAAAATAAGTTAGATAAATACATGAGTGGGTGTGGGTGGGTGTGAGTTGACCTGACTAGCTTGTGCTGCTGGGTCTGGTACAGTGCTCCATCACTGAGTGGGGATGACCAGACTGGGTGGGTCATTGGGATAATCCGGGGGGTGGGTCATTGGTCTAATCCGGGGGGGGGGGACGTGGACCTGCTCCGCATGGGTTCAGTAGGCCTGTTGCAGTGTTCCTTCTTTCTTATGTTCTTATGTTCTTATTTTATTGTGGCAACGTTTCGCTCTCCAGGAGCTTTGTCAAGCCGTTACAAACAATACCCTCTATGTCCATGTACTGTTTGTAACGGCTTGACAAAGCTCCAGGAGAGCGAAACGTTACCAGAGTGAAATGTCACATTAGTTGCACTTGTATCCTTTTACTTCCAGTGGATGAAAGCCTGATCAACTAGGCTATTACTGCTTGGTGCACGTAATCCAACGTACGAACCACTGCCCGGTTAATCCATGTACTTCAGCGTATTGCATAGGTTATGTATCTGAAAGCGCAAAGGAATATATTCAGCATTCAAACACCGGAACAAAAAGGATATTACAGAAACGACTCTTTCTAAATATTCATAATAATGTAATTACCTGTTCTTGAAAAGTCATTAGCCATAAAATCCTTGACAATGGTAACAGTGTCAATAAGAACGTGATGTCCTCGTCGAACTAATTTTTCTATTAGTTCTGGGACTTCTGTACGTGTGGCCAATAATAGTCGACCAGACGTCTGCAGGTTGGACACTTCCCTGAATATACCAGGCTCTGGAGACTGAATGCAACGTAAATAAATATAAATAAATATATATATATATATATATATATATATATATATATATATATATATATATACATATAAATATACATATATATATATATATGTATATATATATATATATATATATATATATATATATATATATATATATATATATATATATATATATATATATATATATATATATATATATATATATATATATATATACATATACATAAATATATATATATATAAATATATATATATATATATATATATATATATATATATATATATATATATATATATATATATATATATATATATATATATATATATATATATATATATATATATATATATATATGTCGTGTCGAATATGTAAAACTGGTCAATTAGCAAGAACTCATTTAAAACTAAGTCCTTTCTAAAATTTTCTCTTATACGTTTAAAGATATATTTTTTTCATTAATGTTAATGTAAAAATTTATAATTTTGCACCAAAAGAACCTTATAAAACTTACCTAACGTTATTATAACTAGAACAATTTATTTTAGCATAATCCAACTAAATATACTTTAGATTTGTTTACAATAATTTAATACTAAACAAACACAGTGAAATATATTTTTTTCGTTAGATTCAGAATGATTTTGGGGAAATTTTTGCATACACAAATTTATATATTTATATATTTATATTTATATATTTATATATTTATATGTATATATATATATATATTTAAATATACATATATAAATATTATATATATATATAATTTATATATATATATATATATATATATATATATATATATATATGTGTGTGTGTGTGTATTTATATACATATATTTATATGTATATAAATATATATATATATATATATATATATATATATATATATATATATATATATATATATATATATATATATATATATATATATATATATATATATATTTATATTTATTGAACCAAGTGAGAGAGTAATTGTGGTAGGGGACTTGAATGCTAAAGTAGGAGAAACTTTTAGAGAGGGTGTGGTAGGTAAGTTTGGGGTGCCAGGTGTAAATGATAATGGGAGCCCTTTGATTGAACTTTGTATAGAAAGGGGTTTAGTTATAGGTAATACATATTTTAAGAAAAAGAGGATAAATAAGTATACACGATATGATGTAGGGCGAAATGACAGTAGTTTGTTGGATTATGTATTGGTAGATAAAAGACTGTTGAGTAGACTTCAGGATGTACATGTTTATAGAGGGGCCACAGATATATCAGATCACTTTCTAGTTGTAGCTACACTGAGAGTAAAAGGTAGATGGGATACAAGGAGAATAGAAGCATCAGGGAAGAGAGAGGTGAAGGTTTATAAACTAAAAGAGGAGGCAGTTAGGGTAAGATATAAACAGCTATTGGAGGATAGATGGGCTAATGAGAGCATAGGCATTGGGGTCGAAGAGGTATGGGGTAGGTTTAAAAATGTAGTGTTAGAGTGTTCAGCAGAAGTTTGTGGTTACAGGAAAGTGGGTGCAGGAGGGAAGAGGAGCGATTGGTGGAATGATGATGTAAAGAGAGTAGTAAGGGAGAAAAAGTTAGCATATGAGAAGTTTTTACAAAGTAGAAGTGATGCAAGGAGGGAAGAGTATATGGAGAAAAAGAGAGAAGTTAAGAGAGTGGTGAAGCAATGT
>NC_091307.1:40076919-40181919 GCF_038502225.1 Cherax quadricarinatus
AGCGGATGCTACACGCCAAGGTATTGTCCAGTGTGGGTAGATTGGTAAAGCACTGCGTACCTTCTCCTAAGGTTCGTAGGTTCGAGTCTCCTTCAGCCAGAGATCAGTGTTTGTGTATATTTCGCATGCTCTCGCGAATTCCTTGCATTGTTCAAATCTCTAGTAAGGGTGATGCATGCAGGGGATGAGATGAAAAGCTGTAAGCCTTCTCCCTGAAAGCTGGCTGCCTTGGATCAAACGTGTAGCGGATGCTACACGCCAAGGTATTGTCCAGTGTGGGTAGATTGGTAAAGCACTGCGTACCTTGTCCTAAGGTTCGTAGGTTCGAGTCTCCTTCAGCCAGAGATCAGTGTTTGTGTATATTTCGCATGCTCTCGCGAATTCCTTGCATTGTTCAAATCTCTAGTAAGGCTGATGCATGCAGGGGATGAGATGAAAAGCTGTAAGCCTTCTCCGTGAAAGCTGGCTGCCTTGAATCAAACGTGTAGCGGATGCTACACGCCAAGGTATTGTCCAGTGTGGGTAGATTGGTAAAGCACTGCGTACCTTGTCCTAAGGTTCGTAGGTTCGAGTCTCCTTCAGCCAGAGATCAGTGTTTGTGTATATTTCGCATGCTCTCGCGAATTCCTTGCATTGTTCAAATCTCTAGTAAGGCTGATGCATGCAGGGGATGAGATGAAAAGCTGTAAGCCTTCTCCCTGAAAGCTGGCTGCCTTGGATCAAACGTGTAGCGGATGCTACACGCCAAGGTATTGTCCAATGTGGGTAGATTGGTAAAGCACTGCGTACCTTGTCCTAAGGTTCGTAGGTTCGAGTCTCCTTCAGCCAGAGATCAGTGTTTGTGTATATTTCGCATGCTCTCGCGAATTCCTTGCATATATATATATATATATACATATATATATATATATATATATATATATATATATATATATATATATATATATATATATATATATATATATGTATATATTTGTCGTGCCGAATAGGCAGAACTTGCGATCTTGGCTTAAATAGCAAAGCTCATCCTGCCATACAGGACAAGTGAAAATTTGTGTATGCAATAAATTCTGCAAAAGCATTCTGAACCTAACGAAAAAAATATATTTGATTGTGTTTGTTTAGTACTAAATTATTGTAAAAGTATTTAAAATATATTGAGTTGGGTTAGGCTAAAATAAATTGCTCTTGTTATTATAAGGTTAGGTAAGTTTTCTAAGATGCTTTTGAAGCAAAATTAAAAATTTTACATTACGTTAATGAAAAAAATATATCTTTAAACGTATAAGAGAAAATTTCAGAAAGGAATTAATTTTAAATGAGATCTTGCTAATTGACTTGTTTAACATATTCGGCACGACATATATATATACATGTATATATATATATATATATATATATATATATATATATATATATATATATATATATGTATATATATGTGTGTATATATATATATATATATATATATATATATATATATATATATATATATGCCGACAAATGTTTTTTTAATACTTGACGTGCTGTTGGAGTGTGAGCAAAGTAACATTTATGTAGGGATTCAGGGGAACCGGCAGGCCGGACGTGAGTCCTGGAGATGGGAAGTACAGTGCCTGCACTCTGAAGGAGGGGTGTTAATGTTGCAGTTTAAAAACTGTAGTGTAAAGCACCCTTCTGGCAAGACAGTGATGGAGTGAATGATGGTGAAAGTTTTTCTTTTTCGGGCCACCCTGCCTTGGTGGGAATCGGCTAGTGTGATAATAAATAAATAAATAAATATATATATATATATATATATATATATATATATATATATATATATATATATATATATATATATATATATATATATATATATATATATATATATATATATATATATATATATATATATATATATATATATATATATATATATATATATAATATTTGGATGGCATTTACAAGTGTGCAGCATAAAATAATTAGTTCATTAATTATTGAATTATTTTCATATTATTTACAAGGTTATATATATTGCCATTATGTTTTAATTTTTTTTTAGTTTACGCACCATTACATTCGCATTATTATGGTTGTCATTTTTAGAATGTGTGATAATTTAAGTTAGTTCTCCAGTATCAAACCTTCAGAAAGAGAGTAGGTGCACCTTGTAGCCATATCAACGTAACAGAAGGGTCGTTAACTACATCTTGTAGAGACTGGTAAGGTTGAGATATGTATCTCACTGCCAGGAGAGCCATCAGGTTGCCAGAGTAACTTCGTGTTAACACCAGCATCATCATCATCCACACAACCATCACCACCCGCTCCCACCACCAGGGCACTGACACTTTCATATCTGCAAAGGTTAATGAATGTTAGATTTATTATAATATATATTCTCAAGTCAGCAATTTTAAACCATAAACATTCATTTTAGAATTGTAATACAGGGTTGGTCAAGCTCGATTTGCTTATAACTGAAGCTATAGTGCAGAGTCTAAAACCAGATTCTTATGTTAATGCCCTGGATTGTCATAGCTACCAGGGCTCTACTCCTAGGAATTAGTGCCTGGGGTTCGTGTCCCCTTTCTATGCTGGAATATTAGTCTAAACTTAAGATGAGCTTACCCATTTATTTGTTGTCCTGAAAAGAGTGGAATTAACCTCATACAATTGCCAGACTCATCCACATTCAGAATGTTAAGTCCTTAATATTGCCTTGAAGTTCAATTAATAATTTTAATAACCGTTATGCTGCAAATGAAAGTTTGTTAGTTAGCCATTCCAATAGCCTTGCTTGTGGGCTTACTGTCCTCTGTTCTTGTAATACTGAAACTGTCTGGTACTCGTCACTAGTGGGCCTGGGCACCGCATGCTTCCCGCCTCTCCTCCTACCATCAGCAAGCTTTTGATGATGTGTTGATTGCAACACATCATCAATATATATATATATATATATATATATATATATATATATATATATATATATATATATATATATATATATATGTATATATATATATATATATACACGTATATATATATATATATATATATATATATATATATATATATATATATATATATATATATATATATATATATATATATATATATATATATATATATATATATATATGTCGTGCCGAATAGGCAGAACTTGCGATCTTGGCTTAAATAGCAACGCTCATCTTGCCATATAGGACAAGTGAAAATTTGAACCTAACGAAAAAAATATTTACTGTATTTGCGGCCAGCAAGTAGTCCAATGTTGGCCTTGATCCACTGAGAGGCCTGGTCGTGAACCGGGCCGCGGGGGGTGTTGATCCCCAAATTACCCTTCTGGTAGACTCCATATAGGTACCACCTCTAGAACTGTACTGGTGACCCTCATTCTCAGAAAAGACAATATACGTACTTCAGGGGAAACTCAAGGTTCTTCCCGGAACTGCTTGAATATTTTCGTCTCTTAGCACCTCCTATATTCTATATTCTCTGTGAATTTTATTTATAGACAGAAGACACTGACAAATATATACAAACGTGAATACATTGGTACATTATATCAAAGATTATGAATCGCCTTCAGCTCCTTCGAAGCCGGATGCGAGCCAAGTACACAGCAAGCATTTTCCCTCTGGATGGCCACATTGAGGTGCTGGAACATGAAAATGGCCGTCCTCGGATCCCTGGTGGTGTCGATGAGTCTGGAACCCAGTTCTTTAATGAAGTGTGTGGCGTTTTTTCCCCATGATCCCAAGGTCTCTTGATTCCACAGAGATAAATTTATACTGTTGGCTTATGTCTCTGTATTTGACGATCTTGTACTCCTCCCTCTGACCAGCAGCTCGTCCCTGTGATGGATGTAGATGTCAGCCAACGTCAACATGCAGGTAGAGTCCCATGCTAAGAGCATGCCATTCTTCCAGCTGTAGCAAGATTCCTCTTTATGATGTTGTTGACTTCATTGTGTCTTACTTGCCAACCCTTGGTTTTAGAGCAGTTAAGACGATGTAGACCATATTGGTTGGCTTGCGCATCGCCGCAAATATACGTATATTCTGAGGGAATTGGGGCAGCAAGGCAAAGAGCCACTGCAATACGGAGGGTCTTAATATCGAGGCGTGTTCCCATTGCCGAAATGGGAACTGTATGTAGGAAGTCTGCGGAGTGATGTGCACTCACAGCTTGGAGAATGCAGTCTCCCTGTCTGATGTTACAGCCCTAAGCATGTTGGCAAACACCTTTTCAGTGACGGGGCCATCCCAACTAGACTGTCGTTGGCCAGTGCTGCACTAGGTTTTGGGGCTGGAGCAGCAAGAGTCTCCCATTCAGTGAGGGCACTGGTGTAGGTAGGATCCTGTATGCCTGCTGAGTCACTGCAGTTGTCTGGAAGAATTGTTGTATTAACTCGTTTGATGCTATGGAAGAGGATAGGAAAGCTAGTAGGGTAATCTGGGGGATTTGCGTACTCCCAGCCCCCCAAGCCTGACTGGAAGAGAGGCTTCCAACCACTCTCCATCTTCGAGGGAAAGATTCAATACACTCTCTGGCATGGCTTCAGGGCTTGTGCCGTACTGACGCCCTTAGGAGCGATGGTATCCTCACAGGTTATAACCCTCAGTGCTCCAATATTATTACCCTCTTCTATTTTTTTGCTAATTTGGGCTCTGATTTTTGAGGAGTAAGGTGTCCTGTTGTTGGCATTTACCTGGCGGGTGTTTGTCGCCCTAGGGGGATCACGGACGTGGTTGTCATCTCCAGGGAATGCATTTATTGCCCTAATAACATATGGTGCTAGTGACTTGTCCCTCCTTGGTGCGACAGCCAGACAGGCATTGCGAAATAGCAGTAGGTTGTGCCAGGATCCGTTATTTGCAGGAGCATCGTTGACTTTCTTCAAGAGGTCAGCGAATTTGCTAGCAGCTTGAGGGCGAGCTGCTTTGGGGATGTGTCAGCATCCTGGTGAATGTTAATTTGACTGCAGATTTTAGGGCTCGAATGCTGCAGTAAGGAGCATTCGAGCCCACATTCGATGCTGCTCACTAGTGTGGCTTAACCCCAATAGGCTTGTGAGGCCAGAACATTCTCGAGAAGAATCTAATACCTATTGTCCATGCTTGAGGGTCACTTGTGTGCCCATCATTATGAAGAAACATGTATTTGTTTCGTAATGACTTCGGTAAATACCGACATGATTTGAAAGCAAGCAGAAACCTTGTATTTAATGTTAATGCTTTTGAGCCTGGAAAGATCAAGATAAAGTCATAGAGTTATTGTGTAATGGTTGTCTATGGTTAACTATGTGTTTGACAAAAGTACCAGGTGCGCTGCAGAGAAATGGAATGATTAGCCTCCTGGTAATATTCGATCGATAAGTTCTGTGCAGTTTATAAATCAGGGCAGATTTGAGATTAAGTAGAATTTTATTCTTGAGTTTCCTTCCAATTTTGAAGTGTATTATAATGACATTGGTTCACCTATTACTTCCCTTTTCTCACCAATTTTATTTTTCTGTACTATCCCTAAACTTACTATTTTTTGAATTTTTTGAACTGTCATTCTTTTAGATGATACCACTTCTAATAATGATCTGAATTATGAATTAATGTTTTGGGAATTCAATAGGTCTGGAGTGTCATATCTGTCATCTCAAGTAAGATTCAGAGCAGACAATAACTTTAATATTATTTGAATAATGATTGTAAATTATTTAGTTATGATGACAAACTGTAGAAAAGAGCACTTGTGAAAGGCTCAGGATATTTATTAATGGAATCGTTTCAATAAGTGTGACTTCATTACTCTTAGTGATTGAGGAAAGTACTCATTACAAAAAATTTCTTGCAAAAAAATGTCTTGAGCTGTAGACGAAAGTTCACTACCATATTAGCTGAACATATTTTTGTAACAAAGCAAGTACAAATAACACTTTCCAACTATGAATTAAGAATATTTTAAATTCTGCCAAATTTATCTTACCTTGCTGTAAAAATATTTTGAGAAAATCGAGAATAATATCTAAAAAGTTCCTCATATCGTCTTTTTGAGAGAGGATTGAGGACATAAGAAACACTGAGGCAGCAAGAATAACCAGCGTTGTCAGTATAGCCAGCCACACCAGTGGTGTAAGTGGGAAGAAGAAGCTCCACGGGTCTACCTCAGTAAGTCCTCGAAGAGCAAAGATCCTCCAGTAATCATATGATACTGGCACAGATAAGTCCACTACATCAGCTTTGTCTTTTGAAATCATAAAAGGGCCAACACCGAAGCTTACTTCCTGAAAATATAAGATAATATATATAAGATAATGATTAAAACATTATATATATATATATATATATATATATATATATATATATATATATATATATATATATATATATATATATATATATATATATATACATGTATATATATATTTATATATATATATATATATATATATATATATATATATATATATATATATATATATATATATATATATATATATATATATATATATATATATATATATATATATATATATATATATATATATATATATATATATATATATATATATATATATATATATATATATATATATATATATGCAAAACAACCAATCTGAAAGAATAGAGAAATTCCAAGCGCTTTCGTGACTACTCACATTATCAAGGAACTATGAAAGTAAAGCATCCAAGGAAGCTATATAAGGGGTCTGGCCAGCACCTCACTATCAGATCCCACAACGGTTAAACACCTGACGCGCGCCGACCCAACTTGGATAGGTCCTTTGCACAACTCACCCACAAACTATTCTACCCAAGAAAATTTAAAAATTATTTGTCCAGTGTATTATTAAATTCTTCCCAAATTCTATTAATTATAAATGGATCTAATTTATATAAACCAAATGAAATATTCATATTATTGTCAAAACTGCTTTTTATGAAACAAGATTCAATTATATTTCTGTCGACCATGGACTTGCTTGATACTATTTTCTCAACTTTTTGAAAATCAATTGGATGGTTAAAATCTCTTACATGAATAAATAGAGCATTGGAATCTTGTCCAGTTCTAATGCTATATTTATGTTGTTTTAATCTTAGTTCGAGATTTTTACCAGTTTGACCGTAATAAACTTTATCGCAAATTTTACAAGGAATCTTATAGACACATCCATCAGCATTTTGGGGGGAATTCTTTATCAAAAGTTTTTTTACTGTACCAAGATTTATGAATACAACTTCAATATTAAAAGTCTTAAGAAGAGAAGGCATATCAACCATGTTTTCATGGTAAGGGAGAACCAACATATTTTTAGTTGAATAAGGCTGGTTGTCCCTTTTTGGATTGTAAAAAGTATATATATATATATATATATATATATATATATATATATATATATATATATATATATATATATATATATATATATATATATATATATATATATATATATATATATATATATATATATATACATGTATATATATATATATATATATATATATATATATATATATATATATATATATATATATATATATATATATATATATATATATATATATATATACATGTATATATATATATATATATATATATATATATATATATATATATATATATATATATATATATATATATATATATATATATATATATATATATATATATATATATATATATATATATAATGGGGTCCACCTCTGGTGTAAATTGTGGGACCCATAGCCTAGGAGAAGTGGATAAAAAGGCTTCAAGGCAGAATATTTGGATTTCTTCCTGAAGCCGTTTGAATATTCCACTTCCCCTACCACCCCATCTTTTGATATATATTTTTTTTTACTAATAGGAATATTTTATTACATAATATGGTACAGAAGATTTAAGAGATACATTGTTGATATAAAGGTGGCATATACGGTACATGTTGTTACGTGTGTATCACCGATTATAAGGCGAAAATCTCATCCAGCTCCTCAGAGCTGGGGCGTGTGCCCAAAATACAGCAGGCATTACCCCTTTGAACAGCCGCACTGAGCCGCTGGAACAGAAAACTAGCTGCCTTGGGATCCCTAGTTACCCTGATGAGTCTTTTTCCTAGCTCCTTAAGGAATTTAGATGCACTCTTTCCCCATGAGCCAAGGGTCTCTGAGCCTATGGGAGCAAACATATAATGATGGGCAAGTTCTCCATATTTTCTAGATTTTTGGGACTCCCTGAAGCTGGCAGCTGCCCCTCCTTCTTCCCTGGTGTATTGGAGATAGGTATGAGCCAAGGTAGATGCACATGTATAGTCCCACACCACCTGCTTCCCATCTGTCCAGGCTTGAAGGGTGATACCATCTGGACGCTTCTGGCTGCCATCAGATCTGCATAGTTGGGGTGGCTCCCTTACTGCTGGGCATCCAGCTGTTGTGAGGCTCCTCTTGATAATGTTATTAACCTCCTCATGTCTTGCAATCTTTCCCTCGGATTTACGGCACACAAGACCATGGTACCCGAATCGGTCTGCTACTTCACTGCCACAAATTCACCTGTGTTCGGCGAGAATAGGGGCGGCAAGTCGAAGGGCAACACCGATGCGGATGGTCTGTGGGTCGAGACGTGTGCCATGGCTGGAGTTGGGAACAGTCAACAGAAAGTCCCCAGCATGAGGGGCTCTCACTGCCAGGAGGCGGGCTCTATCCTTCCCTGACACACTCTGAAGCATTGTTGAGGCAATATTTTCCACTATTGGACCATCCCAGTGCGATTGTTTGTAGTTGTTGGGGGGAGCAGGTCTGGTTTCAGAGCCCGTTAGATTATCCCAGATCATTGCTCCATCAATGAATTTTTGGTCCTGGACTCCAACCTTGTCCCTAAGATGTTCAGGGAGAATCGCTGCTACAAGCTCTCTAGATGCAATACACGAGGACAGAAAAGCAGGTAACGCAATCTGTGATGACTTGCGGACACCACTGCCTCCTAGTCTGACTGGAAGTGTAGCTTGGTTCCACTGCCCGTCTTCTAGAGTAAGGTTAAGTACTTTCCTAAAAATCTGCCTCAGAATACTGTCATATTCGTGCAGTATAGGGTTATCATATGAAGGTGCACATCTTAGGAAATATGTCAACCTGGGCAGACTCAAGCACTTTGTGAGAAGGTACAAGGCATCGTGGGTGTCCAGATTGCCTATTCGTTGTTCCATTCTCCTAAACTCTTCCAATTTCTTCCTGAGAATTGTGTCAATGGCATTGCTTCCCAGAGGTGCTCCTAGCAAGACACTATTTGTGGGGGCAATGACTGCTGCTCCTGGTAGTTTTGATCTCACTGCATTTATCACTTGTTGACTGACTGAGATGATTTCACATTAGGATGGATTCAGGATGAGACCCATTTCCTGTCCCCGTGTCATTACCTGTGTAAGGTCATGTAGGAGGGACTCTTTTGTACCTGCTAGTGTGCCATCATCTAGGAACCAGATGTTTAGCTCGCTGGTCAGTCTGACTGTGATTTCCCTAACTGCTATACAGAAGAGAAATGGTGCAAGAGGATCTCCTTGTTGGACACCCTCCGATGATGTGATTTCATGCTCTCCAAAGAGAAGCATTGATTCCTTGCTATACCCAGCTGAAACAAAAGGGAAGAGACCAGGGAAATGTTCTTGTACTGCTGCTAATACCACGTCTCTTTTCAGGAGATTGAACGCATTCTTGAAATCTAATTTTACCACTGCATTGTCCTCAGGCAGGTTGTTGATATACGCCCTTGTTGCATGAACCGCTTCTTCACTTCCTTGAGAGACCCCAAAGCCAAGCTGGTTTGGTTGAAGCATCATGGCTGCCTGTGCACGAATACTTCGGCCAGCAGCTTTGGATACGAGGCGGCGTAACGTGTTGCCTACTGCAATTGGCCGAATTCCTCCATCCTTCTTTTTAAGTGCACAAAGTGTTGCACCAAAAAAGAAAGGTCTAATTTCATCAGGAATCAGACCAGCCAAGGAATTGTTGACGAACCTTGTGATCTCTGAAAGCAGTGTCTCTGCAATTTCCCCAATAACTGGATTAACCATTTCCTTTAAATACTCTGGCCTTATTCCAGTGTAACCCCCAGCAGAGCCAGATGGGAACGACATTATTGCTTTGTAAATGTCTGAGTCTTCCACTATTTTTTGCATTAACATTAATGAAAAAATATATCTTTAAACGTATAAGAGAAAATTTTGGAAAGAACTTAATTTTAAATGAGTTCTTACTAATTGACCAGTTTTACATATTCGGCACGACATATATATATATATATATATATATATATATATATATATATATATATATATATATATATATATATATATATATATATATATATATATATATATATATATATATATATATATATATATATATATATTAACAAATCGGCCGTTTCACACCAATGAAGGGTGGCCCAAAAAGAGAAATTTTCACCAACTTTCATCATCATTCACTCCATCACTGTCTTGCCAGAGTCGCAATTACACTACAGTTAATAATCTGAAACATTAACACCCTTGCTTAAGAGTAGAGGCAGTGCACATTCCACCTACAGGACTCACGTCCGGGCTGCTTGTTTCCCTGAATCCTTTCATAAATATTTCCCTCCTCATACTCCAACAGCACGTCAAGTCCTAAAAACCATTTGTCACAATTCACTCCTATTTAACCCCCTGCACATGTTTGCTGGAATTCCAAGCCCCTCGCACAAAAAACTTTCTTTACCCCCTCCCTCCAACCTTTACTAGGCCGACCTCTACGGCGCCTTCCCTCCACTACAGATTTATACACTCTCGAAGTCATTCTATATTGTTCCATCCTCTGTACTTACCCGAACCGCCTCAACAACCCCCTCTCCCCAGCTCTTTGGATAATAGTTTTGGTAATCCTGCACTTCCTTCTAATCTTCAAAACTTCGAATTTTCTGCATTATATCCTCACCACACATTGCCCTCAGACACGATATCTCCACTATCTCCAGCCTTCTCCTTGTTGTAACATTCACAACCCATGCTGCACACCTGTATAAGAGCGTTGGTATAACTGTACTCTCATACATTTCTCTCTTTGCTTCCATGGACAAAGTTCTTTGTATCCACAGACTCCTAAGTGTACCACTCACCTTTTTTCCTCTCGTCAATTCTATGATTCACCTCATCTTTCACCCACCCATCTGTTGACACGTCCACTTGTAATTATCTGAACACATTTACCTCCTTCATATTCTCTCACTCCAACGTGATATCCAATATTTCGTTACCTAATTTTTTTCTTATCCTCATCACCTTACTCTTTCCTATATTCACTCTCAATTTTCTTTTACAAATCCTACCAAACTCATCCACAAACCTTTTCAACTTCTCTTCACAATCTTCCAAAAGCACAGTGTCATCAGTAAAGAGCAACTGTGACAACTCCCACTTTGTGTTAGATTCTTTATGTTTTAACCCCAACCCTCTTTCCAACACCCGAGCATTGACTTCTCTTACAACCCCGTTTATAAATATATTGAACAACCACAGTGACATCACACATCTCTGTCTAAGGCTTGCTTTTACTGAGAAATAGTCTCCCTCTCTCCTACATACTCTAACCTGAGCCTCATTATCCTATGAAAAACTTATCACTGCTTTTAATAACCTACCTCCTATGCAACATCTACCACATTGTCCCCCTATCCATCCTGTCATACGCCTTTTCCAAATTCATAAATACCACAAAAACCTCTTTACCCCTATCTAAATTCTGTTCACCTGTATGTTTCACTGTAAACACTAGGTCTACACACCTCCTACCCTTCCTAAAGCCTCCTTGTTCATCTGCTATCCTACTCTCCGTCTTACTCTTAATTCTTTCAAAAATAACTCTACCATACTTTTACCAGGTATATTCAACAGACTTATTCCTCTATCATTTTTGCACTCTCTTTTGTCCCCTTTGTCTTTATACAAAGGAACTATTCAAGCCCTTTGCCAATCCCTAGGTACCTTACCATCTTCCATACATTTATTAAATGAAAGCACCAGCCATTTCAAAATTGTATCCCCAAATAAATCCCCATTTTCATCGATATTTAACAAATCTTCAAAATGTTCCCTCCATCTCCCCGATACCTCTAACTCTCCCTTTAATATATTCTCTCCTATTTTTAACTATGAAATCCATTCGTTCACTAGGCTTCCTCAACTTATTAATTTCACTCCAAAACTTTTTCTTATTTTTAACAAAACTGTTGAACATCTCACCCACTCTCTCATTTGCTCTCTTGTTACATTGCTTCACCACTCTTTAAACCTCCCTTTTTCTCTCCATATACTCCTTCCTCATTGCAACACTTCTACATTGCAAAAACCACCTCACATATGTTAACTTTTTTTTCTTTTACTACTCTTTTTACAATGTTATTCCACCAATCACTCTTCTTCCCTCCTGCACCCACTTTCTTGTAACTGCAAACTTCTTCTGAACACTCTAATATTACATTTTAAAAATGCCCAACACATCTTCGACCCCATTGCCTATGCTCTCGCTAGCCCATCTATCCTCCAATAGTTGTTGATATCTGATCCTAACTGCCTCCTCTTTTAGTTTATAAACCTTCACCTCTTTCTTACTTACTGCTTCTTTTCTCGTTGTATCTTATATACCTTTTACTCTCACTATAGCTACAAATAAATAGTGATCTGATATATTTGTGGCCCATCTATAAACATATATCTGGCACCTCTGCCAGAGAGAGGCTTTGGGCATCCTGCTCTGTGGTTTTGGCACAATATCGTCCAATTAAGAACACCTGCCAGGATTATCATCAACAGGCTGGTGTGTGAATATCTGCTCCTCGTGTTGGAAAGGGCTAGAAAACTCTGCATTTCCTCTCTCCCTTCAGAATCAAGAAGAGTGTTGTGTATCTGAATTCAGTAAGGGAACATAACGGTCACCTATGGGTAGGAGAGGTCGGTGAGGAGAGGCCTCATGGAGGAGGAGGAGGCGGAGGTTGAGGGGTAAAACTGTGCCCCCCCCCTTTCCCCTTCCCCAAACAGGCAGGCATACATCGTGTGCTCGTGTTTCGACAATGAAGTAATTGTTCACTGTGTGTATAGTGTATATAGTGTATAGGGCATAGTATGTGCTTAGCATGCACATGGTATGTGAATAGCATGTGTAGTGTATAGTGGTGTGACGTTTATTGTGGGGGCTGTATACAGAGCCTAGTGGTGTATAGTGACGTGTCGTGGGAGGGAGTGAGTGCCCTACTCCGCCTAATCACACATGCTTCACACCTCCCTCTCCTGCACTGCCCATTATAAGGAACGGAAACCTCTCTCCTCCCCCTACTGTCCCCAAGAACCACATGCGGTATGTGCCATGCGCCATTTTCCCTTCAGCCTGGGCTTACCACACAGTTTGAGGTATGACAGATGATGAAGCCAGCCAGCCACAAAGCCAGGGAAACAGTGCATCCAGCAATGAAAGAAGAGGCACATGTCAGGTGTGTGGAGAGTTTCGAGCACGCAATGGGGATGCCCTTATTCCTGCACACAATGGGTGTGCGGGATCACATATGCCCACAACAGAGAGAGGCCCACAGCCTCCACAGGCAGATGACAATTCCAATGGCAACCTCTTCACTTGCGATAGCCTTCTGGGCATTCAGTAGCAGTACCCTATCCCACATCCCTAAAGCGACTCGCCCATATGCAGTAAGGATATTCACAGACCTTCTTAAGTAGGTAACTGGAGGTTCCACCAACTCAGAAGCCCGAGGCACCATCAAAGCATGGTGCAACCTACTCCTGTTCGGCAATGTTTGTCTTGCAGTTCCTGAAAGACAAGGCAAACTGCTAACCACATCAGTCATCAAGGCAGTGCACAACTCTGCCCCATCATCGCAGGAATCACAGAGGTAGACCTAAGAAAGGTTCCACTGAAAACGAGAAAATTTTTGCACAGGTTGGCAAAAATATCGAAGAAGGTAACACAGTGGGAGCAATCAGAATAATTACAAGTGACGACACTGTAGCCTTCAAAGATGAGACCACAGCCCAAGCACTGAGAGACAAGCATCCAACAATGGACACCATAGCCATCAACAATAACTCTGAGGAAGACCACATTACAGAACAATTAATTCGACCACAACACCTCAAAGAGATGGTAAATCCAGTACTCGGTGCATCTGCATCAATTGTTCTCACCGAGTTAACAACTTTCGCCAACAACTGCCTGGCAGGGCGAATCCCACAAGAAATTAAACCTTTCTTTTTTGGAGCCACACTATGTGCTTTAAAGAAGAAGGATGGAGGAATCAGACCCATTGCTGTTGGTAACACTCATCTCTGTCTCGTTGCCAAAGCAGCAGTAAGAAATATTCACCTACAAGCTGCCAGTTTACTCCAGCTACACCAACATGCAGCAAGAGCCTACATCAGGGACCTACCAGAAGACAAGGCCGTAGTCAAACTTGATTTCAGAAATGCCTTTAATATGGTGAAGAGAGATGTTGTCTTGCCGGTCATTCGGGATCAGTTCCCCAGTCTTTTTTTCTTCATTTCAGCCGGCTACAGCAAACCCTCAATTCTTACGTTTGGAGAATATGAAATCCTCTCATCAGAGGGTGTTCAGCAGGGTGACCCACTCACTCCACTTCTCTTCTGCTTGGCAGAAGGAGAACTGGCAGGTACTGAAGAATCCCTGTTAGAGGACATACAACTGGTGAAAACACAGGGAGAAGACTTGGGACTCATCCTCAATCCCTTCAAGTGTGAAATCATCACAGCGAACCAGAAAATAATCAATGCCATGCGAAGAATCCTCCTGGAAGTCTGTACTACCACTCCATCCAACAGTACCCTCTTGGGAGCACCGCTGAGTCACCAGGCCATGGACACTGTCCTCAAGGACAAATTGAATGATCTGATGAGAATGGAGGAGAGAATAAGCGATCTTGATGCCCATGATGCTCTGTATCTCCTCACAAGATGTCTTACTATGCCAAGACTCACTTACTTCCTGAGGTGTGCACCCTTTTTTAACAATCCAACACTCGACGAGCATAACGCACACCTGAGATTATCCTCTAAGGCACTGAACCTGTCACTAGAGGATCGGCAATGGGACCAGGCAACCCTCCCAGTGCGACTGGGAGGCATAAGTATAGGGGTGTGCAAAGCAACGCATGTAGCTTTACCTGTTTTTCTGTCTTCATGTTTGGCTTCCAGTCCATTAGTCAAGAAGATCATCCCCGAACGCTTGAGAGACGTGGTAGGAGATCCAGACCCCAGGTTTATTGAAACAGCGATGCGATGGGACACCATTGCACAGGCCTCCAGTAGACCAGCTCCTCCTAAAGAGCACAAACAGTCCCACAGGGACAAACCGATCATGGAAAAAATCGCCAACACAATGCTCATATACACTTCAGGAAAGGACAAAGCTCGTCTCCTGGCGGTGAAGGCACCACATTCATGAGATTTCCTTCTAGCTGTTCCCAATTCCTCCCTGGGCACTCGAGTTGAACCACAGGCCATTCGGATTGGTGTTGCTCTTCGCCTAGCCGCCCCCATTCTCACCGAACATAGGTCTATTTGCGGCAGGGCGACGTCTGATCAATTCAGACTTCATGGTCTCGTGTGTCACACAGCAGAAGGGAAGTATGCCAGACATGAGGAGGTCAGTGTCATCATAAAGAGAAGCCTAGCCACAGCTCGTTGCACAGCTCAACGGGAACCCCAAGTGTAGAGGTCTGATGGAAGTCAAAAGTGTCCTGATGGAGCCACTATGCTACCCTGGAAGGATGGAAAACAGATTGCCTAGGACTACACCTGTGCTGCTGCACTGGCAGACATCCACTTGCCATACTCGGTAGCTGAAGGGGGTGGAGCTGCCAGCCACAGGGATACCCAGAAGACCCGTAAATATGAAGACCTTCCCCTTTGCTATAACTTCATCCCAATAGGGCTGCAGACCCTTGGAGCATGGGGCAATTGTGCTCTAAAATTCCTCAAAGAGCTGGGTGAAAAACTCATCCTAGAAACCAAGGACCATAGGGCGGCCAGCTTCCACTTTCAGAGACTCAGTGTCGTGATCCTGAGAGGAAATGCCTGCAGCATTCTGGGCACGTGGCCCACTGCTGGGGAGCTGGACACAGTATTCGAAATGTTGCTCTGAGTTGTTATCTGTATTGTTTTACTCCATATTGTATTTTACTCAATGTGTTTTGTCAATGTATTTTGTTTTTAATTAAAGCATATATAGAATATATAGGGGGTGGTAGGAGAAATTTTTCAAACAGTTTCAGGGTAAACCTTGAGTTTTCTCTGAAGCAAGTTTATTCTTTTCTCTGAAGATCAGGGTCTGCGAAAATCTCGTCCAGCTCCTCAGAGGTGAGGCTCATGCCCAAAATACAGCAGGCATTACCCCTCTGAACAGCAGCACTGAGTCGCTGGAACAGAAAACTAGCTGCCTTGGATCCCTAGTTACCCTGTTGAGTCTTTTGCCTAGCTCCTTAAGGAACTTAGATGTACTCTTTCCCCATAATCCAAAGGTCTCTGAGCCTATGAGAACAAACATATAATGATGGGCAGATTCTCCGTAATTTCTCAACTTTTTGGACTCCCTGAAGCTGGCGGCTGCCCCTCCTTCCTCCCTGGTGCATTGGAGATAGGTATCAGCCAAGGTAGATTCACATGTGTAGTCCCACACCACCTGCTTGCCGTCTTATGTATATATATATATATATATATATATATATATATATATATATATATATATATATATATATATATATATATATATATATACATACATATATATTCATACATATCAATAACAACATTGCACTTGCCAAGGACTCTAACCCACGCTGCTTTGGCCTACCTCATGGTGGGCAAAAACACATGACGCCTAAGCTGAATAATAGGTCTAATCTTGCTGGTTCATTCTCTTCTCTTTTTCTGGTAGTGTCCCTTACGTGTTGCAACATGAGTTTTTTTCAGTACCTCCTCAATCATCTTAGCACTCAATGTTTCTGGGCCCCCATGTGGCTCCAAGTTCTCCCAGTCATTTTTTTTTATTGAAGTCACCCACAATCAATAGTTTTGCCCTGCTCACATGAGACCTTCTGGCTACTTCAGCCAGTGTGTCAAGCATAACTCTGTTACTGTCATACTTTTGCTTTGGCCTCCTGCTGTTCTGTGGTGGGCTATGTATCACTTCAATTACCATCTTGGGACTTCTAGATTGAACTGTTCCAATTATGTAGTCTCTTGCTTCTCATCTGCTTCCTCTCTCCAAGTTGTCAAAATCCCATTGGTTTGTGATGAGCAGTGCCACTCCTCCACCTCTGTTGGAAGGATGGCATCTGCTATCATTCCTGTGAGCTTGGGTTCGGTGAGAACTATGATTCTTTCAGGCCACTCCTCCCACTTTTTCGTTACTTCATCAACGTTAGTGTACCACACCTTCAGTTTCCTCTCCATCACTATGTTCTGGTGAGTCTGTTTGGGTGGGAGGTCTGGGGGTGCACCATGAGATTCTGCAGCATATTGTAGGGTGGGTCCTGTAATTGTGGATTGTGGTTTGTGTTGGGATAGCATGTTTTGTTGTGGGGTTCTGATTGTGTTTCTGTGTGTGCTTCAGCTTGTTGCTCTACCCAGCGCTGGTTTTCCTCTGCTCACTCTGTCCTTGTCTCTATTACTAGCCCCTATCGTTTCTGTGTCTTCTCCCTCAGCTACTGCCATTTTGTTCTTGTTCTGTCACGGTCTAGGAACACTCATGTATGGTGATAATTCCTTCAGCCACGGTTTCTCTTGCAGGATCCTGTTCTGCACCATTACTGTCCTGAAAATCAGTTTCATCAGCCGATTTCTGCCCTTCAAATACCCTCCTATTCTCTGACAATTTTCTATCTCAGTCATATCTTCCTCACCTATTTCTTTGATGATATTTTCAATATCCACTTTTTCTTTCATCCAACTTTCATTAAGTGTTCTCCCTTCGCTCTCCTGAAACTCATGAATAAACACTGACTTCTCCTTCTCCTCCTCCCATTGCTTTTCCCTCTGTGTCACTGGGTACTGTTTGTACATAGCCATTGTCTCGCTTATTTTTTTCCTGTAACTGTTGATGTCATGGTCATGCCTCTCCATGGGGGCCTGTCACCTTCTCTACCTTCTGACCCCCATCACTAGTGCTATCCCTGCTTCTAACAGCTGTCACCCTACATTCCCCAGCCTTGCTTGGTGGACTGATAGGGCCTTAGAGTAGGTCTTGTTTTCTTCCTTTCCACCGGGTTCCTCATTTATTATGGGTGTACCTGCTTCAGATGCCATGTCTTCTTTGAGCAATAGCTCTGTAACTGGCTTCATCATATTTACCTCATATTCCAGGGCCTATAACCTAGCTTCTGTAGCTTCAGCTTGTGACTCCCATTTCATATTATATGCCTCCATCCTCTTTTCTATTTTCAGAGAAAGCTCACCTAGTTTGGTCTCCCACTCTTGTTCCATCCTTATGCATTGCTCTTCCATCCATTCTTCCTTACCAGGATCATTTTCCTCTGATCCCCTGAACCTTGGACTTCCTCTCTGAGCCAACTTTTTTTTTTATTTTTACATTTTTGATGGGTAAGGTTTTTGTACTGCATGTGTATGCAGTGTGTGTCTACTCATCTATTTGTACTCTCCTATTTGTGGCTACAGGGGTCGATTCATAGCTCCTGGCCCTCACCTCTTCCCTGATTGGTACTAGGTCCTCTCTCTTCCTGCTCCATGAGCTTTATCAAAACTCGTCTTAAAACTATGTATGGTTCCTGCCTCTACTACATCACTTTCTAGGCTATTCCACTTCCTAACAATTCTATGACTGAAGAAATACTTCGTAACATCTCTTTGACTCATAGGAGTCTTCAGCTTCCAATTGTGAACCCTTGTTTTTGTGTCCCACCTCTGGAGCATCCTGTCTTTGTCCACCATGACAATTCCTCACAACATTTTACATGTCGTTATCATGTCTCACCTGACCCTCCTGTCCTCCGGTATCGTGAGGCCGATTTCCCTTAATCTTTCTTCGTAGGACACGCCCCTTAACTCTGGGACTAGTCTTGTTGCAAACCTTTGCACATTCTAAAATTTTTTAACGTGCTTCACCAGGTGTGGATTCCAAACTAGTATTGCGTACTTCAATATGGGATTGACGTATATAGAGTACAGAATCTTGAGCGATTCCTTACTGAGGTATAGGAACGCTATTTTTAGGTTTGCTGCAGCAGTTATCTGATTGATGTGCGCCTCAGATGTGCTCGGTATTATACTCACATCAAGATCTTTTTCCTTGAGTGATGTTTACAGTCTTAGGCCACCTAGAATATTCTATGTCTGCGATCTTGCGGTGTGTGTGTGTGCGTGTGTGTGTGTGTGTCTTCAAATTCCAATTGTGACCCCCTTGTTTCTGTGTCCCCTCTTTGGAACATCCTGTCTCTGTCCTGCTTGTCTATTCCACGCAGTATTTTGTTTATCGTTATCATGTCTCCCCTGACCCTCCTGTCCTCCATTGTCGTCAGTCCGGTTTCCCATAACCTTTCTTCATAGGACATTCCCTTTAGTTCTGGAACTAACCATGTCACAAACCTTTGCACTTTCTCTAATTTCTTGACGTGCTTGATCAAGTGTACTCACCTATTTGTGGTTTCATGGGTCGAGTCACAGCACCTGTGTGTGTGCATGTGTGTGTGTGTGTGTGTGTGTGTGTGTGTGTGTGTGTGTGTGTGTGTGTGTGTGTGTGTGTGTGTGTGTGTGTGTGTGTGTGTGTGTGTGTGTGTGTGTGTGTGTGTGTGTGTGTGTGCGTGTGTGTGTGTGTGTGTGTGTGTGTGCGTGTGTGTGTGTGTGTACTCACCTAGTTGTACTCACCTAGTTGAGGTTGCAGGGGCCGAGTCCAAGTCACTGGTCGCTGCTAGATCACTCTCCCTGAACCTTGACCTTTATCATACCTCTGCTAAAAGCTATGTATGGATCCCGCCTCCACTACATCGCTTCCCAAACTATTCCATTTCCTGACTACTCTGTGGCTGAAGAAATACTTCCTAACATCCATGTGATTCATCTGTGTCTTCAACTTCCAACTGTGTCCCTTTGTTGATGTGTCCCATCTCAGGAATATCCTGTCTTTATCCACCTTGTCAATTCCTCTCAGTATTTTCTATGTCGTTATCATGTCCCCCCTATCTCTCCTGTCCTCCAGTGTCGTCAGGTTGATTTCCCTTAACCTCTCCTCGTAGGACATTCCTCTTAGCTCTGGGACTAGTCTTGTTGCAAACCTCTGCACTTTCTCTAGTTTCTTTACGCACTTGCCTAGGTGTGGGTTCCACACTGGTGCCGCATACTCCAATATGGGCCTAACGTACACGGTGTACATGGTTCTGAACGATTCCTCATTAAGATGTTGGAATGCTGTTCTGAGGTTTGCTAGGCGCTCATATGCTGCAGCAGTTATTTGGTTGATGTGCGCTTCAGGAGATGTGCCTGGTGTTATACTCACCCCAAGATCTTTTTCCTTGAGTGAGGTTTGTAGTCTCTGGCCCCCTAGACTGCATTCCATCTGCGGTCTTCTTTGCCCTTCCCCAATCTTCATGACTTTGCACTTTTTTGGGTTGAACTCCAGGAGCCAATTGCTGGACCAGGTCTGCAGCCTGTCCAGATTCCTTTGTAGTTCTGCCTGGTCTTCGATCAAATGAATTCTTCTCATCAACTTCACGTCATCTGCAAACTGGGACACTTCGGAGAATATTCTTTCCGTCATGTCGTTCACAAATACCAGAAACAGCACTGGTCCTAGGACTGACCCAGTGGGACCCCGCTGGTCACAGGGGCCCACTCTGACACCTCGCCACGTACCATGACTCGCTGCTGTCTTCCTGAGAAGTATTCCCTGATCCATTGTAGTACCTTCCCTGTTATCCCTGCTTGGTCCTCCAGTTTTTGCACTAATCTCTTGTGTGGAACTGTGTCAAACGCCTTCTTGCAGTCCAAGAAAATGCAATCCACCTACCCCTCTCTCTCTTGTCTTACTGCTGTCACCATGTTGTAGAACTCCAGTAGGTTTGTTACACAGGATTTTCCGTCCCTGAAACCATGTTGGCTGCTGTTGATGAGATCATTTCTTTCTAGGTGTTCCACCACTCTTCTGATAATCTTCTCCATGACTTTGCATACTATACATGTCAGTGACACTGGTCTGTAGTTTAGTGCTTCATGTCTGTCTCCTTTTTTAAAGATTGGGACTACATTTGCTGTCTTCTATGCCTCAGGCAATCTCCCTGTTTCGATAGATGTATTGAATATTGTTGTTAGGGGTACACATAGTGCCTCTGCTCCCTCTCTCAGGACCTATGGAGAGATGTTATCCGGCCCCATTGCCTTTGAGGTATCTAGCTCACTCAGAAGCCTCTTCACTTCTTCCTCGGTTGTGTGTTCTGTGTCCAGCATTTGGTGGTGTACCCACCTCTCCGTTTTTCTGGAGCCCCTTGTGTCTCCTCTGTGAACACTTCTTTGAATCTCTTGTTGAGTTCCTCACATACTTCATGGTCATTTCTTGTTGTCTCTCCTCCTTCCTTCCTTAGCCTGATTACCTGGTCCTTGACTGTTGCTTTCCTCCTGATGTGGCTGTATAACAGCTTCAGGTCAGATTTGGCTTTCGCTGCTATGTCGTTTTCATATTGTCGTTGGGTCTCCCTTCTTATCTGTGCATATTCATTTCTGGCTCTACGACTGCTCTCCTTATTCTCCTGGGTTCTTTGCCTTCTATGTTTCTTCCATTCCCTAACACACTTGGTTTTTGCCTCTTTGCACCTTTGGGTGAACCATGGGCTCATCCTGACTTTTCATTATTCCTGTTACCCTTGGGTTCAAGCCTCTCCTCAGCCTCCTTGCACATGGTTGTTACATATTCCATCATCTCATTAACTGGCTTCCCTGCCAGTTCTCTTTCACACTGAACAACATTCAGGAAGTTCCTCATTCCCGTGTAATCCCCTTTCTTGTAGTTTGGCTTCATTCGCCCTGGCCTTCCTGCTTCCCCTTCCACTTGTAGCTCTACTGTGTATTTGAAGCTTAAAACCACATGAGCGCTGGCCCCAAGGGGTCTTTCATGTGATGTCCTCAATATCTGCACTACTTAAGATGAATACTAGGTCCAGTCTTGCTGGTTCATCCTCTCCTCTCTCTCTTGTAGTGTCCCTTACGTGTTGGTACATGAAGTTTTCCAATACCACCTCCATCATCTTAGCCCTCCATGTATCTTGGCCCCCATGCGGCTCCAAGTTCAGCCCAACCTATTTCCTTGTGGTTAAAGTCACCCATGATCAGGAGCTTTGCCCTGCATTCATGAGCTCTTCTGGCCACTGCAGCTAGTGTGTCAACCATCGCTCTATTGCTCTCATCATACACTTGCCTTGGCCTCCTGCTGTGCTGTGGTGGGTTATACATCACTGCAATTACTACTTTGGGACTTCCAGAGTGAAGCGTTCCTGCAATATAATCGCTTGCTTCTCCACTGTCTCCTCTCTCCAGCTCATCAAAATTCCATAGGTTTTTGATCAGCAGTGCCACTCCTCCACCCCCCTGTTCCCTCTGTTTTTCCACAGAATCTGGTATCCCATTGGAAAGATAGCATCTGTTATCATACCTGTAATCTTGGTTTCTGTGAGAGCTATGATGTCCAGTGATGCCTCTTTGACTCTTTCATGCCCCTCCCACTTATTCGTTATTCCATCAGCGTTTGTGTGCCATACCTTCAGATTCCTCTCCAACACTGTGGTTTGGGGGGCTTGTGAGTGTGGGAGACCTGGTAGTGTACTGTGGGATTCTATAGCTGGGTGTTGGGTGGAAGCTGTGAGTATGAATTATAGATTGTAGTGTTGGGATGGTGTGATACGTTGTGGGGTTCTGAGGATGCTTGTGTGTGTGCTTGCCATTGCTGCTCTGTCCTGCTTTGATTGACCCCTGCTGGTTCTGTTCTTGTCTCCTTTCCTAGCTCCTTTTGCTTTTTTGTCCTCCCCCTCAGCTGCTGTCATTCAGTTTGTGTTCTGTCTCTGTCTAGGAACACCCTCTTGTATTCTTCCGAGTACTTCAGCCGTGGTTTCTCTTGGAGGATCCTTTTCCACACTGCTTCCGTCCCGAGAATCAGCTTGATCGGTCATTTTCTCTCCTTCAAATACTCCCCCCCCTTATTCTCTGAAAATTTACAACCTCGTCCATGTCTTCTTCACCTATTTCTGTGTTGATGTTCTCCATCTCCTTTCTTTCTGCCTGCCCTCTTTCAGTGTGTTTCCTTTACTCTCTCTCCTGAAGCCCATGGATAAACACTGATTTTGCCCTTTCCTCCTCCCACTGCCTCTCCCTCTGTGACTCTGGTTCCTGTCTGTACATGGTCATTTTCTCCCTTGTTTTTTCCAGTGGCTCTTGGTAGCATGGTTGTGCCTCTGCATTTGACCTATCACCCTCTCCATCTGCACCCAGCTGCTCTCCCCTTTCACTCATTGGCCCTTCTTGGCAGGCTGATATGACCTTAGCATAATTCATGTCACCTTCTTTCGTATTCGGCCTCTCAGCTTCATATGCTGTGTCTTCTCTGGTCAATGCCCCTGTAACTCGCTTCAGCCTGTTTACCTCATCTACTAGGACCCTTGTCCTGGCTACTGCAATTTTCACTTGTGCCTCATAATTCTTCTTCTCCTTCTCCAACCTCTTTACTAATTTCACAGAAAGCTCTGTCTCCATTTTTTCAGAAAGCTCTCCTAATTTTCTCTCTCACTCTTGTTCCATCCTTTTCCACTGCTCCTCCATCCACTCCTCCCTACCAGAACCCTTCTCATCTGATCCCTGGTTCCTTCCACCCCCACCTTTTTTTTTTTCCTTCTCTTTTTCCATTTTCTTCCCTTTCTTTTTTTTCTTTCTTTTTTTTTTTTTTGAAAGAGAAAATAGCTGTGTGGTAGCACTGGACATTGCAGGGGCTTTCGACCAGGTGTGGCACCAGGGCCTCTTAGCAAAACTTCAAGCACTGGGAATTGCAGGCTCTGCGCTATGTCTCCTCAGTGATTACCTTCATGGTAGATCTCTAAGTGTAGTTCTCAGTGGAACGGAATCAGCAAGACATCCTATTGGGGCAAGTGTTCCACAAGGAAGCGTGCTGGGACCACTGTTATGGAATGTCTGCTTCAACGACCTTCTTCATCTCATCCAAGAATCACATGCATATGCAGACGACTGTACACTGACATTCACTTATCCAAGAGAAGAAATGCCAGCTGCTCTAAGCTACATCAATCACTAGCTAAGAGCTATATCAGCTTGGGGAAATAGATGGCAAGTAACATTTGCACCTGAGAAAAAGCAAATGATGATCATCTCTAGGCACTACTGCTGGTGCAGTAGTAAGGATGAATGGGAGGGTATTGGCACCTGGAGAAGAAGTTGATATCCTTGGGGTGAAATTTGGCTCCAAACTAACCATGAAGAACCATGTTGTAAATCTTGCAAACAAGGCAGCCAGGAAGCTTACAGCACTTCACCGTATCTCGCAGCTACTTGAGAGTAGGGGTTGCAAGATTCTATATGAGGCACAAGTACGCTCATACCTTGAGTATGCTCCACTTTCTTGGTTCGCCTTCCCCCCGTCCTCTCATCTGCGACTGCTTGACAGAATAGAGAACAGAGCAAGACGTCTCATCTCTCACCTGGACCCATCCTGGATAGATCTGTCATTTCAGCAGAGCCTTCAACATAGGAGGGATGTGGGTGGCCTTACTGTTATGTACAAGGCCAATATTGTCAAAGTACCACACTTGGATCCTCTTCGAGGACAGTGTGAAACAAGCTTTTATGCCAGAAGATGGGCAGAAAGCAGCAACTTCACTCTGGCTGTACCCTTCTCCAGAACATCATTCCATCTGAGATCATATATACCCAGGATGACTCGAGTATGGAATACATTCGTACAGCATAATGATGTCAACGAGATAAAGTCAGTTGATCAAATGAAAATGCTGGCCCACAGATGGCTCCAATTTCATCCTGTTCCCTACTTGTATGTCTCATAACAATAAAAATGCTTTCAAATGAGCTGATGTAGGTAACAGCTCTTAGCTTGCCAATAAAGTTAGGAATCCTTAACCTGTAAATTGCTTGTCGATAAAGCTAGGGATCCTTAACCTTGTCAAACTCTGTGTAAAAAAAAAAAAGAGAGAGAAGGGAAAGGTAGAAGGAGAGAGGGGGCAGAGTGAGAAGGGGAAAAGGGGGAGAGAGAGCGAGAGAGAGAGAGAGAGAGAGAGAGAGAGAGAGAGAGAGAGAGAGAGAGAGAGAGAGAGAGAGAGAGAGAGAGAGAGAGAGAGAGGGAGAGACAGAGATTTGCACCTGAGAAAATGCAAATGATGATGGTCTCTAGGAACCATGATGGTAATGCTGGTGCAGTAGTAAGGATGAATGGGAGGGTGTTGGCACCTGGCGAAGAAGTTGATATCCTTGGGGTGAAATTTGACTCCAAACTAACCATGGAGAACCATGTTGTAAATCTTGCAAACAAGGCAGCCAGGAAGCTTACATCACTTCGCCATATCTCGCATCTGCTTGATGTTAGGGGTTGCAAGATTCTGTACGAGGCACAAGTACGCTCACACCTTGAGTATGCTCCACTTTCTTGGTTTGCCTGCCCCTCCCTCTCATCTTCGACTGCTTGGACCCATTCTGGATAGTTCTGTCATTTCAGCAGAGCCTTCAACACAGGAGGGATGTGGGTGGCCTTACTGTTATGTACAAGGCCAATATTGTCAAAGTACCACACTTGGATCCACTTCGAGGACAGTGTGAAACAAGCTTTTATGCCACAAGATGGGCAGAAAGCAGCAACTTCACTCTGGCTGTACCCTTCTCCAGAACATCACTCTATCTGAGATCATATATACCCAGGATGACTCGAGTATGGAACACATTCATACAGCATAATGATGTCAATGAGATAAAGTCAGTCGATCAAATGAAAATGCTGGCCCACAGATGGCTCCAACTTCATCCTGTTCCCTACTTGTATGTCTCACAACAATAAAAATGCTTTCAAATGAGCTGATGTAGGTAACAGCTCTTAGATTGTCAATGAAGTTAGGAATCCTTAACCTGTAAATAGCTTGTCAATAAAGCTAGGGATCCTTTACCTAACTTTTTTAAACCCTGTGTAAAAAAAAAAAGAGAGAAAGAGAAGAGAGGGGAGAGAGGGGGCAAAAAGAGGGGAGAGACAGGGGAGAAGGGAAGAGAGCTAGAGAGAGAGAGAGAGAGAGAGAGAGAGAGAGAGAGAGAGAGAGAGAGAGAGAGAGAGAGAGAGAGAGAGAGAGAGAGAGAGAGAGAGAGAGAGAGAGAGAGAGAGAGAGAAAAGAGAGGGGAGAGAGGGGGCAAAGAGACGGGAGAGAGAGCAGAGAAGGGAAGAGAGGGGGAGATAGAAGAGAGAGAGGGGAGAGAGAGGAGAAAGGAAAGAGAGGGGAGGAGGGCGAAGAGAGGGGAGAGAATGGGAAATGGGAGAGGGGAGAGATAATGAGAGGGGGAGATATGTTAGAGGGGGAGATATGTTAGAGGGGGAGAGATGTTAGAGGGGGTAAAATGTTAGAGGGGAGAGATGGGAGAGGGGAGAGATGTTAGGGGGAAGGGATTTTAGAGGGGAGAGATGGGAGAGGGGACACATGGGAGAGGGGAGAGAGATAGGTAGAGAGAGATAGGTAGAGAGATATGTAGTGAGAGAGAGTTAGGTAGAGAGAGAGACAGGTAGAGAGAGATAGGTAGAGAGAGAGACAGAGGGAGGGAATAGTGGATAGTGGAATGCTAGAGGGAGGGTTATCAGGTCAGTTTACAGGAAGGTGTGAAATCCTGTGTGTGTGTGTGTGTGTGCATGTGTACTACAGCTTTTACAAGTGTGTGTGTGTGTGTGTGTGTGTGTGTGTGTGTGTGTGTGTGTGTGTGTGTGTGTGTGTGTGTACTCACCTAATTGTACTCACCTAATAGTGGTTGCAGGGGTCGAGACTCAGCTCCTGGCCCCGTCTCTTCACCGACCACTACTAGGTCCTCTCTCCCACTGCTCCATGAGCTTTTTTATACCTCGTCTTAAAACTATGTATAGTTCCTGCCTCCACTACATCGCTTGCCAGGCTATTCCACTTCCTAACTACTCTATGACTGAAGAAATACTTTCTAACATCCCTTTGACTCATCTGAGTCTTCAGTTTCCAATTGTGACCCCTTGTTTCTGTGTCCCATCTCTGGAACATCCTGTCTCTGTCCACCTTGTCTATTTCACGCAGTATTTTGTATGTCGTTATCATGTCTCCCCAACCCTCCTGTCCTCCAGTGTTGTCAGACATATTTCCCTTAACCTTTCTTCATAGGACATTCCCCTTTGCTCTGGAACTAGCCTTGTTGCAAACCTTTGCATTTTCTCTAATTTCTTGACGTGTTTGACCAGGTGTGGGTTCCAAACTGGTGCTGCGTACTCCAGTATGGGCCTGACGTACACAGTGTATAAAGTCTTGAACGATTCCTTACTGAGGTACCGGAACTCTATTCTCAGGTTCGCCAAGTGCCCATATGCCGCAGCAGTTATCTGGTTAATGTGTGCTTCTGGCGATGTACTCTATTATATTCATTCCAAGGTCTTTCTCCTTGAGTGAGGTTTGCAGCCTTTGGCCACCTAGACTATACTCTGCCTGCAGTCTTCTTTGCCCTCCTCCAATTTTCATGACTTTGCATTTGGCGGGGTTAAATTCTAGGAGCCAGTTTCTGGACCACACATCCAGCCTGACCAGGTCTCTTTGTAGATCTGTCTGGTCCATGTCTGATTTAATTCTCCTCATTAACTTCACATCATCTGCAAAGAGGGACACTTCTGAGTCTATCCCTTCCATCATGTCGTTCACATATACCAAGAATAGCACTGGTCTCAGGACTGAACCCTGTGGGACCCCGCTCGTCACTGGCACAAACTGTGATACCTCATCTCGGACTATGAATCGCTGTTGCCTCCCTGTTAGGTATTCTCTGATCCATTGCAGCGCCCTTCCTGTTATACGTGCCTGTTCCTCTAGCTTCTGTACTAATCTCTTGCGAGAAACTGTGTCGAAGGCCTTCTTGCAGTCCAAGAAAATGCAATCAACCCACCCCTCCCTCTCATTTCTTACTTCAGTTACCTTGTCATAAAACTCTAGTAGGTTTGTGACACAGGATTTGCCTTCCATGAATCCTTGCTGGCTGTCGTTCATAATCTTGTTCCGCTCCAGGTGCTCCACCACTGTCCTCCTGATAATCTTTTCCAAGACTTTGCATACTATACATGTCATTGACACTGGTCTATAATTTAGTGCTTCATTTCTGTCTCCCTTCTTAAAGATGGGGACTACATTTGCCTTCTTCCATACTTCAGGTAGTTGCCCAGTTTCAAGGGAAGTGTTGAAAATTTTGGTTAGTGGCACATGTAGTGTCCCTGCTTCCTCTCTAAGGACCCACAGAGAGATGTTGTCCAGTCCCACCCCATTTGAAGTTTCAAGGTCACTTAGGAGCTTCTCCACCTCCTCCTCAGTTTGTGTGAAATTCATCCAACACTTGTTGGTATATCCCTTGTTGCTGTATGCCACTGTTTTGTCTACCCATTGTCCCTTCAGCCTCAACTGTAAATATGTCCTGAAATCTCATGTTGAGCTCCTCACATACCTCCTGGTCGTTTCTTGTGAGCTCCCCACCTTCTTTACTCAGCCTGATTACCTAGTCCTTGACTGTTGTCTTCCTCCTGATGTGGCTGTAGAGTAGTTTCAGGTCAGACTTGACTTTTGATGCTATGTCATTTTCATTCTGCCGCTGCGCCTCCCTCCTTATCTGTGAATACTCGTTTCTGGCTCGTCGACTAATCTCTTTATTCTCTTGAGTCCTTTGCCTTCTGTACTTTTTCAATTCTCTAGAGTGCTCTAGTTTTTGCCTCCCTGCACCTTCGGGTAAACCAAGGGCTCGTTCTGTCCTTCCCATTATTTGTGTTACCCTTGGGAACAAACCTTTCCTCTGCCTCCTTGCATTTTGTTGTTACAAAGTCCATCATTTCGTTTACTGATATACCTACCATCTCCTGTTCCCACTGAACCTCTTGCAGGAAGGTCTTCATTCCTGTGAAGTCTTCCCTTTTATAGTTTAGCTTTTCCCTTTCTACTCCTGTTACCCTCTCCACTTTTAGCTCCACGATGTTTTCAAAGCTCATAATTACTTGGTCACTAGCTCCAAGGGGCTTTTCATATGTGATATGCTCAATGTCTAAGCTACTCAGGGTGAACACGAGGTCCAGTCTTGGTGGTTCATCCTCCCCTCTCTCTCTGGTAGTATCCCTAACATGTTGGTGCATGAGATTTGCCAGCACCACATCGATCATCTTGACTCTCCACGTTTCAGAACCCCCGTGTGGCTCCAGGTTTTCCCAGTCAATCTCCCTGTGATTGAAGCTGCCCATGACCAGCAACTTCGCTCTACTTGAGTGGGCCTTTCTTGCCACCTCAGCTAGAGTGTCCACCATTGCTCTGTTGCATTCATCATCTTCCTCTCTTTTCCTCCTGCAGTTCTGTGGTGGGTTATACATAACTGCAAAAACTACCTTGGGTTCCCCTGACTGAACTGTACCTACTATGTAATCCCTTTCTCCAATCTCGTCCATGCCTTCCATTTCTTGATAACCCCACCGGTTTTTTATTAATAGTGCAACCCTTCCTCCCCCCCTGCTCCTTCTATCCTTCCTCAGGGTCTGATATCCGGGTGGGAAGATTGCATCTGTTATTATCCCAGTGAGTTTCGTTTCTGTAACTGCTACGATGTCTGGGGACAACTCCTTGGTTCTTTTGTGCCACTCCTCACATTTATTTGTTATTCCATCCACGTTCATGTACCAAACCTTCAACTTCTTTTCAATAACTGTGGTCTGGGGAGAGAAGTGGGTTAGGGGGAGCAGGGGCCTATAGGGGGTTGGTGTAGGGGTGGGGTCTGTGGTGTGGGGTGTGGGGGCAAAGGGCCTATGGGGGTTTCAGAGTGGGGGTTGGGGTGGTGGTGAGGGGGATGGGGGAAGAGGGCCTATGGGGGTTACAGTGTGGGAGGGGGTTGTGGTGAGGGGGATGGGGTTAGAGGTTACAGTGTGTGAGTTGCTGTGGGTTACTGTGAGTGTGGGATTTGTGGTGAGGGGGAATGGGGGGAGAGGGTACATTTTGTGGGGTACTGTGGGTTTCTGTGGGGGTGGGGTTTGAGCTGAGGGGGATGAATGGGTTACTGAGGGTTACTGTGGGGGTGAGGTTTATGCAGAGGGGGATGTGTGGGTTACTGTGGGTTTCTGTGGAGGTGGGGGTTTGTGCTGAGGAGGACTGGGGGCAGAGGGTGCAGTGAGTGGGTTTTGGGTTAGGTCGTTTGGTTGCTTTGGGATTGCTATGGTTGTGTTCCTTCTATGGGTGGTACTGGAGAGGGTTGTGTTTGTTCTTCCACATGGGCCTGATTTCTCCAGCTCTCCACCTTCCTTGACTCCCATTCCTCCTTGCGACATTGCACCCTCTCTTTCAGTGTCATCCTTTCTTCTTGTGTTCTGTCTCGGTCGAGGTACAGACTCCGGAGCACCTGATTGTCCCTTAGGCATGCTTTCTCCTGCAGGATCCGGTTTCGAGCTGACTCTGCCTTGAAAATCACTTTGACTGGATGGTTTTTTCCCCTCACAAACCACCCAGTTCTCTGAAAATTTGTCAGCTGAGTCATGTCACCCTCTCCTATTGCTTTCATGATGCTTTCAATCATTTTTTTCTCCTCCTGTTTCCTTGCCTTGTAAGTTTCCCCATCTACTTCTTGGAGCCCATAGTCAAAAATGGCCCTCTCCCTTTCATCCTCCCACTGTTCTTCCCTGAGCATCCTCTGATTCAAATTAGTTCCTGCCATTGACGTGTTGCTTCTTACTGTCTCTTCCCTATCTGGTGTCTCTCTGCTTATTTGTTCCTGGACATGGCAGTTATCTGTTAGAGCCTCTGTGTATAGTTTAGCTCCTTCATTGACTTTAGTCCCCTCATTAGTTCTTGCTGTTCTCCCTGCCTTTTCATAGGCCCCCTTTGGGTCTGATGGGGTCATTGCATACAGTATATCTCCTTTGTCCCCTACTGTTTCAGACTCTTTAGTTCTTCTACTAAGCTCTGTATCTTAGCTTCAGCTGCTGTGATTTGTAATTCCCATTTCCTGCTCTCATCAGCTATTTTCTATTCCATTTTCTTGCTGATCTCTTCCAGCCTCCTCCCCCACTCCTCCTCTCTTCGCATGTGCTCTGCCTCCCAGTCCTCTCTCCCAGGTCCACCACTCGCTTCATCCACCATTCCTCTGGTTCTCCGTCCAGGTTTTTGGTGTCCCATGTTTTTTTTTTTTCACAGAAGGAAGAGGTTATGCCAAGGGTGCTGTGGAGGGTGAATGTTTTCTGACGAATTTATGTCCATTCTGTAATATGGAGACCAGATTTGAGCTGCATAATCTAGGTGAGGCCTTACTAATGATGTATAAAGCTGCAGTATGACCTCTGAACTTCTGTTGCTTACACTTCTTGATATAAATCCCAGTAATCTATTTGCCTTATTACGTACGCTTAGGCATTGCTGTCTTGGTTTAAGGTTGCTGCTCACCATAACCCCAAGTCCTTTTCGCAATCTGTATGGCTAAGTTCTACATCATTTAACTTGTAAGTGCTAGGGTTATGGACACTCCCGAGCTTCATAACCTTGCATTTATCTACACTGAACTGCATCTGCCACTTTTCTGACCAAGAATATAGTTTAAATCCTCCTGAAGTTCCCTAACATCTACGTTTGAATCAATTATCCTACCTATCTTTGTGTCATCGGCGAATTTGCTCATATCACTAGTAATTCCCTCATCAAGGTTATTGATATATATTATAAACAACAACGGGTCTAAGACTGATCCCTGTGGAACCCCACTTGTTACAGATCCCCACTCGGATTTAACCCCATTTATGGACACTCTCTGCTTCCTATCTGTGAGCCATGACTCGATCCATGAGAGCACTTTTCCCCCAATGCCATGAGCTGCCACTTTCTTTAACAGTCTTTGGTGCGGAACTCAATCAAAAGCCTTACTAAAATCTAAGTAAATAATATCAAACTCTTTATCGTGGTCAACAGCCTCAAAAGCTTTACTGAAGAAAGTTAATAAATTAGTTAGACAAGACCGGCCTCTTGTGAATCCATGCTGAGTATCATTAATCAAGCTATGCTTATCGAGATGGCTTCTTATAATCTCAGCTATAATTGACTCTAGTAATTTGCCTACAATTGAGGTCAGGCTCATTGGGCGGTAATTTGAGGGTAACGACTTGTCCCCTGTTTTAAAAATAGGAATTACATTAGCCATCTTCCACATATCAGACACTACACCTGTTTGAAGAGATAAATTAAAAATGTTAGTTAATGGTTCACAGAGTTCCATTTTGCATTCCTTAAGAATACTTGAAAAAACCTCATCAGGACCTGGCGACTTATTTTGCTTCAGTCTGTCTATCTGCTTCACAACCATTTCACTAGTGACTGTGATGTTACATAATTTATCTTCTTCTAGCCCACTATAAAAATTAATTACTGGAATATTGTTAGTGTCTTCCTGTGTAAAAACCGAGAGAAAACAATTATTTAAAATCGAACACATTTCATTCTCTTTGTCAGTAAGATGCCCATAGTTATTTTTAAGGGGACCTATCTTATCTCTGACTTTTGTTCTATAGACCTGGAAAAAACTTTTTGGGTTAGTTTTAGAATCCCTAGCAACTTTAATCTCATAGTCCCTTTTAGCTTTTCTTATCCCCTTTTTAATTTCCCTCTTAATGTCAATATACTGATTCATAAGGTGATCCTCACCTCTTCTGATACGCCTATAAATTCCTTTCTTATGCCCTAGTAGATATTTCAGCCTATTATTCATCCATTTTGGGTCATTTCTATTTGATCTAATTTCTTTATATGGGATAAATGTTCTTTGAGCAACATGTATAGTGTTCAGAAAACTGTCATATTGATAGCTCTCTTCGTTACCCCAGTCAACAGATGATAAGTGTTCTCTAAGCCCATCATAATCTGCTAAGCGAAAATCTGGGACTGTTACTGAGTTATCGCTACTATCGTACTTCCATTCAATGCTAAATGTAATTGATTTGTGGTCGCTAGCACCCAATTCCTCTGAGATTTCTAAATTATTAACAAGGGATTCATTGTTTGCCAGAACTAAGTCAAGCAGGTTATTTCCCGTTTTAGGTTCTGTCACAAACTGCTTCAAAAAACAATCCTTAACTACTTCTAAGAAGTCGTATGATTCTAAATTCCCAGTCAAGAAATTCCAATCAATATGACTAAAGTTAAAGTCTCCTAGAATTACTACATTATCGTGCCTTGTGGCCTTAACAATTTCCTCCCATAGTAGTCTCCCTTGGTCTCTAAGTTTGGGGGACGGTATATCACTCCTAAAATCAGTTTTTCATGCCCCTCTGAAAATTCTATCCAAACAGACTCTGTATGTGTTACTTCAGACTTAATACCCGTTTTTAAGCAACAGTTCAAGCGATCTTGGACATACAATGCCACCCCACCCCCCTTCCCGATACTTCTATCTACTTGGAACAATTTAAAACCCTGAATGTCACAGTCCGCAGGCATGTCGCGACTTTTTGAATTAAACCACGTCTCAGTTAAGGCAAATACATCAATGTTACCTGCACTAGCAACTAATCTCAACTCGTCCATCTTATTCCTAGCACTACGGCTATTAGCATAATAAACATTGAAAAACTCTCCTTTCTCTTTACCCTTCCTGCTCATTTCTGTTTTTCTACTAAACCAATTACTGTCCTTATCACCCAGTGTCACTGGCTTTTCAATATCTACCTCGTTCTGTTTATTACTAGTTCCCCTAGAACTCATAATATTACTACACTGGGACTTCACTGTTTTCCTGCCAAAACGCATACCACTAACTACCCCAATTCTTACCTTCCTTGGTGTCGTTCTTCGTGACGTTCCCAGTAGTCGACTCACATTCGTCGGGTAGCACTGAGAATGTATTAGATGTTTCCACAACAGTTTCCACTGTTGTGGGGGGGAGGGAAAGAGAGGGGTAGGCGAGGTAGGTAGGGATGAAGGGAGGGGAGGTAGGGGAAGATGGGGGAGGTATAGGAGGAGGAGGAGCAGGAGGAGGAAGGGAGGGAGGGAAAGAAAGGGGTAGGGAAGGTAGGTAGGGATGAAGGGAAGGGAGGTGGGGGAAGATGGAGGAGGTATAGGAGGAGGAGGAGGAGCAGGGGGAAGAATGGAGGGAAAGAGAGAGGGAGGGAGGGAATGGGAGAGGTAGGTAGGGAGGACAGGAGGAGAGGTGGGGGGAAGATGGAGGTATAGCAGGAGGAGGAGCAGGAGGAGGAAGGGAGGGAAAGAGAGAGGGAGCCAGGAAAAGAGAATGGTAGGGGAGGTAGGTAGGGAGGAAGGGAGGGGAGGTGGGGAGATGATTGAGGAAGTATAGGAGGAGGAGGAGGAGGAAGGGAGGGGAAGAGAGAGGGAGAGAGGGAAAGAGAGAGTTAGGGGAGGTACAAGGAGAGCATGAACTGTTGGTATGTGTGGGTATGAGTCGGTTTGTGAGACGTGTGCGTTATGGTAGTGTGTGTGTGCGTGTGTGCGTTACTATCCTGCCACCCAAGTCAAGCGAGGGGAGAGGGAAGAGGAGATGGAGGGATAATTTCGCTGCCAGGCTTATGGGCCTATCCTAGACTCTCCACGTGCTCGCTGCTATGTACCGAGAGAGCCTGTACCGGCAGTACCCTGTGTATGTCTTTGCACCTACTTGTGCACACCTGGATCTATACTTACTTACTGAGTAGACATCTGTGCACCTACTCGTGTATACCTGGAGCTATACTTAATGAATAAACAATGTTAGTGTTAATTGTCGAACCTTACTGCCTGCACGTGCACTACAGTGCCTCTGGTCCCCACCTTTGTTCCCTTTCCGCAGTTCTACTCCTCTGTCAGTGATTAGTGCCCTAGGTATGATATTCAGCTCTCCAGAGCAGGGTTTGTGACCCTCAGCTATCAGTAATATACAGGACCAGTACCCCAGCAACCACAAAAAGGCTATACGTTACGTTTGGCAGGTCTGCACTACTTCACTCATTCACTGTAAGATGCTTCCCTTTCCGGCTCCTCTTCTATTTCTTCTTCGCAGTATTCACTAACTCCTCTATCACTGTATACACTATACACTGGAGTCACTAACTCAACTACCCTTTTCTTTTATCTCTCTGGCTTGGGTCACACTTATTCTGTTTGAATTTTGGTATTGGTATGTGGCAATACCACCTACACCCAAACTAAGCTTATGGCCATTCATGAGCGAAACCGAGCTGTTGCTCCCGCGCGTATGTGTGTGTGTGTGTGTGTGTGTGTGTGTGTGTGTGTGTGTGTGTGTGTGTGTGTGTGTGTGTGTACTCACCTATTTGTACTCACCTATTTGTGGTTGCAGGGGTCGAGTCATAGCTCCTGGCCCCGCCTCTTCACTGATTGCTACTAGGTTCTCTCTCTCCCTGCCCCATGAGCTTTATCATACCTCGCCTTAAAACTATGTATGGTTCCTGCCTCCACTACTCCACTTTCTAGGCTATTCCACGGCTTGACTACTCTATGACTGAAGAAATACTTCCTAACATCCCTTTGATTCATCTGAGTCTTCAACTTCCAATTGTGACCTCTTGTGTCTGTGTCCCATCTCTGGAACATCCCGTCTTTGTCCACCTCGACTATTCTGCGCAGTATTTTGTATGTCGTTATCATGTCTCCCCTGACCCTCATTGGCTCCAGTGTCGTCAGGCCGACTTCCCTCAACCTTTCTTCGTAGGACAACCCCCGTAGTTCTGGGACTAGTCTTGTTGCAAACCTTTGCACTTTCTCTAATTTCTTGACGTGCTTGACTAGGTGTGGATTCCAAACTGGTGCTGCATGGGCCTGACGTAAATGGTATACAGAGTCTTGAACGAATCCTTACTGAGGTATCGGAACGCTATCCGTAGGTTTGCCAGGCGCCCGTATGCTGCAGCAGTTATATGATTGATGTGTGCCTCAGGAGATATGCTCAGTGTTATACTCACCCCCAGATCTTTTTCCTTGAGTGAGGTTTGCAGACTTTGGCCATCTAAACTATATTGTGTCTGCGGTCTTCTTTGCCCTTCCCCAATCTTCATGACTGCATTTGGCAGGGTTAAACTCAAGGAGCCAGTTGCTGGACCAGGCTTGTAGCCTGTCCAGGTCTCTTTGTAGTCCTGCCTGATCCTCATCCGATTTGATTCTTCTCATTAACTTCACATCATCCGCAAACAAGGACACTTCTGAGTCTATCCCTTCCGTTATGTCATTCACATATACCAAGAACAGCACAGGTCCTAGGACTGACCCCTGTGGAACCCCGCTTGTCACAGGCGCCCACTCTGACACCTCGTCACGTACCATGACTCGTTGTTGCCTCCCTGTCAGGTATTCTCTGATCCATTGCAGTGCCTTTCCTGTTATGTGTGCCTGATCCTCTAGCTTTTGCAGTAACCTCTTGTGAGGAACTGTGTCGAAGGCCTTCTTGCAGTCCAAAAAAATGCAGTCAATCCACCCCTCTCTCTCTTGTCTTACTTCTGTCACCTTGTCATAAAACTCTAGTAGGTTAGCGACACAGGATTTTCCCTCCCTGTAACCATGCTGGTTGTCAATTATACACTTGTTTCTTTCCAGGTGCTCCACCACTCTCCTCCTGATGATCTTCTCCATGACCTTGCATACTATACACGTTAGTGATACAGGTCTGTAGTTTAGTGCCTCATGTCTGTCTCCCTTTTTAAAAATTGGGACTACATTTGCCATCTTCCATACCTCGGGGAGTTGCCCAGTTTCAAATGATGTGTTGAAGATCTTTGTTAATGGTACACACAATATCTCTCCTCCCTCTTTAAGGACCCACGGAGAGATGTTGTCTGGTCCCACCGCCTTTGAGGTGTCAAGTTCGCATAGCAGCTTCTTCACCTTCTCCTTGGTTATATGTACCTCATCCAGCACTTGCTGGTGCACCCCCCTGCTCTGATTTCCTGGTGTCCTACTGGTTTCCACTGTAAATACTTCTTTAAATCTTGTGTTGAGCTCCTGACATACCTCCCGGTCGTTTCTTGTGAATTCCCTATCACCCTTCCTCAGTCTGATTACCTGGTCCTTGACTGTTGTTTTCCTCCTGATGTGGCTGTACAACAGCTTCGGGTCAGTTTTGACTTCCGATGCTATGTCATTTTTGTATTGCTGCTGAGCCTCCCTTCTTATCTGTGCATATTCGTTTCTGGCTCCTCGGCTAATCTCTTTATTTTCCTGAGTTCTCTGTCTTCTGTACCTTTTCCATTCTCTAGTACACCTAGTTTTTGCCTCCCTACACCTTTGGGTGAACCAAGGACTCGTTCTGTTCTTCCCATTATTTCTGTTTCCCTTGGGAACAAACCTCTCCTCTGCCTCCTTGCATTTTGTTGCGACATAGTCCATCATTTCTTGTACTGGTTTTCCTGTCAGTTCCCTCTCCCACTGAATGTCTTGAAAGAAGTTCTTCAAGCCTGAGTAGTTCCCCCTTTTGTAGTTTGGTTTTTCCCACCCTATTCCTACTGCTCTCTCCACTTGGAGCTCAACTATGTAGTCGAAGCACAGAACCACATGATCACTAGCTCCCAGGGGCCTTTCATACATGATATCCTCGATGTCAGAACTACTCAAGGTGAATACAAGGTCCAGTCTTGCTGGTTCATCCTCTCCTCTCTCTCTGGTAGTGTATCTAACATGTTGATGCATGAGGTTTTCCAGTACCACATCCATCATCTTGGCTCTCCATGTTTCGGGACCCCCATGGGGCTCCAGGTTTTCCCAGTCAATCTCCTTGTGATTGAAATCACCCATAACTAGTAACTTTGCTCACCCCATGTGTGCTCTCCTGGCCACCTCGGCTAGTCTGTCGACCATTGCTCTGTTGCTCTCATCGTATTCTTCTCTTGGCCTCCTGTAGTTCTGTGGTGGGTTGTACATTACTGCAATTATCACCTTATGTCCCTCAGACTGGATTGTTCCTACTAAGTAGTCCCTTTCGCCCGTGCCGTCCATTCCTTCCATTTTCTCAAACCCCACTGGTTTTTAATGAGCAGTGCAACTCCTCCTCCCCCTCTCCTCTATCTGTCTTTCCTGAGGATTTGATATCCGGATGGAAAGATTGAATCTGTTATTATTCTGGTGAGTTTTGTTTCTGTGAGTGCTATTATGTCTGGGGATGTCTCCTTGATTCTTTCGTGCCACTCCTCATACTTGTGTGTGTGTGTGTGTGTGTGTGTGTGTGTGTGTGTGTGTGTGTGTGTGTGTGTGTGTGTGTGTGTGTGTGTGTGTGTGTGTGTATGTGTATGTGTGTGTGTGCGTGTGTGTGTTTCTGTGTGTGTGTGTGTGTGTGTGTGTATCTGTGTGTGTGTGTATCTGTGTGTGTGTGTGTATCTGTGTGGGGTTGAAAAAGCCGTACCACTGAGCTGGACATATTCCTCTCTCGGGTAAGCTATATTTTAATGACTTTTATGATAATTGTTTCAAATGCTGAAAAAAAAAATTGTAGAAAAAATATAAGAAAATAGTTATTTTCATGTCACTTTGTGATGCAGTAATTGAGATAATTTGAGAAATTCCTCATTTCACTTACCTCCCTCATCACCATTCCAATCATGCCGGTCCACGACCCGTTATCAAGACTAGCGCCAAAGTTTCCCTCAAAAGGGAGCACATAGGTAAACCTGGTAAAATACATATATAACTGTTTTGGGTACTGTTGTTATAAGGTATACAAAATTCCCTGACAACTAACGAAAATTGTAATTCATCTCGTCTGCTTTCCTAATATGGAAAATGAGTACTGATCCGATGGTGAGTAGATCTACAGTCTTTCAGTTCAACGGATAAAGCCATAACCCACAAACGAGGCAACTAAGCAATAGCAAAGAACTGTTGAACGATGGCACTGTCGTATCACATGTACAGCAATTGTTTTAAGAAGCAAAAATTGCTTACCACCTAGAGAAAGAATAATTGCACAACCAAAAACAGAATGACTGTTGGTTTAGAAAGACACGTAAGCAAACACTATAACATATTTATTAGAAAACGTTTCGGTCCTGGGACCTTGATCACTTCTAACATACAGAGGTAGAAAGACATTATATATATAGTCTTTCTTCCTCTGTATGTTAGAAGTGATCAAGGTCCCAGGACCGAAACGTTTTCTAATAAATATGTTATAGTGTTTGCTTACCTGTCTTTCTAAACCAACTTGTCGGTATTTATTACCAAGGTTTATACCAGAATGACTGTAAACAGCAGGTCGTCCCTGCCTCTGTCAAACAACGGACCATTACGACATAAGAACATAAGAACATAAGAAAGGAGGATCACTGCAGCAGGACTGTTGGCCCATACTAGGCAGGTCCTTTACAATCCATCCCATTAACAAAACATTAGCCTAACTCAATTTTCAATGCTACCCAAGAAATAAGCTCTGATAACTCTATCCACTCATTTGCAAGTCCCACTCAGATCTAACCCCTTTCACTCATATATTTATCCAACCTAAATTTGAATTTTTTAGAAGTAGCTCATGAATGTTTTTTGAAGCAGTTTGTGACAGAACCTACAAGGGGAAATAACCTACTTGATTTGGTTCTGGCGAACAAGGAAACCCTTGTTAATAATTTAGAAATTAATGAGGAACTTGGCACAAGCGATCACAAATCAATTACATTTAGCATTGAATGGAAGTATGATAGTAGGGACAACTCAGTAACAGTCCCAGATTTTCGCTTAGTAGATTACAATGGGCTTAGAGAGCACTTATCACCTGTTGACTGGGGTAACGAAGAGAGCTATCAATATGACAGTTTTCTGAACACTATACATGCTGCTCAAAGAACATTTATCCCGTATAAAGAAATTAGATCAAATAGAAATGACTCAAAATGGATGAATAATAGGCTGAAATATCTACTAGGGCATAAGAAAGGAATTTATAGGCGTATCAAAAGAGGTGAGGGTCATCTTATGAATCAGAATATTGACATTAAGAGGGACATTAAAAAGGGGATAAGAAAAGCTAAAAGGGACTATGAAATTAAAGTTGCTAGGGATTCTAAAACTCACCCAAAAAGTTTTTTCCAGGTCTATAGAACAAAAGTTAGAGATAAGATAGGTCCCCTTAAAAATAACTATGGGCATCTTACTGACAAAGAGAATGAAATGTGCTCGATTTTAAATAATTATTTTCTCTCAGTTTTTACACAGGAAGACATTAACAATATTCCAGTAATTAATATTTATAGTGGGCTAGAAGAAGATAAATTATGTAACATCACAGTCACTAGTGAAATGGTTGTGAAGCAGATAGACAGACTGAAGCAAAATAAGTTGCCGGGTCCTGATGAGCTTTTTTCAAGGGTTCTTAAGGAATGGAAAATGGAACTATGTGAATCATTAACTAATATTTTTAATTTATCTCTTCAAACAGGTTTAGTGTCGGATATGTGGAAGATGGCTAATGTAATTCCTATTTTTGTTGTTAGGTAAGACACATATGCAACAGTTAGGCACCTTTATTTCGAAACGTTTCACCTACACAGTAGGCTTCTTTAGTCGAGTACAGAAACGTTGATAGAAGCAGAAGACTTGAAGACGATGTAATCAGTCCATCACCCTAGAAGTTTTGAGGTGGTCAGTCCCTCAGTCTGGAGAAGAATATTGTTCCATAGTCTGAAACAGTATAGTGTAGAAGTGACAGGATGGAGCCTTATATACCGCCATACCATTTCGACAATGGTATCTTGGTACAGAACAAAACTACTTGGACAACTTTATGTGAGAATGGATGAATTTGAGAGGGACCTGACCTCACAACGTCTACATTCTTACCTCTACTAGTGGCCTTCATCTCACCTTCTGGCGGTATATAAGGCTCCATCCTGTCACTTCTACACCATCATGACTCATACACACACCTTCATCGACCAACTATCTCGCCTCTCTAATTACCCCGTGTTGAGAGAGACTTTCCTCAGAGTGGTGGTTACTGGACCTTCGTCTTCATCATCAGGATTTGTGCGTCGGTGGCTGCCTACCCAAGGGCAGGAAGCCTTCCTCTGCACTCCTGTTGCTGTCTGAGGTCTCCACGCCTCAGACTGTATGTGTAGTCTACACGCCGTACAGCTAGTGTTGCCTCTCCTCGCCGCTCACAGCCAGTGTTGCCTCTTTTCATCAAGTGGTGGTTATTGGACCTTCGTCTAGAACAGCAGCATTGGTGCGTCGGTGGCTGCCTACCCAAGGGCAGGAAGCCTCCCTCTGCACTCCTTTTGCTGTCTGAAGTCTCCACGCCTCAGCCTGTACCAGCGTGTAAGTGTGGTCTGCACGTCATACAGCCAGTGTTGCCTCTCCTCGCCGTTCAGGGCATACAGTGCTCCATCAAGCTACAGCTCACCTCCTCAGTGTCCTGTGCCTCCAGCGACGGACTCCAGAAGAAAACTTTAAAGTTATAACCAGGCAAGTACGTGTGTCTACTTCACACGTACTTGCCTAGCCAATTATTCTCACAGATTTGGCCGCCACATCTAATTTAAGATACCTTCAATACTTTCCACTTCCTTCCCCCTTACCATTCCTCCTCTACCGCCAACACCTGCCTCTACTCTGCCTACTCCTGCCTTTAAGGCCTACCCTGCCTCTACCTCTTCCAAACCCAATTCTTTCTCGCTTAACCTCAAATATTCTAAATCTGATCATGCCACTATCTGTCCTGGAAATTTATTGTACCAGATCACTGGCGCACCTCAGCTGAACGTCTTTAAAACCAACTTAGGCTTCAAACTCCTTCTTGACAAACATTCTTATGAAACATAGACCTCAACTGAGACCAGACAAAAACTTCTCAATGCAGGCTTCGCTATTATTTGGACTCCTGAGCACTGCGCCAAATGCACAGTGATCGCAAGGCAAAACACGTTGACTATTCTCTCCTGACTGCCTATGACACAGACAAAGAAGACTTAATCGAAGACATTAGTACTAAGAACAAAGTCTCTGTTGACGATATTTACAGACCTGAGAACTCTACCATCCTCAAAATCAGCTTTTCAAATCCTTCTGACACCTCTACACTCTTTAATCAAGGAATCCTTGCCAAGACCATCCGCATTCCTCCAAACACTCTCTTCACTCCAAACTTTCACCCCATCACACAATGTCTGAAATGCTACAAATTCGGCCACGACAAAATCTCATGCACTTCCACACAAATCTGCTCCAGATGTTCAGCAACTGGCCACATCTGGAACACTTGCAACCTTCCCCTTAAATGTTCTAACTGCGGCGGGTCACACTGCAGTTGCAAATTCCTGCCCTTCTAGAAAAGACATTCTCTCCACCCTCAGAGCCAGCCAACCTCCCTCCCTCCCCAACCCCTCCCCTGCACCTCCCTCCCCTACCGTACCTTCCTCTCCTACCCCCAATGCCTGGGCTACTCCACGCACTTGGTCTACCTCTCCTACTCTACACACCTCAAACACCAACACACAGACTACAAGCACTTCTCCTTCTACACCTACACCCACACTAGACTACAAAACTAACTGCCAACTCGCCACTGCTCCCCACTCTGCGATGGTAATCTCTCAAGCTTACCAATCAGACTACTCACATGTCTTTAACCTAATCTTGTCTGCAAACAATCTTCCCTCTTTAACTATCCCTCCTTCCTGCTTCTCTTCTAAGCCCCCTACAACCTCTACCTCCCCCCTCTCTCCCACCCCCCCACTTCCTACACTCACCAGCTCTCCTCCTCCCCTACCCCTCTGCACTACTTCTACCCCTCCCACCAACACTCCTATTGCTGCTGCTACGACCACCCCTTCCCCCACCTCCTTACCCACTTCCTCATCCCCTACTAAAGCTTCCACTTCCTCTGCATCTACCTTCTCCCACTCCTCCATCACAACCAAAACTTCATCCAGGTCCAACTCCACCTCCTCCAGACAAAATCCACTCAAACCTAAAACCCAATCTAACTTTATTATTTTTTAAATACACTACCTAACAGAATCACTACCTAACTGAATGCAACCATATGACCTGTCTTTGTAATACTCACTTGTGCTTTATAGTTATCTGTTTACATTAATGTTTTATCACTGATTTCATCATTGCTTAGTAGCAGCGCTGTATAGTCCTTGTGGCTTAGCGCTTCTTTTTGATTATAATAATAATAATAATCATTGCTTAGTTAATCTTAAGTTAATTTTAAGCCAGCCCGTAATGCTATGCATAGTATAAGTGGCTTTGGCATACTGCTCTTATCTGTATTTTTTTTGTACCTCTGTATGTGTGCACAAATTGGAAATAAATAAATAAATAAAAAAAAAAAAAAACCTAAACCTGCCCCAACTTCTGACAGACTGACCAAAGAACATAAAAACCGATCCATCTCTTCCTCCCCCTCCAGGAAACGGGTCCGTAACACCTACAAACAAACATCCACCGATGGCACCACTACCATGGGCTTTAATCCAAACTCCTCCCACGACATTAACTTTGCTTTGACGAAACCATTAAATCATGTTTAAAGTGATTCAGTTCTACGTGCGTTCTTACTATACAATTAGACACATACTGGCCGAGCTCTTTGAAGCAGAGAGACCAGATATTGTTTTGCTAAATAGTACCTGCCTCAAAGCCCCTCAACGTATCTGCCATTATGGTTATACTGCACTATAGTCCCCCTATGATCCCAACGATGGGGTTGCCATCCTTGTCAAATCCAACATAAAACACAAATTTCTCCCAATCCCTTTTATTCACCAACACTGTCTTGCAGTCAGAATACACACCCACCTTGACCCCTTTATCTTTTTCACCACCTATGCTCGCCCAAACACTATTCTCAACATACACGACCTCTCCTTAGTCTTCAACTACACCAACACATCAACATACCTACTAGCTGACATGACTGCCAAACACACCGCCTTTCATCACACCAGTAACAACCAACTTGGCCACCAATTACTCAACTTCACAAACCATAAACACTTAATTCATCTAGGCCCAGACTTCAACACCTTCTACAACCACACGGGCCAAGGCAAACCAGACATCATTCTGGCAAACCGTGCCAGCTCTCTATTTCAACACTACATATCACCTGGCCCTATTCCAGGTTCTGATCACATCCCAGTCATCTTACACATCTCCTCCAACCCTATCCTCATTCCAACCACACAAGAACGCTGACTAGCATGCTTTCAAACAACACATAGACAATATTAACCTCACCTATGACTACAACAACAACTTGATCTCGTCCAGGACACCATTACACAAGCAGCCAACACAGCAATGCCAAAGAAAACTCAAACCACTCGTTATTCCTTCAAACCGTCACTCAGAACAAGAAAACTAATTATTTGCTACCACAACCGCTTCCTCTACAACACACATAGATTTAATCAAGTCCGATTAGATCTCACTTACCTTAGAAACAACATTCTACACAGTCTAGACCAAGACCACAAAAATCACTGGTCACAACTCATACAGCAAGCAGACAAACAGCGTGTTAAAAACACTAAAGCCTTCTGGAACTTTACCAAAAAAATCAGAGGCACAACTCCCACCAACAAATTCAAACACATCACCCACAACAACACACACATCTCAGACCCGCAGGCTGCTACCAACATCTTCAAACACATCTGGGAGAATATATTCCACCCTCACCCACCTCACCCTAACGTTTTTCAACACATTCAGAACATAGAACACTGGAACACTGCACACACACAAGAAACAACACAGAACACACACAAGAAACAGCACTTACATCCCCATCACAGAATCTGTCACTGTCCTTGGCGTTAATTAATCTTGACTACCTTCTTCGCTTACATGGACACATTCACTCAAGACATGCAACAGCTAGTAAGGCCCTTGCGGGCCTCTACAAGCTGAAACATGCCTCCCAACGCACCAAACTACACCTCTACAAATCCCTAATACGTCCTCTGATAACTTACTCTCCTCTAGCCCTCTCTTTTGCAGCAAAAACAAACTTACTTAAACTGCAGCATGTCCAGAACAAGGCACTGCGCTGGGTGCTTGATGTCAGATGGGAGGACTTCGCCACAAGCGAGTCTCTCCATGCCCAATTAGACATCCCTGCTCTGAATCTGTACTCGAAGACGCTCAGTGACAGACAGATAGACAAACTTGAGACACGACATGACTACTGGATCTCTCTCTTTTACGAAGACATTCGCAGACCCACAAACCAACACAACCTTTTCTACTCCTTGCATGATCCTGCTCCTAACCCTATTTACAAATAACTTTGGATTCTTTGACAGGTACCTTCTATGACAGGTACCATTCTCTGACCCATGTTCGCCTTAGCTTTTGAGTTAAGACATGGCTCAGTTCTACACTCCTCTCTAGCGCTAAACGTCGCATGTCCCTTCCTGTCTATCCTGTCGACCTCATTTTGTGTTTTGTGTGTGAGTGTATCTATATTGGCATGAGTGATAAGTTGTGTAACGTCATCTGCATAGGCTAGTGTGATGGAGTTTTGGTGTACAGGTGTTGGAATGTCGTTAGTGCATAAAATGTAGAGGGTAAGGGAGAGGACAGATCCCTGGGGTACTCCAGCATTTAGTGTGAAGTAGTCAGAGTAATAGCCTAGGAATTTGATTCTCATGGTACGGCCGTCTAGGAAGTTGCAGAGGAGTTTACGAGTAGTGAGAGGCAGGTTAAAGTTAGTGCAGAGTTTGTACTTGAGCCCTTGGTGCCAGACAGTGTCAAAAGCTTTTTCAACGTCTTTTGCAACCAGGGCTGTCCTGTTTCTTTGTTTTGTGTTTATGTGGATGTAGTTGAGAATGATGTTAATGGCATCCTGTGTGGATCTGTGTGTTCTAAAGCCAAACTGGCCATCAGAAAGTAGAGAGTTGTGTTCCAGGTATCTGCGAAGGCGATGGTTTATGAGTTTTTCAAAGAGTTTTCCTAAAGTTTCGAGGAGGCTGATAGGGCGATAGTTTCTAGGATCAGAGTGGTCTTTTTTGGGTTTAGGAAGGAGGATAGCAGTAGCAGCTTTGAAGAGGGAAGGGAAGTATCCAGAGGCAAGGGAGGCATTGAGGAGGTTTGTGTAGGCAGTAATGATAGTCAGGAAGGTGTTTCAGGATAATATGGTTTAGGCCAGAGGCACCAGGAGTCTTGGGAAGAAGGTGTCTCAGAAGAGTTTTAATGTCTGTGTTGGCGAAAGGAGTGTCGAGTTCTTGGGAGGAGGTAAGAGCGTCTAGATGTATGTGGCTATCTGGTGTTGTTTCTTGTGTGTGCGCAGTGTTCCAGTGTTCTATGTTCTGAATGTGTTGAATAACGTTAGGGTGAGGTGGGTGAGGGTGGAAGATGTTCTCCCAGATGTGTTTGAAGATGTTGGTAGCAGCCTGCAGGTCTGAGATGTGTGTGTTGCTGTGGGTGATGTGTTTGAATTTGTTGGTGGGAGTTGTGCCTCTGATTTTTTTTTATAAAGTTCCAGAAGGCTCTAGTGTTTTTAACACGCTGCCTGTCTGCTTGTTGTATGAGTTGTGACCAGTGATTGTTGTGGTCTTGGTCTAGGCTGTGTAAAATGTTGTTTCTAAGGTAAGTGAGATCTAATCGGACTTGATTAAATCTATGTGTTGTAGAGGAAGCGGTTGTGGTAGCAGATAATTAGTCTTCTTGTTCTGAGTGACGGTTTGAAGGAATAACGAGTGATGTGAGTTTTCTTTGGTATTGCGATGTTGGTTGCTTGTGTAATGGTGTCCTGGATGAGATTAAGTTGAGTATCGATGTCAGAGATAGGTATGTTGTTGTAGTCATAGGTGAGGTTAATATTGTCTATACGTTGCTTGAAAGCATCCCAGTAAGCTTTCTTGTAGGAGAAGGAAGGTGTGGTTGGAATGAGGATAGGGTTGGAGGACATGTGTAAGATGACTGGTATGTGATCAGAGCCTGTAAAAGGGCCAGGTGAGATGTAGTATTGAAATAGAGAGCTGGCTCAGTTTGCCAGAATGATGTCTGGTTTGCCTTGGCCCGTGTGGTTGTAGAAGGTGTTGAAGTCTGTGCCAAGATGAATTAGGTGTTTATGGTTTGGAAGGGGAATCCCCTTCCATCAACACCTCAGGTACCATTTGCTTTTCTGGTGTTGCTTCTCTTCTCTGTTTCTTAATGCCACTAGGACCACCTGGAGTGTCACTGGAGTCCTGTCTCACAAAACAACTGTGGAGAGAGCTCTGTTTCTGGCGTCTCTTTAACACTTCCCTAAAATGGCCCAAGACTTTGTCACTGTACATGTTGCCAACCTGGCTTGCAACAACCTTGTTAGGGTGATGTTTCTCCATAAAGCTTTCCATCTTACCCCACATAGTAAAAATCTCTTTAATTTCTGAAGAAGGCACCTTCTTCCATCTCTCTTCCTCCTCCTCTGCAGCAAGATTCTGAGCTGCGATGTGTTGCTCTTCCTGCTGAAGCTCTTACAGCTCCTCAGTGGTGAGCTTTTCATTGTGGTCTTCCACCAATTCTTCCACATCCTCCAAACTCACATCCAACCCCATGGAACTCCCCAGTGCCACAATTGATTTTACAACAGACATAGGCTCATTAGGGTCAGTCCCAAATTCTTCAAAATCCCTCTTGTCGACACAATCTGGCCACAATTTTCTCCAGGCAGAGTTCAAAGTCCTGGTAGTCACTCCCTCCCAAGCCATACCTATAAGGGTTATGCAGTGGAGGATGCTGAAGTGTTCTCTCTAAAATTCCCTTAGGGTCAAGTGAGCGTCTGTGGTCACAGTCAAGCACCTGTGAAACATTGCTTTTGTGTAGAGTTTTTTAAAGTTTGCAATAACCTGCTGGTCCGTGGGTTGGAGGAGAGGAGTGGTATTCGGGGGCAAGAACTTTACTGTGATGAACCAAAACTCCTCGAAAATTAGGTCATCCAAGTTTGGAGGATGAGCAGGTGCATTGTCCATTACTAGCAGGCACTTGATATCCAATTTCTTTTCCAGGAGATACTCCTTCACACTAGGGCCAAACACTTCATTGAACCACTCGACGAAAATTTCCCTCGTGACCCATGCCTAACTATTAGATTTCCAAAACACACACAATTTACTCTTCATAACATTGTTTTTCCTGAACACTCTGGAATTTTCAGAATGGTACACTAGTAATGGCTTCACTTTGAAATCCCCACTAGGTTACTATACATGGAATTTTTTGAAACAAGATTGCTTAACACAATCCTCCCTAATAGAGCTAAATGGTTCAGATATGTTGATGATATTTTGTGTCTTATGCCCAAAAATGTAGATATACACCATTTCCTTGGAAATTTAAATAGCTTAGCCCATTCCATAAACTTTACTGTTGAGTTTGAAGAAAATAACTCATTACCTTTTCTAGATGTTTTAATTATTAAGGGTAATAATGAATTCAAATTTAAAATTTACAAAAAACCTACAAATAACTGTTCCTATGTCCACTATTATTCTTCTCATCAAGATAGAGTCAAACTGTCTGTTTTCTCATCAATGTTTTTGAGAGCTTTACGAATTTGTAGTCCTGAGTTCATAGATGAGGAAATATCCAAAATTTATGAAATAGGTAATGATTTAAAATACCCAATAACTGTAATTGATAAATCTTTTAAAGTTGCTAGAAATACTTTTTACAATCCAAAAAGGGACAACTAGCCTTATTCAACTAAAAATATGTTGGTTCTCCCTTACCATGAAAACTTGGTTGATATGCCTTCTCTTCTTAAGACTTTTAATATTAAAGTTGTATTCAAAAATCTTGATACAGTAAAAAAACTTTTGATAAAGAATTCCCCCCAAAATGCTGATGGATGTGTCTACAAGATTCCTTGTAAAATTTGCGATAAAGTTTATTACGGTCAAACTGGTAAAAATCTCGAACTAAGATTAAAACAACATAAATATAGCATTAGAATTGGACAAGATTCCAATGTTCTTTTTATTCATGTAAGAGATTTTAACCATCCAATTGATTTTCAAAAAGTTGAGAAAGTAGTATCAAGCAAGTCCATGGTCGACAGGAATATAATTGAATCTTGTTTCATAAAAAGCAGTTTTGACAATAATATGAATATTTCCTTTGGTTTATATAAATTAGATCCATTTATAATTAATAGAATTTGGGAAGAATTTAATAATACACTGGACAAATAATAATTTTAAAAATTTTCTTGGGTAGAATAGTTTGTTGGTGAGTTGTGCAAAGGACCTGTCCAGTTAGGCCGGCGCATGTCAGGTGTTTAACCGTTGTGGGATCTGATAGTGAGGTGTTGGCCAGACCCCCTTATATACCTTCCTTGGATGCTTTACTTTCATAGTTCCTTGATAATGTGAGTAGTCACGAAAGCGCTTGGAATTTCTCTATTCTTTCAGAGTGGTTGTTTTGCATATTCTGAAATCACCTGTTTACTGTGATCTTATTGCATATATATATATATATATATATATATATATATATATATATATATATATATATATATATATATATATATATATATATATATATATATATATATATATATATATATATATATATATATATATATATATATATCTACAAATATATATATTAATAAAATCTTAATATCATTATCGGTGACTTACGTGAAATTAAGGGCTTTAGCGAGGCAGTGCACCAGCTTGGGCAAGGGTCCCTGGAACTGAAGTTTGCTCACTGCGAGAGTTTCGGATTTCTTGGGAGGAATTATCTTGTTAAAGGGATTCTCCTGAGCCACCAGTAATAATTCTGGTCGGTAGAAGAATCTTTGAAAGGAAATGATGGAGATATTTCAATAAAAGTTTCACTGTATAATTATTATCTTGTGTTCTCTAATATGCTTCATTTTTCTCGATATTTTATTTACTTTTAATTCTTTGTTAATTGAACCTCAAATCTAATAGTTTCTGTTAACATGTATTAGGATTGTTTAGTAATAATATTATTAAAAACAACTCATTTCATTTATCTCATGTAAAGGGAGTTTACATTTTAATGTTTTTAATAGATGTATTATGTTTATTTTATATTTATTGTTATAATTTTTCTGTTTTGTGACGATTGTGGCTTGGGAGGTAAAGTTCTTGCTTCACACTGTGAGTCTGTGTGTTCGATTCCCGGCAAGGGTGAAAACATTGGGCGTGTTTCCTTACACTGGTTGTCCATGATCACCCATCAGTAAAATGGGCAACTGGGTATTAGTGGACTGGTGTGGGTCGCATCCTGGGACAAAACTGACCTTATTTGCCTGAAATGCTCAGCATAACAAGCAGCTTTCTATATAATAGTATATCATTGATGTCAGCTAGGACTGTATACCTTGTACATGTATTTGTAGAAATAAAGATATTATTATGTTATAATAGTATTATTTATATATTTGTACTAAACAATACACCCTTCAAGATATGAAATAACTAGAATGGGCATGCTGGCTAGCATAACGAGAGGCGTGTTTAAGAATATAGTTTCTACGTCTGACCAAGTTCCTGTACCTGACTTAGTTCCTTCTCCTCATATGTCTCGTGGTCTGCTCCATGTATGACTTACATCTTCTGTATACATTCTCCACTCAGGTTCCTCACCCTCACTCAGACACACAGGTTGAAAAGATACAGCAAAGAACACATTAGTGCACGACATTAGTGTACTACAAGTACATGTACAAGGTATACAGGCCTAGTTGACAACAATGACATACTACTGAATAGAAATCCACTTGTTATGGTAAGCATTTCGGGCAAATTAGATCAGTGTCCCAGGATGCGACCCATACCAGTCGACTAATACCCAGGTACCCATTTTACTGATGGGTGAACATAGACAACAGGTGTAAAGAAACACTCCCAGTATTTCTACCCTGGCTGGGAATCGAGCCCAGACCCTCGTCTTGTGAAGCGAGAGTTAAAGCCACCAGGCCACCAAAGCCACTATCAATCTAGTAACTTTTATGACGAGAGCCCAAAATTATCACAATCAACCTGCGTGTTCCCAAAGATTTTCTTTTTAAAAAGAGACTCTCGATGTTATTCTTAATTTGTGTTCGCCGATAAAATCGTTATATTTCATTACTCCTGCTCATGGAAGGAGTTATGAGAATATCGTTATAGTAAATGAACTCTGTTAGGTGTACAATATAATGATCTGGTTGGAGGAATACTTTAAGTCCTTAGAAACCAATGATAAGTGATATCTTTCCTCAGGAGTTCATTGGATCGGTTCCACAAAAGTACATAGAGTTGTTACTCTCACTTTATTACGAATAAGGAAGATCAACTCATATTCAGTAATGCGAATGCAATGAAAATATATCCCTGAACAACATTTTCTTCTGCACTATTGTTATTCCAAGAAGATATTCCTTAACTTACCTTCTCTTTAATATCACACAAGGGTCATTATGGCTACAAGTGACCAATTTGCCACAAAAAATAAAAGATATGTGAAACATAAGTTGAAGCACAATCACAGAACTAATAATCTTGCAGAAGAATTTATGTTGGTTTATATATTCAATCATTTACAATAGTTTGTATAAATAAATATGTAAATAAATTACACATAACTAATTATAGAGTAATCAGTTAATATATTTTCTCCAAAAATATTTATATTATCCTTATTCCTGTAACTTACTTGAAGTATTTGTCAGGAAAGAGTGGGAGGTGAGAAGTTAGACGGAGGCCTCGTTGTGGCGTCCAGGTGGCGACCTTCAGCGCTGGTGTTGCCTGGCAAGTGTATGGCAGATGTATGTACACATTGCACCTGTTGAAAATATATATATATATATATATATATATATATATATATATATATATATATATATATATATATATATATATATATATAAACCCACAAATACTAATCTCTGGTCGAAGGAGACTCGAACCTACGAACCTCGGGATAAGGTACGCAGTGCTCTAATCACCTTACCACACTGGACCAATACCTTAGCGTCCAGCCAACGCTAGACGTTTTGATCCAAAGCAGCCAGCATTCAGGCAGGTGGTGTTAGCTATTTCATCTCATCCCCTGCATACATCGACAGACAGGAGATTTTTACAAATTTTAGAATTCGCAGAATAGGTGAAATATTCACAAAGACCACCTGCCTGATTGCTGACTGTCTTGGATCTAAACGTCTAGCGTTGGCTGGACGCCAAGGTATTGGTCCAGAGTGTTACCGTGGTTTGAGCACTGCGTACCTTCTCCCAAGGTTCGTAGGTTCAAGTCTCCTTCGACCAGAGATTAATGTTTGTGAATATTTTGCCTGTTCTGCAAATTTTAAACATTGTAAAAATCTGCCATGTGTGTGTGTGTGTGTGTGTGTGTGTGTGTGTGTGTGTGTGTGTGTGTGTGTGTGTGTGTGTGTGTGTGTGTGTGAGCTCCTTCACTGATCACTATTAGGTACACTCTCTCCCTGTTTCACCAGCTTTATAGTATCTCTTCTTATGCCTATGTGTAGATCCTGCTATCACAACATCAATCTCCACTTTGTTCCACTTCCTAAAATCTCTGTGACTGAAAAAACTACTAATATTCTTTTGACTCATCTCAGTTTTCGACTTAAAGTATTAAAGTATTCCTCTTTCCGCCATCCCTGTAACATTGTGTCCCTATCCACCTTCTCAATTCCTCTCAGTATTTTGTATTTCGTTATCATGTCCTCCTTTCCTCTCGTGTCCTCCAGTATTGTCAGGTCGATTTCCCTCCTCCTGAGACGTACTTCTTAATCCTGAGACTATTTTTGTTGCAAGCTTTAGCACTTTGTCTATTTTCTTGTTTCCATACTTGTACTGCACACTCTAAAATGCGCCTGACGTACTAAGTGTACTGTCTTGAATTATTCCTTTCTAAGGTGTCGAAATATTAGTCTGAGGTTTGGCAGGCGATAATATGCTGCAGTAGTTATTTCGTTGATGTGCGAGTCAGGCGATGTACTCTGTTTTAGATTCACTCCATGATCATTTTCCTGCAGCCTTTGGCCCCGGAAATTGTAATACATTCTTCTTTGACCTTCCCCAATTTTCATGACTTTGCAGTTGGAGCTAAACTCCAAGATCACTTTGTAGTTCTGTCTGATCCTCAACCACTTGTGTTCTCCGCATTAGCTACACATCCTCTACAAACAGAGGCACCTCTGAATCTATTACTTCCTTTGTGTCAGTCAAATACATCAGTTACAGCACAGGCACTAACATTGACCATTGTGAATCCCTACTCGTCACAGTAGCCTACTCTAACAAGGCCAATATCAAACTTGATTTTACTATCCAAAATCTTCGAGAAACTCATACACAAGAGATTAAATGCTTTCATAACATCACAAAGCATTCTCAGTCCCTGCCAGTTTGACTTCAGGAGAAACAAAAGCTCATACCATCACTTGTTTTTTCCTACCTATCAAGTAGTCTCTGATTCACTGCAGTGCCTTTCCTGTTATTCATACCTGCTCCTCTGTCCTTTGTATTAGTCTCTTTTCAGGTTCTGTGTCTTCTTACAGTTCAAGAAAATGCAGTTTCCCCACTCTTCTCTCCCCTGTCTCACTTCCGTCACCTTATCGTAAAACTTCAGAAGGACTGTGACACAGGATTTCCTTCCCTGAAGCCGGTGTGGCTATCGTGTACCAGCTCATTCATTTTAGGTACCCAACCAGTCTTTTCCTGAAAGAGTTGCCCAAGACTTTGCATAATATACATGTCAGTGACAATGCTCTGTAGTTTATGCTACATGCCTGTCTCCTTTCTTAAAGACTCTGACTACATTTCCTGTTTTCCACACCTCACGTTAGTTGCCCTGTTTTGATAGATATGTTGAAGAATTGTTGTTAGTGGCACACACAGCGTCTCTGCTCACTCTAAGGACCCATTGCGGAATCTAGCTCACATAACAGCCAGTTCACCTCCTCGGTTTTAAGTAGTGTGTCCAGCACTTTTTGATGTACCCTACCATTCTAGTCTATTGTACTCCAGTCTCTGTCCATTGAAAACACCTCCTTAAATCTCGTCTTTAGCTCTTCATATACTTTGTTGTTTCTTGCGATCTTCCCCCCTTCCTTCCTTAGCCTAATTACTTGGTCCTTGAGTGCTGTTTTCCTCCTTATGTTGCTGTATAACAGCTTTGAGGTCAGATTTGGCTTTCAATGCTATGTCATTCTCGTATTGCCGCTGGGCCTCCCACCCTATCCATTAATATTTATTTCTGGTTCTTCTACTAATCTTCTTATTTTCTCGGGCGTTTTGTCTTCTATATATTTTCCATTCACTAACGCACTTAGTTTTGGCTTGTGAAATAAAGGGTCGTTCTGGTCTTCCCAGTGATTCGGTTGCCTTTAGGTACGAATCTTTTCCGCCTTTTTGCATTTTGTGCTACATATTCCATCTTTTCATTCAGTGGTTTTCCCACCAGTTCACTTTCCCATTGTACCTCATAAAGGAAATTCCTCATACCTGTGTAGTCCCCTCTTTTATAACTTGGCTTCTTGCATGCCACGAGAGCTGCTTCACTCCTTGCTTCCAGGTCTACCATGTGATCGAAGCTCATGACCATGTGATGACTAGCTTTAAGGGGCCGTTCTTAAGTGATGTCCTCATTATCTAAACTTCTGAAGGTGAATATAATGTCCAGGCATGATGGTTCACAATGTTTTCTCTTTCTCTGGTAGTGTCGTTGACATGATGATGCAAGAGGCTACCAGTACCACATTCACTTCTGTGTACTCACATATTGTACTTACATTATTCTTGTTGCCTGGGTGAAGTCATAGCTCTGTTGCTTGCCTCTTCACTGGTCGCCACTAGCACCACTCCCTCTCCTCCTCCATGAGCTTTATCATACTTCTTCTTAAAGCTATGTATGGCTTCTGCTCTGCTGCATCACTCTCCGGACTGTTTCAATTCATGAGAACACTATGACTGAAGAAGCATTTCATAACATCTCTGTGACTCATCTGAGTCTTCAACTTCCTGTTGTGACTCCTTATTGCTGTGTCCCATCTCTGAAACATCCTGTTCCCATCCAACATGTCCATTCCTCTCAGCATTTTATATGTCGTTATCATGTCACCCATGTGACTCCTTGTTTCTGTGTCCCATCTTTGGAACATCCTGTTTGGAACAATCCAGACTGGATTATTCATCCTATGTAGTACCTTTCGCCCATTCCATCCATTCCTTCCATTTCCTCAAATCTCCACCGGTTTTTAATGAGCTGTGCAACTTCTCCCCTTCTGCTCCCTCTGTCTTTCCTCAGGATCTGATATCCGGGTGGAAAGATTGCATCTGTTATCACCCTGGTGAGTTACGTTTCTGTGAGTGCTATTATGCCTGGGGATTCTTTCATGCCACTCCTCACATTTATTTGTTATTCCATCTGCATTTGTATACCAGACCTTCAACTTCTTTCCTAAAACTGTGGCCTGGGGGGGGGGTTAAGTTGGGGTTGGGGAAGCAGGAGACCTGACGAGGAACTATGGAGAGTTGCTATGAACGTGGAATTTGTAATGAGGTGGGTGGGGGCATTGGGTACAGCATCTAAGGTTTAAGTTAGAATGTTTGTTTGCATTGGGGTTGCGGGGTTGGGGGGCTGTTACAGATTTGTGACTCGTAACTTAAGTAAAATGTCCTAGCCCCTAAAGGCTGCTCAACCTGCTATCTAGGGGTAATATTAAGTAACAGTGAACAATCTACCAGCAGGCACAAACCCCCTACAGTACTCTCCCAAAACTTAAAAAGGCCTCTACACACTAGGGCCTACTAGGGTCTTACAGATAAACATGAGAACACTTAAACACAAACAAAATTATCTATAGTGTACACAAAAAAAAACTCACCAAACCACCTATTCACACTAACATCAACTAATGACGACTTCACCTAGCCGCCGTCCGTCACACTCTCTCTCACAAACTCCTCACCTGCTCCTCTCTCCTGTCCACTTACTGACCAGGAACAATACACGTCCAATTACAGTTTCAATCCCGATTCTACGGAGCATTGTTTTTCATATTTAAAATGTTTTTAATATACTACACCGTAACAGGGGCTTCTGTAGGTGGTTGTGAGGGAGTTTGGACTTGATCTTCCTCCAGAGTCTGGGTTCTCCTCTGCATCTCCATCTTTGCTTCTCTTACTTTCTCTTGTCTTTGTACCCTCTCTTTTAGTTTCTGTCTTTCTTCTCCTGTGTGTGTGTGTGTGTGTGTGTGTGTGTGTGTGTATTCACCTAGTTGCGGTTGCAGGGGTCGATTCACAGCTTCTGGCTTCGCCTCTTCACTGGTCGCTACTAGGTCGCTCTTCCTGCTCCATGAGATTTATCATACTTCTTCTTCAAGCTGTATATGGATCCTGCCTCCACTACATCACTTCGCAGACTTTTCCACTTCCTGACTACTCTGTGACTGAACAAATACTTCCTAACATTTCTGTGATTCATCTGAGTCTTCAGCTTCCAACTGTGTCCCCTTGTTGCTGTGTCCCATCTCTGGAACATTCTGTCTCTGTCCACCTTGTCAATTCCTCTCAGTATTTTATATATCGTTATCATGTCCCCTCCCCCTATCTCTCCAGTCCTCCAGTGTCATCAGGTTGATTTCATTTAACATCTCCTCATAGGACATAATCCTTAGCTCTGAGACTAGTCTTGTTGCAAACCTTTGCACTTTCTCTAGTTTTTAATATGCTTGGTTAGGTGTGGGTTCCAAACTGGTGCCGCATACTCCAATATGGGCCTGCAGCCTGTCCAGATCCCTTTGTAGTTCTGCCTGTTCCTCGTCCCACTGAATTCTTCTCATCAACTTCACATCATCTGCAAACATGGAAACTATGGAGTGTATTCCTTCCGTTCGTTCACAAATACTAGAAACAGCACTGGTCCTAGGACTGACCCCTGTGGAACCCCACTCGTCACAGGCGCCCATTCTGACACCTCTCCACGTACGATGACTCGCTGTTGTCTTCCTGACAGGTATTCCCTGATCCATTGTAGTGTCTTCCCTGTTATCCCTCCCTGGTCCTCCATTTTTGCACTAATCTCTTGTGTGGAACTCTGTCAAATGCCTTCTTACAGCCCAAGAAAATGCAATCTACCCACCCCTCTCTCTCTTGTCTTACTGCCTTCAACCTGTCGTAGAACTCAAGTAGGTTTGTGACACAGGATTTCTCATCCCTGAAATCATGTTGGCTGTTGTTGAAGGCTGTGTGTGTGCGTGTGTGTGTGTGTGTACTCACCTAGTTGAGGTTGCGGGGGTCAAGTCCGAGCTCCTGGCCCCGTGTATGTGTATGTGTGTGTGTGTGTGTGTGTGTGTGTGTGTGTGTGTGTGTGTGTGTGTGTGTGTGTGTGTGTGTGTGTGTGTTTGTGTCTGTGTGTGTGTGTGTGTGTGTGTGTGTGTGTGTGTGTGTGTGTGTGTGTGTGTGAGTGTGTGTGTGTGCGTGTGTGTGTGTGTGTGTGTGTGTATGAGTGTATGTGTATGTGTGTACTCACCTATTTGTACTCACCTATTTGTGGTTGCAGGGGTCGAGTCTTGGCTCCTGGCCCCGCCTCTTCACCGGTTGCTACTGGGCCCTCTCTCTCCCCGCTCCATGAGCTTTATCAAACCTCGTCTTAAAACTGTGTATGGTTCCTGCCTCCACTACGTCATTTTCTATGACTGAAGAAATACTTCCAAATATCTCTCTGACTCATTTGTGTCTTCAACTTCCAATTGTGGCCTCTTGTTTCTGTGTCCCCTCCCTGGAACATCCTGTCTTTGTCCACCTTGTCTATTCCACGCAGTGTGTGTGTGTGTGTGTGTGTGTGTGTGTGTTTGTGTATGTGTGTGTGTGTGTGTGTGTGTGTGTGTGTGTGTGTGTGTGTGTGTGTGTGTGTGTGTGTGTGTGTGTGTGTGTGTGTGTTTGTGTGTTTGTGCGTTTGTGTACTCACCGAATTGTACTCACTTAATTGTGGTTGCAGGGGTCGATACTCAGCTCCTGGCCCCGCCTATTCACTGATCGCTAATAGGATCTCTATCTTCTTCCTGAGCTTTGCCATAGCTATGTATGGTTCCTTCCTCCACTACATCACTTGCTAGGCTATTCCACTTCCTGACGACTCTGTGACTGAAGAAGTACTTCCTAACATCCCTGAGTCTTCAGCTTCCAATTGTGATCCCTTGTTTCTGTGTCCCCTCTCTGAAGCATCTGTCTCTGTCCATCTTGTCTATTTCGCGTATTATTTTTTATGTTGTTATCATGTCTCCCCTGACCCTCCTGTCCTCCAGTGTCGTCAGTCCGATTTCCCTCAACCTTTCTTCGTAGGACATTCCTCTGAGCTCCGGAACTAGCCTTGTTGCAAACCTTAGTACTTTCTCTATTTTCTTGACATGTTTGACCAGGGGTGTGTTCCAAACTGGTGCTGCATACTCCAGTATGGGCCTGACGTACACAGTGTACAGTGTCTTGAACGATTCCTTACTAAGGTATCGGAATACTATTCTCAGGTTTGCCAGACGCTCATATGCTGCAGCCGTTATCTGGTTGATGTGTACCTCCGGAGACGTGCTCGGTGTTATGGTCACCCCAAGATCTTTCTCAATGAGTGAGGTTTGCAGTTCTTGTCCCCCTAGCCTATACTCTCTCTGCGGTCTTCCTTGCCCTTCCCCAATCTTCAAGACTTTGCATTTGCCAAGGGTTGAAATCGAGAAGCCAGTTTCTGGACCACATGTCTAGCCTATCCAGGTCTCTTTGTAGTCCTGCCTGATCCTCCTCCGTTTTAATCCTTTTCATTAGCTTCACATCAACTGCGAACATGGACACTTCTGAGTCTATCCCTTCCACCATGTCATTCAAATATATCAAAAATAGCACTGGTCCTAGGACTGACCCCTGTGTTACCCCGCTCGTCACAGGAGCCCACTGTGTTACCTCATCACGTACCATGACCCTCTGTTGCCCTTCCTGTTATATGTGCCTGATCTTCCAGCTTCTGCACTAATCTCCTGTGAGGAACTGTGTCGAAGGCCTTCCTGCAGTCCAGGAAAATGCAATCAACCCATCCCTCTCTCTCGTTTCTTACTTCTGTTACCTTGTCATAAAACTCCAGAAGGTTTCTGTGTGTGTATATATGTGTGTGTGTGTGTGTGTGTGTGTGTGTGTGTGTGTGTGTGTGTGTGTGTGTGTGTGTGTGTGTGTGTGTGTGTGTTTGTGTGTGTGTGTGTGTTTGTTAGTGTGTGTTTTTGTGCGTGTCTGTGAGTGATTTGTTAATTATATTGTATTTTTTCACTCTGCATCCTCATTGTCAACAGACAGATTCTTGTTACAAAAGTCAGTCCGTTAAGTCTTCTTCTAAACATGAGATACAATTCACTCATCACCTGATATTTGTTGTGTCGTTGCTGATGACAAGTAACATGGAATTCAGTCTGGAGAGAGGTGTGTGTAGGTCCTGCACCTTTTGAAGACGACAGCTAGTGATGATCAAAAGCTTTGTTGCCCACGTCAGGAGGTGGCTCTTGAGGGACCACTCCAGGAAGCCAACGAGGAAGCCTGGGTCGTTACTTAACACAACGATTATCACGTCTGATGTAGACTGACGAAGCTGTTCATTTATGAATTATTTTGTTAGTTATCTCGAGAATAGGAATGTGCATGTATAATAATACATATAGAGAAATATTTTAATTTTTATTCTTCATAAATTTTTTGCAGCATATTCCACACATCGGCAAAGCTGTTTGAATATATGTACTTACGTACGTCCTATCTAAATCATAATGTATATAATGTATATCCGTTTTTTTCTAGTTCTTACTTTCATTCGATGTTCATAGTACTTTATTTATATCGCCCTTTTTTATGCTCGTCTTCCATTTATATACCTCAATAATATCTCCCCTCATTCTACGTCTCTGTCTATCTTCGTATGAGACATTCCTTATGTAGTGAATGACTTCGGTTATCCTTTCCTGTGTGTTCTCCAATATGTTTCATTTATTCCATTGTGTAGTATGGAGACCAAAACTGAGAAGAATAACCTAAGTGAAGCCATAACTGGTTATGTATAGAGCTGGAAAATATATTCTGGACGCCTGTTGTTTAGGCTTTAGATATCTGCATACCACTACTCAAAAGTTTTTTTCACATTCTATATGATCACTCTCTACATCACCAACTTTATAACAATGATAGTTATTGTCGTTCCTGAGGACTAGGAGTTTACTTTTGTTCACACTGAACTGTGTCTGTCACGTTTCAGTACTTGACATTAATTTGTCCAAATTCTCCTGAAGTTCAGTGGAACCCTCCTCGGAATCTGTCTCGGCCGATTTTTGCACTTGATGATCAGCGAATTGATTGGTCTTTTTTGCACTTGTTGATCATTACAATTATTCACGTCACTTGTAATTCCTTCGTCAAGGTCATTAATGTAAATAATAATCGACAATTGGCCTAAAATGATCCTTGTGGCACGACACTTGTGACGATCCACAACGTATCCATTCAGACGTCTCCCTATTAATGCAAATGCTCTGCTTCCTAGGTAATATCACTGTTACTAGGACTATGTAGTAACACAGATTGACCAACTGAAGCAAAATAAGTCCCTATTCCCTTTGAACTTTTCTGAGCGGTCCTCGTAAAGGGCAAGATGGAACTTAATGAACCACCAGAAAGTCCTAAGCCTTCGCAAGGAAAATGTCCCTCATATTTATAAACTAGATTATGTAGAGCTTCATCATACGGAATGTGAAAAAGATTTGGGAGTCAAGGTAAGCAGAAATCGCATGATCAGTTAGGCACTTGTGCCTAACTGTGGAAACGTTTCGCAAATCAGTTGCTTTCTTAGCTCAATACAGAGAAGAAAGGTTGAAAATCGGAAGTTCTAGGTAATCAGTCCTTCAGACTGTAGTCGATTTGATCACTCCATCAGTCATGATAACAGTACATTATATTTGTGGAGAATGAACCAAGACAACAGTGTTTTAGTGTGGGCAACAAGGCCAACAAATTACTTGGATTTTTAATAAGACGCATAAGTAACACGATTCCAGAAGTTACATTACAGCTATAGACGTCTTTAGTGTGGAAAAAAGACACCTATGTACAGTTCACAACATTTACTAAAGGAAAAGTTTCGCCACGAGTGGGTTCTTCAGTGTTAATACAGTGATAACTAAGAATTGGTGTATGTAGTCGCTGGAAACAGGTGGTAACCTGCTAGAGGGAGGGTGGTAGTAGTAGCATAGCCCTGGTGTGTTAGTTTGGGTTGTAAGGGGACCTGTCAACAACATATTACAGCTGTCTCCAAAACGTGTTTCACCATAACCAGATTTGGTTAATAACTAACATTACTTCATAGAACGTTATAGAGAGTTCAACATCATCTCTGTGCTGGACACGCATTTTGACAATCGTTACGGTTGCATGCGTTCTTGTTGTTGCGGATCGTAATATCAAGTGTTCTTGCTGTATCCCCTACTTATAATTTGTTACACCTTTTGATGTACATTTGAAGAGTTCCATCTTTTTCCACTCACAGAGCCCGGCTTGGGGCTAGGCTTCCCTGGTTCTTGCTTGTTCATTGAGGATGTTACTGCTGGTGACCCGCTGACCAACATATCCATCCTATGTGGTTGATCTGGAACCTTGTGAAGATACTTCACCTGTTTTCCCTCAAAGACTTCTACTATTGTCACAACAGTGTTTCTGAAATTTTCTGTCACGATTTTTAATAGTCTGGGACAAAGGACGTCGATATAGCGTTCTCTTATTGTGCTGGCTGTACCCTTGCTTTTCAATGGGTTTATTTTGCACTTTCCTTCGTATCTCGCTCTCCAGAATGTTATGGAAGTGAGCAAATTTGATACAAGGTCCTCAAAAGTGCTTTACAGGAACATATTATCAAGTATATCTCTCTTTCCTCAGCTCCAGTGAGTACATATAGTACATATTTAAGTTCATAAGGCGTTTCTAGCAATTTAAATGCATTTTTGCCTCAGTGCGATCCATAAACGATCTCTATATGTACCAACTCTAATATGTCTCCTGCTCTAAATGGTGCCATCAACACTGAGCAGTATTCCAAATGAGAGAGAACAAGCGATTTGAAAAGCATCACCATGGGCATTATTTACTTTGTTTTGAAAGTTCTCATTTTCCACCCCCGTCATTTTGGCTATCGTGACCTTGGTCATATTGTGTTGTATGGAAGAAAGGACATCTGACATAATTATTCCCAAGTCTTTCGTGTGTTTCTTTCGTTCTATTTAACGATCCTCTTGAGTTTTGCATAGTGTCCCTTTTGAGTTCTTGAACGTTTCTATTCCTAAGCAGCTTGAACTTACCACCAATGAACATCATGTTATTCTCCATTACTGACTGCAAAATCCTACTCATATCTTCCTGCAATTTTTCAATTTCTTTTACCTAAGTGACTCATGTTTATTTTAGTGTCATCTGCAAATGATGATACAAAATTGTTGCAGGTGTTGTTATCTATGCTATGAGGATAAGAAACAGCAGAGTTACCAGGACAGTGCCTTACTAATGACGGATTTTGCTATTCACTAATACTTTTTGTGTTGTGTATTGTACAAACTCGAAAATGCATCTGTCTACCTTCCCCATAATGTCTGTTGCTCTCATCTTGTGTGCAGTCACCCTTTGATCGCCTTTGTTAAACGTATCTGCACAATTTTTGTATATCACATCTGCGTTTAAGCTTTCATACAACGCCTCCGTAGTTCTGTCATAGTGGTTCAGCAACTGTGACAGGCTTGATCGTTCAGTTCTAAAACCTTTTTGGTTTGGTTATACAGACTGTGTTGTTCCATGAAATTTGTAATTTGACATCTTATCACTCTGTCGAATATTTTTATGATATAGGAAAGTAGGTTTACTGGTCTGCAATTTTTAGCTAGTTCTCTACTACCACCCATCTGCAAAAAAGCTTAGCCTGCATTAACTGTAATTTCACTTAAATATAGGATCTTCAACAAATACCGATGGCTAACTCTTGTGGTGCTTTGCACTTTTTATATATAGAGAATTTCATAAATTTTGTCCACGTGTTGTGAGAGGGCATGTTTACAATTTCTTTTTCGAATTCTCTGAGAATAGTATTAATGTCAGTTTGTTGGTCAGCACGGCCTTCCTACTGAATGAAAAAGATATCTGCATTTTCCACTCAGCTGTCATTTAGTGGGTTGCTGAACATTGACTCATACTGTTCTTGTAGAATTTTTGATTATTTCTTGTTCATCATTATATTAGTCTCCTCTTACTATGGGTCCAAGTCCAGGTAGTTCTTAGCTTGAAATTTGCATAAGAATGTAAATATTGGGTGTTTCTTGCAATATCCTGAATGACTTTTCGTTCTTACATGCTTCTTCTGTTTGGTACGATATCCTAAGTTTTTTTTCTTTTGGTTTGTTTGCTGTAAATCGGTGATCTCTCCTGCATCAGTGACGGAATTGCTCTTGCGTTTTTGCACCAAATTTATAACAGTAGTTGAAGAGCTAGTGGCTATTTTAGGAATTTTATAACCAATTATAACGAAAACTTTAATTGCAATGATTTCTGATCGCCAGAACGAATAACTGGGAGGCTCTCCTTTAACTACATTGGTATTTGTCTTAGACACCTTATAACGTTTAGTGAGGCCAGGTTGTTCATTAAGAAATAAATTTATGGCTATGAAAGTATTTGAAAGCTCCTATAATTACCGTTAGTAACACTGTATCCAAATTGTTAATGAACCGGATATTGTTCATTTACGAGATAAGTGTAACGTGACCCAACCTGTCTCACTACAGCTGTACTACAACTATCACTTCTACTACCACTACAACCTTCTCGCAGCTTGCCACATGACTACGGCCACTATATACACCCGTTAAGTTACCTATGTATTAAGTAGGATAAGTACGCCATACACGTACACTACACACAGGAGGTAACTTATAAGTTCACGACTTACTGACTCTGTTGTGTCCTAAGTGTCAGCAACATCGTCATGGCACACCGTCTGCACATTCATGTGCTTTAACGATGAGGAAGCTGGCAAAATCTTCACCACCTCTGCTATGAGCGTTCTCAATCACCGTGACTTCAGAGTAGCTTTTTTCCCTGTGTTGTTGGCCAAGATTTCAGTGTTCGTGATGTCACCAGCGAATCAACAGACGACTGCAAACGGCTCACTGAATGTCAAATTGACTAGTCGACTATCAGCTCCATCACAAAAATTCCAATCACCGGATTCATGATCAAAGTCACCTTCGCTGAAATCTTCTTAGTATCTCAGACACTCAATGTTAGTCTCAACATCTTATATTACACGTTGGTGCCAAGAACAAGAGCGATTCCACCACATCACCTCATCACTACACCATTAGAATATTAAAATCTCAAGAATAGTAGGTATCACCATGCCCTAAAACCCCCCACCCACAACCACTCAGTCCACCTCTGACCCACCAGCTGCCACAGCCGACCCGCCTGTTCAGCCTGTCACCACCTCCAAAGCTACGGTAACTCCATCTAAAGATCAAGCTTGTCTTACCTCTGAACACCCCTCCAGATGGATCGAAAAAACTGGAACCGACCTCCGCATGAACCAGACACATGATTTATGTCAAATAAGGCAACAGCGGCACTTTTCTGCTCCATTTAATATTATCCAATTCCAAACTACCATCCCTCCATTTCCCTCTAAACTACTACTTAAATCACACCCAATCTTTCGCCTTGAAGCCAAACAGAATGCCCTAATCTATATTGATATCATAGCCACTCAGCACACTCTTTCATAAATTATTTACGTTGATGGTTCTGTTCACCAATCCACTGGGGGTGGAGGGGAACCTTTGCCATCGTCGTCTTCTGCCTTGACTTGCACGATGAGCTATGCAAATCGTGTCAAGATCAAGCCAAACAGTGGCACTGTTGATGATTCAACGAAGCTTGCTCTTCCAACTGTCGTTCAGGGAGCATTGCATGTGAAATTCAACGTTATTCTGTCACTTAAAGAAGCTTTCATTGTCGTGTGTCACGATGATGCTGAAGCAGAGAAGATACTTACTACAGAAGCCACCACTACTCTTACTGCTCAAGGATTTACTGGTATATCCTCTCCTGCCCTCAGGGCAAGGAAATCAGTATTCCTGAAAAAAAAATGGACAAGATTCTCACTTCTCTACCAATTGATGAACTCAAGTCATCTATTGAAACTCAAAATATTTAGGCTACTGTTAACAGTATCACAAAAATTCCGAATGCATCGTCTATGCTCAAGGTCACCTTTACCGACGTGAACATGGCTGCCACTCCTCTGAACGAAGGTCTTGCTGTTTACTACTACTACATAAGTCCCACCTACATAGAAGCAGAGAGATATCACTACATCCAACATTGCTGGAACTGCTATTCTTATCTTCACACCACCAAAGCATGTCCAGTAAAAGACAAGAAGTTCTGCAATACATGTGGTAGTGAGGGACACACCTTCAGTTCCTGTAACGCCGCTGCTCCAACACAACCAGCGTGCTTAAACTGCAAAAGTAATGATTACCATACTCTGGCAGCAAAATGTCCTACTAGAAAGGACATTATGAAGAAAACACAAGATGCAGCACAGAAAAAATCATCTAATAAGTCACCAACGTATGTCGCAATTGCAAAGTTGCAAGCAGATACTACAAAACTACTTCAAGCCTATACTCAACCCGCCTCCACCACCACCACTACCATCACTCCTCCAACATGTGACCTAACAAAGATCCACTACTGTCTACTATACGCTCATATGCAGAACATGGCTGTACCTGGATCCTTCAACACTACCATCAACGAGTTATTTGCCTTGAACAACATGCCATCATTTATATTTCCAGCATCTCCACCTTCTGAAGAAATTCTCAAATTCACCAAGGACTTAGTCGCCACCTCTGCTGCGGTAGCTCCACCACCACCACCAACTAGTGACGTCACTCCAACAACGTCCAATGAGAAGCCTCCACTGCCACCACTCCTCATTGAAACCCACCAATCAGAAGCCTTGCCACCAGAAACATCTTCCTATTCGTCTACTGAAGTTAACAACGTATCTTCACTTCCACCTTCAACACCACTTAACAAGAAAGGAAAACCAGCACCAACAACACCATCTTACGACTCTCGACATGATAACGATGCAGATGAAGATACTGAAAAATATTGTGAATGGAATGGAATCAACTTCTACACTACAGAAAATTATCATCAAGATATGCTGCTTTCTGAACTTCATTCTCACCTCATCCAAAAGAAAGTCAAGTTTACCATCGATTCTTCTTGCATAGCTACTGGTAAAATTGAACTTTCTACTATTCTAAAGTACACTGAAGACCGACTAGAAGAAAAAAGTTCCCGCTATCACCACTCGCTGGCACGTCTAAATATGATCCCTCTACAACGTTTTAAACGTCTTGAAGATGGAACTGAATTCAAATTTCCAATACACATCGTAAAACAACGCCACAACTCCAAGCAACTGACCAATCAACGATGAGCTCTCCCTTGTCGCCTGTAGCCACCTATCACCATCAAGCCGCAGTTATTTCCATCCAGCAAGATGCAGTCAGCACCTGCAGAGTTCCTGTTGCCTTCTACATCGTCTTTGTCAGTTTTTCTCCAGGCTTAGCAGTTGGGTCTAGCCCTGACTCTTCTCTCTTCGACTCAAGACATTCCTCTCACCGTCTATTCTTTGCCCTGTCCCCACTTGCCCCTCGCCCCTCGCGGGTCCTTACCTGTTAGTCCGCGTTGTTGTTATACCACTGGGGCAGCTGGTAGTGCTGCTGTTGTCATACGGAGTGATGTCTCACAAAAAGAAATTGGAGCATGCATCAATAAGTAGGCCTCTACCCGTCAAACAGAACTGTTTGCCATACTTATTGCACTCAGATGCGTCCATGTATCGAACTGATTCTCTGTCATCCATAAATGCTCTCAACTCATTAAATATAAATTGTGGCACGCTTGTGTCAGAAGCCAGACACAGGTATGGTAAGATTGTGGACAGTGGAGTCAGTGAAGTTTCAGTGTATTTAATGTATTCAAAGCAATACACAAGCAACATACCAGCTTAACATTTTCAACCAGCAGAGACAGATGTTTGACCGCTAAATCCGAGCTACTGAGCACTGCTTCAAAAAATCCCTGACCTCTAGAGAACATGCGATGATTCACATTCTAAAAAAGAAAGTTTGATAAGGAATGAAGAAATATTATTTTGTTAATTTGAGGTTATGTTGTCCAATACTTCTCATACACATGACATGTTACAGAAGCAATATAATGTTATAAATGAATGAGAGTGGAGTTTAGCAAAACTACATACAAATATGAATTGTACCTCCCTAATTACAGTAGAATACCATCAATCGATAAATGACGCTGCATTTGCATATTCGACAAAACATTTAATTTTCCCTCAATAATGATATTAAGAAAAACATTTTTGATTGATTTAAATTTTCTTTATCCAAAATACTTAAGTAACTTGCCGTGAAGAAAGTGGCGGGTGAGGTAGTGCCGTCAGTAATGAAAATTACCAAGTTGTTGATAAGTGATGCTGAGGTGAGCACATCCTGCACCACCTGTGTGGTCAGTACAGTATCCTCCACCTGTCTCCTCAGGTCACTTCCTACCACCTGTGGTGACAACCCAGTTTCCACCAACTGTGTGGGAAATTCAGCTTCCACCGCCTTTGTCGTCAGCCCAGCTGGCGCTATCTTTCCTGTAGGCCCAGCTGGCGCCATCTTTGCTGTCTTCCCAGCCTGAGAAACTTGTGTCGTCACATCAGTCTTGAACTTTTGTGTTGTCAGGTCCTCCTGCTCCATTCTCATATTCGTATCAGAATGATCCACTTGTGTTGGTAGGCCAGCCTGCATCACCTGTGTTAGTAGGCCAGCCTGTACCACCTGTTTTGCCAGGCCAGCCTTCACCACTTGTGTTGGTAGGCCAGCCTGCATCACCTGTGTTAATAGGCCAGCCTGTACCACCTGTTTTGCCAGGCCAGCCTTCACCACTTGTGTTGGTAGGCCAGCCTGCATCACCTGTGTTAGTAGGCCAGCCTGTACCACCTGTTTTGCCAGGCCAGCCTTCACCACCTGTGTTGGTAGACCAGCCTGCATCACCTGTGTTGGCAGGTCAGTTTCCACAACCTGTGATGGTAAACTTGTGTATCTGGTCTGGGCAAGTGTTGATGAGATAACATTTTCAGCTGTAGGATAAAAGAATGTTTAAAAGAAAACATTTCGAAATATTGTTTCTTTGCTCTTGTTAATATACTTATATATAAACAGAAGTAATTGCTTTATATTCAGTATCGTTCAATGAAAAATTCTCAGATACAGTTTGCCGCAAATTTCTCCATATTCATTATTTAGGTCAAATTAGGTTTGATTAGATATAAATAAGTTATATTGTCCTTTGTCACAAAAAAAAAAAAAATATTCAAGAATATCATACCACAACGGCAATAAAAGAAGCATAATCTTAACGTGAAAACATTCTAAAGAGAACTGAAAACGGAACCGATGGAGCAGAGAAGAAAGAGTTCAGGCGAGATAATCATTGCTTAATCATGGTGTATCAGTCACCCATTAGACTCTCCTAATAACCGTGTAACACTATGTGTTATTAATTAAGAGGACTGGCTGTGAAGATGCAACTGATAATTAGCATTTTTTAATCTAGTGGTCAAGCAATCAAAAGTTACATGAAACGAAATATTAACATTTATCGCAAGCAGCTGTACATAATTATAAGTTTGTGAATTAGCATTAAATGTATTTTCTGAAGTGAATCTTTCAACATAATCTGATCAGGAATATATATATATATATATATATATATATATATATATATATATATATATATATATATATATATATATATATATATATATATATATATATATATATATATATATATATATATATATATGCAAAACAACCACTCTGAAAGAATAGAGAAATTCCAAGCGCTTTCGTGACTACTCACATTATCAAGGAACTATCCTTGATAATGTGAGTAGTCACGAAAGCGCTTGGAATTTCTCTATTCTTTCAGAGTGGTTGTTTTGCATATTCTGAAATCACCTGTTTACTGTGATCTTATTGCATATATATATATATATATATATATATATATATATATATATATATATATATATATATATATATATATATATATATATATATATATATATATATATATATATGAGGATAGTGAGGCTCAGGTTAGGGTATGTAGAAGAGAGGGAGAATACTTCCAGGTAAAAGTAGGTCTTAGACAGGGATGTGTAATGTCACCATGGTTGTTTAATATATTTATAGATGGGGTTCTAAAAGAAGTAAATGCTAGGGTGTTCGGGAGAGGGGTGGGATTAAATTATGGGGAATCAAATTCAAAATGGGAATTGACGCAGTTGCTTCTTGCTGATGATACTGTGCTTATGGGAGATTCTAAAGAAAAATTGCAAAGGTTAGTGGATGAGTTTGAGAATGTGTGTAAAGGTAGAAAGTTGAAAGTGAACATAGAAAAGAGTAAGGTGATGAGGGTATCAAATGCTTTAGATAAAGAAAAATTGGATATCAAATTGGGGAGGAGTATGGAAGAAGTGAATGTTTTCAGATACTTGGGAGTTGACGTGTCGGCGGATGGATTTATGAAGGATGAGGTTAATCATAGAATTGATGAGGGAAAAAAGGTGAGTGGTGCGTTGAGGTATATGTGGAGTCAAAAAACGTTATCTATGGAGGCAAAGAAGGGAATGTATGAAAGAATAGTAGTACCAACACTCTTATAGGGATGTGAAGCTTGGGTGGTAAATGCAGCAGCGAGGAGACGGTTGGAGGCAGTGGAGATGTCCTGTCTAAGGGCAATGTGTGGTGTAAATATTATGCAGAAAATTCGGAGTGCGGAAATTAGGAGAAGGTGTGGAGTAAATAAAAGCATTAGTCAGAGGGCAGAAGAGGGGTTGTTGAGGAGGTTTGGTCATTTAGAGAGAATGGATCAAAGTAGAATGACATGGAAAGCATATAAATCTATAGGGGAAGGAAAGAGGGGTAGGGGTCGTCCTCGAAAGGGTTGGAAAGAGGAGGTAAAGGAGGTTTTGTGGGCGAGGGGCTTGGACTTCCAACAAGCGTGCGTGAGCGTGTTAGATAGGAGTGAATGGAGACGAATGATACTTGGGACCTGACGATCTGTTGGAGCGTGAGCAGGGTAATATTTAGTGAAGGGATTCAGGGAAACCGGTTATTTTCATATAGTCGGACTTGAGTCCTGGAAATGGGAAGTACAATGCCTGCACTTTAAAGGAGGGGTTTGGAATATTGGCAGTTTGGAGGGATATATTGTGTATCTTTATACGTATATGCTTCTAAACTGTTGTATTCTGAGCACCTCTGCAAAAGCAGTGATAATGTGTGAGTGTGGTGAAAGTGTTGAATGATGATGAAAGTATTTTCTTTTTGGGGATTTTCTTTCTTTTTTGGCTCACCCTGCCTCGGTGGGAGACGACCAACTTGTTAATATATATATATATTTATATATATGTATATATATATATATATATATATATATAAATATATATATATATATATATATATATATATATATATATATATATATATATATATATATATATATATATATATGTATATATATAAATATATATATATATATGTATATATATATATATATATATATATATGTATATATATATATATATATATATACATATATATATATATATATATATATATATATATATATATATATATATATATATATATATATATATATATATATATATATATATATATATATATATATATATGTATATTATATATATATATATGTCGTGCCGAATAGGCAGAACTTGCGATTTTGGCTTAAAAAGCAACGCTCATCTTGACATATAGGACAAGTGGAAATTTGTGAATGTAATAATTTTGCCAAAATCATTCTAAACCTAACAAAAAAGATATATTTAACTGTGTTTGTTTAGTATTAAATAATTGTAAACAAATCTAAAATACATTTAGTTTGGTTAGGCTAAAATAAATTGTTCTTGTTATAATAAGGTTAGGTAAGTTTTCTAAGATTCTTTTGATGCAAAATTATAAATTTTTACATTAACATTAATGAAAAAAATATATCTTTAAACGTATAAGAGAAAATTTCAGAAAGGACTTAATTTTAAACGAGTTCTTGCTAATTGACCAGTTTATATATGTATATATATATATGATATATATATTTTATATATATATATATATATATATATATATAATATATATATATATATATAAATATACATATATATATATGTATATATTTATATATTATATATATATATATATATATATATATATATATATATATATATATATATATATATATATATATATATATATATATATATATATATATATATATATATATATATATATATATATTTATATATATATATATATAATACATATACGTATATATGTATATATATATATATATATATATATATATATATATATATATATATATATATATATATTATATATATATATATATATATATAAAATATATATATATATATATATATAATATATATATATATATATATATATATATATATATATATATATATATATATATATGTATATATATATATATATATATATATATATATATATATATATATATATATATATATATATATATATATATATATATATATATATATATATATATATATAAAATATATATATTTATATATATATTTGTATATATATATATATATATATATATATATATATATATATATATATATATATATATATATATATATATATATATATATATATATATATATATATATATATGTATATATATATATATATATATATATATATATATATATATATATATATATATATATATATATATATATATATATATATATATCTTGGAAAAAATGGCCAATACAATGCTCTCCAATGCTTCAGGAAAGGACAAAGCTCGTCTCCTGGCAGTGAAGGCACCACACTCAGGAGATTTCCTGTTAGCTGTTCCCAATTCCTCCCTGGGCACCCGTCTCGACCCACAGGCCATTCGGATTGGTGTTGCTCTTCGCCTAGCCGCCCCCATCCTCACCGAACATAGGTGTATTTGCGGCAGGGCGACATCTGATCAATTCGGACTTCATGGTCTCGTGTATCACACAGCAGAAGGGAAGTATGCCAGACATGAGAAGGTCAATGACATCATAAAGAGAAGCCTGGCCACAGCCCATTGCCCAGCTCAACGGGAACCCCAAGTACAGAGGTCTGATGGAAGTCAAAAGCGTCTTGATGGAGCCACTATGCTACCCTGGAAGGATGGAAAGCAGATTGCCTGGGACTACACCTGTGTTGCCACATTGGCAGACACCTACTTGCCATACTCAGTACTGGAAGGGGGTGGAGCTGCCAGCCACAGGGAGACCCAGAAGATCCGCAAATATGAAGACCTTCCCCCTTGCTATAACTTCATTCCAATAGGGTCGGAGACCCTTGGAGCATGGGGCAAGTGTGCTCTGAAGTTCCTCAAAGAGCTGGGTGAAAAGCTCATCATAGAAACCAAGAACCACAGGGCGACCAGCTTCCTCTTTCAGAGACTCAGTGTTGCGATCCAGAGAGGAAATGCCTGCAGCATTCTGGGCACACGGCCCACAGCAGGGGAGCTGGACGAAGTATTCGAGTTGTAGCTCTGAGTTACCTATGTTGTTTTACTTTCTGTTGTATTTTTGTGAATGTTTGGCCAATGTATTTTGTCTTTAAATAAAACATACTTGAAATATAGGAGGTGGTAGGAGAAAATTCTCAAACAGCTTCAGGGAAAACCTTGAGTTTTCTCTGAAGTAAGTTTATTCTTTTCTCTGAGGATGAGGATCCCTATGACAGTTCTAAAGGTGGTACCTCCCTATATATATATATATATATATATATATATATATATATATGCTGATGACACTGTGCTCTTGGGAGATTCTGAAGAGAAGTTGCAGAGATTGGTGGATGAATTTGGTAGGGTGTGCAAAAGAAGAAAATTAAAGGTGAATACAGGAAAGAGTAAGGTTATGAGGATAACAAAAAGATTAGGTGATGAAAGATTGAATATCAGATTGGAGGGAGAGAGTATGGAGGAGGTGAACGTATTCAGATATTTGGGAGTGGACGTGTCAGCGGATGGGTCTATGAAAGATGAGGTGAATCATAGAATTGATGAGGGAAAAAGAGTGAGTGGTGCACTTAGGAGTCTGTGGAGACAAAGAACTTTGTCCTTGGAGGCAAAGAGGGGAATGTATGAGAGTATAGTTTTACCAACGCTCTTATATGGGTGTGAAGCGTGGGTGATGAATGTTGCAGCGAGGAGAAGGCTGGAGGCAGTGGAGATGTCATGTCTGAGGGCAATGTGTGGTGTGAAATAAATGCAGAGAATTCGTAGTTTGGAAGTTAGGAGGAGGTGCGGGATTACCAAAACTGTTGTCCAGAGGGCTGAGGAAGGGTTGTTGAGGTGGTTCGGACATGTAGAGAGAATGGAGCGAAACAGAATGACTTCAAGAGTGTATCAGTCTGTAGTGGAAGGAAGGCGGGGTAGGGGTCGGCCTAGGAAGGGTTGGAGGGAGGGGGTAAAGGAGGTTTTGTGTGCGAGGGGCTTGGACTTCCAGCAGGCATGCGTGAGCGTGTTTGATAGGAGTGAATGGAGACAAATGGTTTTTTAATACTTGACGTGCTGTTGGAGTGTGAGCAAAGTAACATTTATGAAGGGATTCAGGGAAACCGGCAGGCCGGACTTGAGTCCTGGAGATGGGAAGTACAGTGCCTGCACTCTGAAGGAGGGGTGTTAATGTTGCAGTTTAAAAACTGTAGTGTAAAGCACCCTTCTGGCAAGACAGTGATGGAGTGAATGATGGTGAAAGTTTTTCTTTTTCGGGGCCACCCTGCCTTGGTGGGACTCGGCCGGTGTGTTAATAATAAAAAAATAAAAAATATATATGTATGTATATATATATGTATATAATATATAGATATATAAATATATATTATAATATATATATATATATCTAATAAATATATATATATAATATTTATATATGTATGTATATATATGTATATATATATATATATATATAAATACATATAAGTTTCTGTCTCATAAACATGCAAGATTTCAGGTATGGGGAAGTGAAACAGAATTCTTCCTCCTTAAGCCATGCGTGTTGTAGGAGGCAACTAAAATGCCGGGAGCAAGGTGCTAGTAACCTCTTCTCCTGTGTATATTACTAAATGTAAAAGGAGAAACTTTCGTTTTTCCTTTTGGGCCACCCCGCCTCGGTGGGATACGGCCGGTGTGTTGAAAGAAAGAAAGAAGAATAATATATATATATATATAATATATATATATATATATATATATATATATATATATATATATATATATATATATATATATATATATATATATATATATATATATATATATATATATATATATATATGTGTGTGTGCGAGGGGCTTGGACTTCCAGCAGGCATGCGTGAGCGTGTTTGATAGGAGTGAATGGAGACAAATGGTTTTAATACTTGACGTGCTGTTGGAGTGTGAGCAAAGTAACATTTATGAAGGGATTCAGGGAAACCGGCAGGCCGGACTTGAGTCCTGGAGATGGGAAGTACAGTGCCTGCACTCTGAAGGAGGGGTGTTAATGTTGCAGTTTAAAAACTGTAGTGTAAAGCACCCTTCTGGCAAGACAGTGATGGAGTGAATGATGGTGAAAGTTTTTCTTTTTCGGGCCACCCTGCCTTGGTGGGAATCGGCCGGTGTGATAATAAAAAAAAAAATATATATTTATATATGTATATATATATATATATATATATATATATATATATATATATATATATATATATATATATATATTATATATATATATATATATATATATATATATATATATATATATATATATATATATATATATATATATATATATATATATATATATATATATATGTCGTGCCGAATAGGCAGAACTTGCGATCTTGGCTTAAATAGCAACGCTCATCTTGCCATATAGGTCAAGTGAAAATTTGAGTATGGAATAATATCGCCAAAATGATTCTGAACCTAACGAAGAAAATATATTTCACTGTGTTTGTTTAGTATTAAATTATTGTAAACAAATCCAAAATATATTTAGTTGTGTTAGGCTAAAATAAATTGTTCTTGTTATAATAAGGTTAGGTAAGTTTTCTAAGATTCTTTTTGAGCAAAATTATAAATTTTTACATCAACATTAATGAAAAAAATATATCTTCAAACGTATAAGAGTAAATTTTAGAAAGGACTTAATTTTAAATGATTTTTTGGTAGTTGACCAGTTTTACATATTCGGTTCATTTGACATATATATATATATATATATATATATATATATATATATATATATATATATATATATATATATATATATATATATATATATATATATATATATATATATATATATATATATATATATATATATATATATATGCAATAAGATCACAGTAAACAGGTGATTTCAGAATATGCAGAACAAACCTACTCTGAAAGAATAGAGAAATTTCAAGCGCTTTCGTGACTACTCACATTATCAATGGAACATCACATTATCATAGTTCTCGATAATGTGAGCATGAGTGCTTGAATTTCTCTCTTTCAGAGTGGTTGCTGCATATATATATACATATATATATATATATATATATATATATATATATATATATATATATATATATATATATATATATATATATATATATATATATATATATATATATATATGCAAAACAACCACTGTGAAAGAATATAGAAATTCCAAGCGCATTCGTGACTACTCACATTATCAAGGAACAATGAAAGTAAAGCATCAAAGGAAGGTATATAAAGGGGTAGCCCACACCTCACTATCAGATCCCACAACAAAGAAACACCTGACGAGCGACTCATAAGAAAGTTAACACTGCAGCAGGCCCACCAGCCCAACTAGACAGGTCCTTCACACAACCCACCAACAAACTATTCTACCCAAGAAATAAGAATTTTAAAAAATATTATTTGTCCAATGTATTATTAAACTCTTCCCAAATTCTATTAATTATAAATGGATCTAATTTATATAAACCAAAGGAAATATTCATATTATTGTCATATATATATATATATATATATATATATATATATATATATATATATATATATATATATATATATATATATATACATATCTATATTTTTATTTTTTTTTATTATCACACTGGCCGATTCCCACCAAGGCAGGGTGGCCCGAAAAAGAAAAACTTTCACCATCATTCACTCCATCACTGTCTTGCCAGAAGGGTGCTTTACACTACAGTTTTTAAACTGCAACATTAACACCCCTCCTTCAGAGTGCAGGCACTGTATTTCCCATCTCCAGGACTCAAGCGCTTGGAATTTCTCTATTCTTTCAGAGTGGTTGTTTTGCATATTCTAAAATCACCTGTTTACTGTGATCTAATTGCATATATATATATATATATATATATATATATATATATATATATATATATATATATATATATATAAATATATATATATATATATATATATATATATATATATATATATATATATATATATATATATATATATATATATATATATATATATATATATATATATATATTTATTTATTTATTTTTGTGTACATTGGAGTTAATGTGTTTATAAACATATAAGTACATTCTGTTACCTACCAATAGTTTGTGGTAACTGCACATGTCCATAACATTTAACTGCAGTCATGAGAAATATCAGCGTCGATATGTGTAGCATCATCTATGCTTTTCCTGGAAGGGAAAGATTATTTAAAATATGTACATGCAAATACACTCACCTGCGTGCACCTGCGTGCACCTGCGTGTGTGCGTGCGTGTATATGTAAGTGTGGATGTATGTGTGTGTGCTCAACTGTGTGTTTGCATGTGTTTGTGGTTATGCATAGGTGTCTGAGTGCGTTTTTTTTATTCTCATATGTTCACTCATCTATATGTAGTATGTAGTAGTTCATACGCCTCTTCTTGGTTTCTTCTGTAGGGGGTTCCAGAGCCTTAATGTACTTTTTATTGCAGCTATGAATGTATCCTCCTTCATCCACTATACCGCCCCGGCCACTTACCTGCCTAAAGGCAGTCAGTAAGTCTCATCATCGTTTTCATCTTCAAGCTGTGCCCTCATGTTCACGTCATGCCTCTCAGTTCCACGTAGTATCTAGTGAATTGTTATCAAATCACCCTTAGACCTTATTCTTCAAATGTCACCAGGTTTAACTACCTTAATCTATCCTCATTATACCTTATCTCCGTGGTTAGTCCCATATACTTTTTCACTCCACTAGTTTCTTGACATGCCTGATATGGTGTGGGTTATATGTTAGTAAGGCAATAGAGGCCTACCATATGTCGTATTCATTACTGTAAATCATTCTTAGCTTAGGTTAGTCAAGCATGTGTTTGCTGCAACAGTTATTCAATTGTTGTCAACCTCAGGCGATATGCTCGGAACATTGTTTACCCTGAGATCCTTCTCAATGAGAGAATTTTGCAGTTTTTGTTCTATGAGCACATACTTTATCTGCAGTGTGGAAAAAGGACACTTATGTATAGTTCAGGACATTTATTAAAGAAAACGATTCGCGTATATATATAGTGGCAGATGAAATGTCGCTTAGATAGAGGTGGTAGTGGTGGTAGTAGTAGTGGAACTAATGTGGTGAGACGGGTTGGGTTAGAGAAGGGCCTGTTAACATCATGTTATAGCAGGCTCCAGAATGGGTAATATCCTGTTGATTAGCAACTTAGAGATACTGTAACTACCGGACTTCTCATGGATAGTGTTACTAACAGCAATTAGGGCAGCTTCTACGCACTTTCGCCGTCTTAAATCCTTCTTCATTAATCACCAGTTTAGCCTCACTGAATTACATGAGGTGTCCAAAATCATCTCTATGTTGAACACACGCATTTTTATTGTCATCATTTCTGCAAGCATTTTTGTGTTCTGTGATCTTAATGTCTAGAGATCTGGCTGTTTCCCCCACATGGTACAGTGCATATTTCTGCACTTGTGCAAGAATCATGCTTGGGTTTTTGTACCAGGTTCCTAATAGTAGTTGATAAGCTGGTAGATATTCTAGCTAGTTTTCAGTCAAACAATCATTCGTTGTTTCTTTCTAATTAAGTATTACTTCTTACACTGCAGTGCCTGCCCTGACACTGCTACCACATCATCTCAGTTTCTCACGTCGTACTGTGTCAAAATCCTTCTTACAGTCTAAAGCTATGTAGTCAGCCCATTCCACTCTTGCCTCACTTACCCGTCCATAGCTTTGATTACTATTACTCTATATATCCTTGGTTAGGCCTCATTTAGACTATGCTGCTCAGTTCTGGTCACCGTATTACAGAATGGATATAAATTCTCTGGAAAACGTACACAGGAGGATGACAAAGATGATCCCATGTATCAGAAATCTTCCCTATGAAGATAGACTGAGGGCCTGAATCTGCACTCTCTCGAAAGGCGTAGAATTAAAGGGGATATGATCGAAGTGTATAAATGGAAAACAGGAATAAATAAAGGGGATGTAAATAGCGTGCTGAAAATTTCCAGCCAAGACAGGACTCGCACCAATGGTTTCAAGTTGGAAAAATTCAGAGTCAAGAAGGATATAGGAAAGCACTGGTTTGGTAATAGAGTTGTGGATGAGTGGAACAAACTCCCGAGTACAGTTATTCAGGCTAAAACGTTGTGTAGTTTTAAAAATAAGTTAGATAAATACATGAGTGGGTGTGAGTTGACCTGACTAGCTTGTGCTGCTGGGTCTGGTGCCGTGCTCCTTCCTTGAGTGGAGGTGACCAGACTGGGTGGGTCATTGGGCTAATCCAGGGGGGTGGGTCATTGGGCTAATCCGGGGGGGTGACATGGACCTGCTCCGTATGGGTCAGTAGGAATGTTGCAGTGTTCCTTCTTTCTTATTTTCTTATGTTCTCATGAATGCCAGTAACACCAGCCTGTAGTGTAATGCTTCCTGTCCGTACCCTTTCCTAAATTTTAGGTTCCACACTTCTGGCAGTTGCCGTGTCGATTGACTTGTTGAAGATTGTGGCTGGTGGCTCATACAGTGCTCCTGCTCCCTTTCTCAGATCCCATTGCCTTTGAGTTATCAGCTTGCAAACAAACTAGTTTCCTCGCAACTTGTCTTTTCGTATATTTTGTGCTTAGCTCTCGCTGATTCACTCTAGTACTTTGGCTCTCCGGTATCATGCCTATTTCTTCAAAGAATACCTCCTTAAATTATATGCTGAACTCCTTTAAAACTTTCTGGCCATTCCTTGTGAGCTCTCCTCATCTCTTCTTCAGCCTGATCACCAGGTCTTTCCCTTTGTCTTCCACCTAATGTGGCTGTATCGCAACTCTTTGTCTGAATTGGCCCTTGAAGCTATGTGAATCTCAAACTGTCTTTGATTCTCTCTTCATACCCACTAATATTTTTTCCCCTTTTTCTCACTTCTTTTTCCTGTGTTCTTTGCCTTCTATATATTTTCTATGCACTTGCACTTTTAGTTCTTGTCTTTCTTCACCTCTGTGGAGAATCAAAGGCTCATTTTCATCATTCCATCCCCTCTTTTCTTCTGTGTATGAATTTCTCCTCTGCCTCCTAGCACTTTCCAACTATATTCTACACTGTCTCATTCACTTTATTCCTATGTTCCTTTATAGTTCCTTTCCTTCTTCAACTCATTCAAGAAATTCATAATACTTGTAATATTTAAAAATAAAATTGGGTTCTCTTGACCTTCCTTTCAGCAGTTCAGCTCCATATGGTCATCAGACCCAAGAGGCCTTTTATATTTGAAATCTTCTATGTCAGAAATGCTCCTGGTGAATACAAGGTTCAGTCTTATTGGTTCATCCTCTACTCTCTCTCTCTCCGTTTCTCTCTCACCCTCTCTCTCTCTCTCTCTCTCTCTCTCTCTCTCTCTCTCTCTCTCTCTCTCTCTCTCTCTCTCTCTCTCTCTCTCTCTCTCTCTCTCTCTCTCTCTCTCTCTCTCTCTCTCTCTGGTTATTTCCATGAATTGTTGATTAATGAACTCTCTATTACCCAACATAGCATCTTAGTCCTCCATATTTTTATCTCCCATAAAACTTTAGATTCTCCGAGTCTGCTTCCCTGTGGTAAAAGTCTGCTATGATCCGCAAATTTACAGTGATCATCTGGGCTCTTCTTGCTACCTCCGCTATGGCATTTACCATGGTTCTGTCGTCATCATATTCTAGCACTGGACTCCATCTGCTTAGTGGAGGGATGTATATTACTTTCTCTTTTACATACATACATACATACATACATATATATATATATATATATATATATATATATATATATATATATATATATATATATATATATACATAAAAATATATATATATATATATATATATATATATATATATATATATATATATATATATATATATATATATATATATATGTCGTGCCGAATAGGCAGAACTTGCGATCTTGGCTTAAATAGCAACGCTCATCTTGCCATATATGACAAGCGAAAATTTGCGTATGCAATAATTTCGCCAAAATCATTCTGAACCTAACGAAAAAAATATATTTGATTGTGCTTGTTTAGTACTAAATTACTGTAAACGTGTTTAAAATATATTTATTTGGGTTAGGCTAAAATAAATTGTTCTTGCTATAATAAGGTTAGGTAAGTTTTCTAAGATTCTTTTGGTGCAAAATTAAAATTTTTTACATTAACATTAATGAAAAAAATATATCTTTAAACGTATAAGAGAAAATTTCAGAAAGGACTTAATTTTAAATAAGTTCTTACTAATTGACCAGTTTTACATGTTCGGCACGACATATATATATATATATATATATATATATATATATATATATATATATATATATATATATATATATATATATATATACATATATATATATATATATATATATATATATATATATATATATATATATATATATATATATATATATATATATATATATATATATATATATATATATGCAAAACAACCACTCTGAAAGAATAGAGAAATTCCAAGCGCTTTCGTGACTACTCACATTATCAAGGAACTATGAAAGTAAAGCATCCAAGGAAGCTATGTAAGGGGTCTGGCCAGCACCTCACTATCAGATCCCACAACTGTTAAACACCTGACGCGCGCCGACCCAACTTGGATAGGTCCTTTGCACAACTCACCCCACAAACTATTCTACCCAAGAAAATTTAAAAATTATTTGTCCAGTGTATTATTAAATTCTTCCCAAATTCTATTAAATATAAATGGATCTAATTTATATAAACCAAAGGAAATATTCATATTATTGTCAAAACTGCTTTTTATGAAACAAGATTCAATTATATTCCTGTCGACCATGGACTTGCTTGATACTACTTTCTCAACTTTTTGAAAATCAATTGGATGGTTAAAATCTCTTACATGAATAAATAAAGCATTGGAATCTTGTCCAGTTCTAATGCTATATTTATGTTGTTTTAATCTTAGTTCGAGATTTTTACCAGTTTGACCGTAATAAACTTTATCGCAAATTTTACAAGGAATCTTATAGACACATCCATCAGCATTTTGGGGGGAATTCTTTATCAAAAGTTTTTTTACTGTATCAAGATTTTTTAATACAACTTTAATATTAAAAGTCTTAAGAAGAGAAGGCATATCAACCAAGTTTTCATGGTAAGGGAGAACCAACATATTTTTCGTTGAATAAGGCTGGTTGTCCCTTTTTGGATTGTAAAAAGTATTTCTAGCAACTTTAAAAGATTTATCAATTACATTTCTTGGGTATTTTAAATCATTACCTATTTCATAAATTTTGGATATTTCCTCATCTATGAACTCAGGACTACAAATTCGTAAAGCTCTCAAAAACACTGATGAGAAAACAGACAGTTTGACTCTATCTTGATGCGAGGAATAATAGTGGACATAGGAACAGTTATTTGTAGGTTTCCTGTAAATTTTAAATTTGAATTCATTATTACCCTTAATAATTAAAACATCTAGAAAAGGCAATGAGTTATTTTCTTCAAACTCAACAGTAAAGCTTATAGAATGGGCTAAGCTATTTAATTTTCCTAGGAAATGGTGTATATCTACATTTTTGGGCATAAGACACAAAATATCATCAACATATCTGAACCATTTAGCTCTATTAGGGAGGATTGTGTTAAGTAACCTTGTTTCAAAAAATTCCATGTATAGGTTACTAAGAACAGGGGAAAGAGGATTTCCTATTGCCATACCAAACTTCTGAGTGTAAAACTTATCAATTATTAAGGGTAATAATGAATTCAAATTTAAAATTTACAGAAAACCTACAAATAACTGTTCCTATGTCCACTATTATTCCTCGCATCAAGATAGAGTCAAACTGTCTGTTTTCTCATCAATGTTTTTGAGAGCTTTACGAATTTGTAGTCCTGAGTTCATAGATGAGGAAATATCCAAAATTTATGAAATAGGTAATGATTTAAAATACCCAAGAAATGTAATTGATAAATCTTTTAAAGTTGCTAGAAATACTTTTTACAATCCAAAAAGGGACAACCAGCCTTATTCAACGAAAAATATGTTGGTTCTCCCTTACCATGAAAACTTGGTTGATATGCCTTCTCTTCTTAAGACTTTTAATATTAAAGTTGTATTAAAAAATCTTGATACAGTAAAAAAACTTTTGATAAAGAATTCCCCCCAAAATGCTGATGGATGTGTCTATAAGATTCCTTGTAAAATTTGCGATAAAGTTTAATACGGTCAAACTGGTAAAAATCTCGAACTAAGATTAAAACAACATAAATATAGCATTAGAACTGGACAAGATTCCAATGCTCTATTTATTCATGTAAGAGATTTTAACCATCCAATTGATTTTCAAAAAGTTGAGAAAGTAGTATCAAGCAAGTCCATGGTCGACAGGAATATAATTGAATCTTGTTTCATAAAAAGCAGTTTTGACAATAATATGAATATTTCCTTTGGTTTATATAAATTAGATCCATTTATAATTAATAGAATTTGGGAAGAATTTAATAATACACTGGACAAATAAATTTTAAATTTTCTTGGGTAGAATAGTTTGTGGGGTGAGTTGTGCAAAGGACCTATCCAAGTTGGGTCGGCGCGCGTCAGGTGTTTAACAGTTGTGGGATCTGATAGTGAGGTGCTGGCCAGCCCCCTTATATAGCTTCCTTGGATGCTTTACTTTCATAGTTCCTTGATAATGTGAGTAGTCACGAAAGCGCTTGGAATTTCTCTATTCTTTCAGAGTGGTTGTTTTGCATATTCTGAAATCACCTGTTTACTGTGATCTTATTGCATATATATATATATATATATATATATATATATATATATATATATATATATATATATATATATATATATATATATATATATATATATATATATATTGAAGAGAGATTTAAACCACATGAAGGGAAGAATATTGTTATCAACGTCAGATATGCAAGGTTGTTCTGCATACCGTTCATCAGATCACTCATTTGCTACCATGTACTACGCATAATTAACTTTCCATTCACTTTGTTTAACAAACTTGAAGTAATGCAGAGTAAGAACATTAGGATAATTCACTGATGGAGAAGTGAGGCTTCCTACTGTTTATTAATGATTGGTTTATATTAAGCAAACTTCACAGGTAAAATCAGGAAAGATTTGAAGACGTAAGCAATACTCAGCCGTGTGCTGTATCTTGTCCACAACTTACACGATAGTATCAATAACATACTAGCCAGTAGAACATAGACAAAATAGCAGAAAGCGAATGTGAATAATGAAGTCAAACTGAACATCCTATCTTCAAGTAATATACCTGTTAATGAAATTCTTTTCTCACTACCAACTGTAGAGATATCTTGAGTAAGAAATTAAAAAGAAAATGGGGGAGATTTGAATTATTTGAACAATAAGCTTGTTAGAAATAATTCTTCCAAGTATTTATCACATGCAGAATGTTGAGGAGATAGGTCTAAACATGTGCGTGTTTGGTTTTCGAATAGGCACAATGTGAGATTTTGTCCAGCAGTCACATAGTGAACTTACGCAGATTAATAAGAGACAGTTGGTCAGTTCACTGGGAAGTTATAGAGTGTTATAGGTTTCGTTATTGTACCCAAATGAATCAACCTTACATTTTATCAATCTACTTTTAATTTCAAAGGATGTTATGTAATAGTTATGATTCGGAGCTTTCAGTTGATACCATTGTTTGTATTTCAAAGCTGAAGTAGAATGTTTGGGGGCAATCCTATGTAACGTGAGACAGTCGCATATTGGTCAATAATATGTCTACAGCCATCGTGGGAACTTGATGTTCAAGTAGAAATGTGTTTGGATTTAAAAACCTATTTGATATTAGACTGCATTTGGGCAGTAGAAGTAGCATGGTTGACTCCTTGCAAGAATTGTTCATAATACTGACCATATACTTCCTCTTTTAATTCCCTGAACTCTCGGTTTGCTTGAGACACTGCATGAGAGAGTCGGCTGTTGTGCAATGTTATATATTTTTTTAGCTCATATAAATTCTAGCGCTGAATTCGAAGTCGTTAGTCAGTGGTCCACGCTCGCTGCTCCTTCGTAGTCGAAGTGGAGCTGCTTCGTGTTATTCAGGTGTTGTGATAAATAGTTTTCTTAGTAAAAGGATCTTCAAATAGTGCGTTCACTGTAGTTTAAGATGACTGCTTAATACCATGTATGTATCTAATGTTTGAAGTGCATGTGTAGGTTTTCATTGATGGCGATGACATTCATAATAAAACCCAATTGTTTTATATTTGGTATGGTATACGCACTTAGAAGAGTAAAGTGGTCGTTGAGTAATTTACATGTAAATATATATATATATATATATATATATATATATATATATATATATATATATATATATATATATATATATATATATATATATATATATATATATATATATATATATATATATGTCGTGCCGAATATGCAAAACTGGTCAATTAGCAAGAACTCATTTAAAATTAGGTCCTTTCCGAAATTTTCTTTTAAACGTTTAAAGATATATTTTTTTCATTATTGTTAATGTAAAATTTTTAATTTTGCACCAAAAGAATCTTAGAAAACTTACCTAACCTTATTATAACAAGAGCAATTTATTTTAGCCTAACCCAACTAAATATATTTTAGATTTGTTTACAGTAATTTAATACTTAACAAACACAGTGAAATATATTTTTTTCGTTAGGTTCAGAATGATTTTGGCGAAATTATTGCATACACAAATTTTCACTTGTTCTATATGGCAAGATGAACGTTGCTATTTAAGCCAAGATCGCAAGTTCTGCCTATTCGGCACGACATATATATATATACATACATTCATACATACTAACATCAGAGGCGGATACTCAGTAGAGAATTCTTCTTAATTTCCCTAGTGACTGAATCACTGCTTTCAAAATATATATCTGAGTACCTACGAAAGTTACTAGCACTATGATAACCTATACATTTATATCGTGGAATATTAGAAGATCTAGAAAGATTTTACCACCCACTCTATTGTAAGGCCAATGAAGTTGCCATCTTCCGTCTTCACGAACTGTACAATCTTAGCACTAAGAATAAAATTCCTCCAAAACTCTCAGGATATGTTCCCGTCCCCAATGTTGGAGATAATGGTACTGGGGTGGAAACTTTTGTCAAGTGTGGGCTGGCTTAGAAAACTTATCTAAGACTACAAACGTGATTATATTTACTATGAAAACTTTCAATTAGCCACATCTGGCGTATTAAACTATTGTAATGAGAATGTGATGTGACATAATGAGAAAAAGACACCTTTCCCAGAGTCACAAAAGAGCTTATAAATTATCAAAAGGGACTCTCTAGTGCGTGGAGGTAATATCTTGGTTCTATTTTGTGTGGCTAGATCGTCACGTTTATTGTATATAAAAAGTATATTAAAGATTGTTTATGTATTCCGTTAATGATTGTTAACAGTAGAACTCATTGCTGCATTAGTTCTTTTTTTTTTCTTTTACTTATTAACAACAGTGGAAACTCCTAGCAGCTGATGTAAAGATCTCAAAATTTCGTGACCTTCATAAGGCATAAAGAACAAGGGATGTAACATGTCACTTAAAATCCACTTTTTTGACTCACATTTACACTTTTTACCAGCGAACTTTGCGGCAGTTAGTGACTAATATGGTGAAAGGTTTCACCAAGATATTTCAGCCACGAAAAAAATGGTACCAGGGCAAATGGGGCACAAGAATGCTTGCAGACTATTGCTGGACACTGGCAAGAGATGATTCTTCGGCCCAGCAAAAAAGGCAGAGAGAAGGTACGGTTTCGAGTTGAAAAGATAATGACACATATTGAGCGTTATAATAAAATAATCAGATACATATTACATGTCTTGTATTTTTAAACCTATAGCCAATAAGCATTTTTCAATGTGATATTTGGATTCAGGACATGAAAATACGTAAGAATTATCCCAATCTCATTTAAGAAGCATACAACTTTTCAGAAATTGTTGGCCAGTGTAATTCAAATTTAAAGTCATTAGGATTATTTTTTCCACAGCGCTTTCTTTACAAGGTGTTTTGATTAGTAGGTCAAACTTTATAGTGTAGCTTCAGGCGCAATTGTTTCAGAATTCGTGGAAGAGATTAAATATTCATCATTCAAAGCATTCGATGATATATCAGGAATGAGACTGAGGAGTAAATCTCCCTACCATACACTGTAAACACTCGGAGAAAGATGTTTGATACTGATTCAATTGTTTCTCTAGAGTGTAATTAAGTGAACATAATGTTTTACAGCTATATTGTAGAGGATTTAAATTATCTTTGAATTTGTTTAAATATCCTGAAGAGCAAGCAGGAATAGCCACTTTATCATTTTTTGCATTTGCTTTAGAATTCCTGCATTTGCCAGATCTTGAGATAATGTAGCCACATTGTAGGCAGCGGCGAATCCACCTGTAGACGGTAGAAGTACTGAAGCCAGTTGCCTTAGCAATTGCACGGAGAGACATACCATCAGCTCGCATTTTGACAAATTTGGCTCTGTCAGTAGGGTGCGTTGCTTGACACTTGCGTTGGAAGTTCATTATAATGCTCTGAGAAAATAAGATAAAAATGAGTAATTGTGCAGGATACTGCACTGTTGTAATAAATTTGTGATGAGGAGTGTTTAATGTAGTGAAGGTACATAAAAATAGATTCAATGGACGCGCGAATTGAACGGCAGGTGGACATCCAGAAGGACAAGTATTATACGTGAACACTGAGTGAACTATGTACCATCATTAGTCTGCTAGCAGTTGGGAAGGAGTTGCTGGAACGAGGTGTCATGGAGCTGAGTAGAGTGTGATGTTTTGTGTTCAGGCCATATGTTGTGTTTGTTTTATGCTTACGTGAGCGCAGGGAGGTGTCTGGCATGACTTCATTTTGTGCGTGTGTGGGCCTGTGTGAGTGGTGGAAGATGGTGGAATGAGTTCTTTCTAATTGACCAATTATACCTATTCGACACGATATATATATATATATATATATATATATATATATATATATATATATATATATATATATATATATATATATATATATATATATATATATATATATATATATATATATATATATATATATATATATATATATATATATATATATATATTATTATTTTTTTTTTTTTTTTTTTTATTATCACACCAGCCGATTCCCACCAAGGCAGGGTGGCCCGAAAAAGAAAAACTTTCACCATCATTCACTCCATCACTGTCTTGCCAGAAGGGTGCTTTACACTACAGTTTTTAAACTGCAACATTAACACCCCTCCTTCAGAGTGCAGGCACTGTACTTCCCATCTCCAGGACTCAAGTCCGGCCTGCCGGTTTCCCTGAATCCCTTCATAAATGTTACTTTGCTCACACTCCAACAGCACGTCAAGTATTAAAAACCATTTGTCTCCATTCACTCCTATCAAACACGCTCACGCATGCCTGCTGGAAGTCCAAGCCCCTCGCACACAAAACCTCCTTTACCCCCTCCCTCCAACCCTTCCTAGGCCGACCCCTACCCCGCCTTCCTTCCACTACAGACTGATACACTCTTGAAGTCATTCTATTTCGCTCCATTCTCTCTACATGTCCGAACCACCTCAACAACCCTTCCTCAGCCCTCTGGACAACAGTTTTGGTAATCCCGCACCTCCTCCTAACTTCCAAACTACGAATTCTCTGCATTATATTCACACCACACATTGCCCTCAGACATGACATCTCCACTGCCTCCAGCCTTCTCCTCGCTGCAACATTCATCACCCACGCTTCACACCCATATAAGAGCTTTGGTAAAACTATACTCTCATACATTCCCCTCTTTGCCTCCAAGGACAAAGTTCTCTGTCTCCACAGACTCCTAAGTGCACCACTCACTCTTTTTCCCTCATCAATTCTATGATTCACCTCATCTTTCATAGACCCATCCGCTGACACGTCCACTCCCAAATATCTGAATACGTTCACCTCCTCCATACTCTCTCCCTCCAATCTGATATTCAATCTTTCATCACCTAATCTTTTTGTTATCCTCATAACCTTACTCTTTCCTGTATTCACCTTTAATTTTCTTCTTTTGCACACCCTACCAAATTCATCCACCAATCTCTGCAACTTCTCTTCAGAATCTCCCAAGAGCACAGTGTCATCAGCAAAGAGCAGCTGTGACAACTCCCACTTTGTGTGTGATTCTTTATCTTTTAACTCCACGCCTCTTGCCAAGACCCTCGCATTTACTTCTCTTACAACCCCATCTATAAATATATTAAACAACCACGGTGACATCACACATCCTTGTCTAAGGCCTACTTTTACTGGGAAAAAATTTCCCTCTTTCCTACATACTCTAACTTGAGCCTCACTATCCTCGTAAAAACTCTTCACTGCTTTCAGTAACCTACCTCCTACACCATACACTTGCAACATCTGCCACATTGCCCCCCTATCCACCCTGTCATACGCCTTTTCCAAATCCATAAATGCCACAAAGACCTCTTTAGCCTTATCTAAATACTGTTCACTTATATGTTTCACTGTAAACACCTGGTCCACACACCCCCTACCTTTCCTAAAGCCTCCTTGTTCATCTGCTATCCTATTCTCCGTCTTACTCTTAATTCTTTCAATTATAACTCTACCATACACTTTACCAGGTACACTCAACAGACTTATCCCCCTATAATTTTTGCACTCTCTTTTATCCCCTTTGCCTTTATACAAAGGAACTATGCATGCTCTCTGCCAATCCCTAGGTACCTTACCCTCTTCCATACATTTATTAAATAATTGCACCAACCACTCCAAAACTATATCCCCACCTGCTTTTAACATTTCTATCTTTATCCCATCAATCCCGGCTGCCTTACCCCCTTTCATTTTACCTACTGCCTCACGAACTTCCCCCACACTCACAACTGGCTCTTCCTCACTCCTACAAGATGTTATTCCTCCTTGCCCTATACACGAAATCACAGCTTCCCTATCTTCATCAACATTTAACAATTCCTCAAAATATTCCTTCCATCTTCCCAATACCTCTAACTCTCCATTTAATAACTCTCCTCTCCTATTTTTAACTGACAAATCCATTTGTTCTCTAGGCTTTCTTAACTTGTTAATCTCACTCCAAAACTTTTTCTTATTTTCAACAAAATTTGTTGATAACATCTCACCCACTCTCTCATTTGCTCTCTTTTTACATTGCTTCACCACTCTCTTAACTTCTCTCTTTTTCTCCATATACTCTTCCCTCCTTGCATCACTTCTACTTTGTAAAAACTTCTCATATGCTAACTTTTTCTCCCTTACTACTCTCTTTACATCATCATTCCACCAATCGCTCCTCTTCCCTCCTGCACCCACTTTCCTGTAACCACAAACTTCTGCTGAACACTCTAACACTACATTTTTAAACCTACCCCATACCTCTTCGACCCCATTGCCTATGCTCTCATTAGCCCATCTATCCTCCAATAGCTGTTTATATCTTACCCTAACTGCCTCCTCTTTTAGTTTATAAACCTTCACCTCTCTCTTCCCTGATGCTTCTATTCTCCTTGTATCCCATCTACCTTTTACTCTCAGTGTAGCTACAACTAGAAAGTGATCTGATATATCTGTGGCCCCTCTATAAACATGTACATCCTGAAGTCTACTCAACAGTCTTTTATCTACCAATACATAATCCAACAAACTACTGTCATTTCGCCCTACATCATATCGTGTATACTTATTTATCCTCTTTTTCTTAAAATATGTATTACCTATAACTAAACCCCTTTCTATACAAAGTTCAATCAAAGGGCTCCCATTATCATTTACACCTGGCACCCCAAACTTACCTACCACACCCTCTCTAAAAGTTTCTCCTACTTTAGCATTCAAGTCCCCTACCACAATTACTCTCTCACTTGGTTCAAAGGCTCCTATACATTCACTTAACATCTCCCAAAATCTCTCTCTCTCCTCTGCATTCCTCTCTTCTCCAGGTGCATACACGCTTATTATGACCCACTTCTCGCATCCAACCTTTACTTTAATCCACATAATTCTTGAATTTACACATTCATATTCTCTTTTCTCCTTCCATAACTGATCATTTAACATTACTGCTACCCCTTCCTTTGCTCTAACTCTCTCAGATACTCCAGATTTAATCCCATTTATTTCCCCCCACTGAAACTCTCCTACCCCCTTCAGCTTTGTTTCGCTTAGGGCCAGGACATCCAACTTCTTTTCATTCATAACATCAGCAATCATCTGTTTCTTGTCATCCGCACTACATCCACGCACATTTAAGCAACCCAGTTTTATAAAGTTTTTCTTCTTCTCTTTTTTAGTAATTGTATACAGGAGAAGGGGTTACTAGCCCATTGCTCCCGGCATTTTAGTCGCCTCATACGACACGCATGGCTTACGGAGGAAAGATTCTTTTCCACTTCCCCATGGACAATAGAAGAAATAAAAAAGAACAAGAGCTATTTAGAAAAAGGAGAAAAACCTAGATGTATGTATATATATATATGCATGTGCGTGTCTGTGAAGTGTGACCAAAGTGTAAGTAGGAGTATATATATATATATATATATATATATATATATATATATATATATATATATATATATATATATATATATATATATATATATATATATATATATATATATATATACGTAGGGAGGTACCACCTCTGGAACTGTCCTGGGGACCCTCATCCTCAGAGGAAAGAATATACCTTGAGTTTTCCCTGGAGCTCTTTGAAGACTTTCTCCTAGCACCCTCTATATATTCTATATATATCTTTATTTAAAGGCAAAATACAATAGAGAGTAAAACAACATAGATAACTCAGAGCTATATCTCGAATACTTCGTCCAGCTCCCCGGCAGTGGGCCGCTTGTCCAGAATGCTGCAGCATTTCCCCTCTGGATCGCGACACTAAGTCTCTGAAAGAGGAAGCTGACCTCCCTGTGGTCCTTGGTTTCAATAATGAGTTTTTCACCCAGCTCTTTGAGGAACTTAAAAGCATACTTCCCCCATGTTCCAAGAATCTCTGACCCTATTAGGATGAAGTTATAGCAAGGGGGAAGGCCTTCATATTTGCGGGTCTTCTGGGTCTCCCTGTGGCTGGCAGCTCCACCCCCTTCAGCAACGGAGTATGGCAAGTAGGTGTCTACCAGTGTGGCGGCACAGGTGTAGTCCCAGGAAACCTGCTTTCCATCCTTCCAGGGTAGCATAGTGGCTCCATCAGGACGCTTTTGACTTCCGTCAGGCCTCTACATTTGGGGTTCCCGTTGGGCTGGGCAACGGGCTGTGGCGAAGCTTCTCTTTATGATGTCGTTGACCTCCTCCTGTCTGGCATACTTTCCTTCTGATGTGTGATACACGAGACCATGAAGTCTGAATTGATCAGTCGTCGCCCTGCCGCAAATACACCTATGTTCGGTGAGGATGGGGGCGGCTTGACGAAGAGCAACACCAATCCGAATGGTGTTGATCACTAACAACACTGCAATAGCCAAGGAGTCGAACCCATTTTGTACTGGCCCGTCTCAAGGTGAACGAGAACCACGTGATGCACACCACAGGACTACCCAATCGTAAATAAATGGCGCAGCCAGCAGAGGTAGCTGTTTTACCGCCATCCGAGGACATTCGGTGTCTTCGGTAATACTGGTAATCAGTCCGAGAGTTAACCACCTGTTTACTGCTTTTGTGAATTTTCCTTTGAGGGAGAATTATCAGATTTAGTGACAATTCAATTTTGAAACCTAGAAAATCAATGCTTGTTTTTTAACTTATGATACCTGGAGCTTATTTCGCAGGTAAGATTGATTCAAGGAAGGGTTTACAGCAAAACAGTTACAGAAAATGATTTGCCTTTTTCAGATGTAATTAATAAACAATTATTTTCTGCCTGATTTTTGTGTGCAAATCTGATGATTTTATGGAGTTATTTATTGATAGTAATTCTCTGTGAATATAACAAGATTTTTTTAACTTTTTATTCTTTTATTTTATTAATTTTTGCTGTAAAAATAAGCAGGTGTGTTTGTTACTAATTCTCAAAATGTCTGTAAACAGTCGAGCCTCTAGTGCAGACAAAGGTCTTGGAGAAGACCCTGGATCAAATTCCACTGCTAATAATGAGAATAATGAAACAGAGACATGAGAAAAATTAAACATGCAAAGATCTAGGGAAAAAAGAGTTAGAAATCCTTAGGGCTAAAGAAAGATGGAGAGACCAACATGTTTATCAGCAGGGAACACGTAAAAGTGTGGAAGTGTTTAATTTGGATAAAACTGTTTTGTTCCTAAATTTTTTGAGAAAGACCCAGGCAATTTTTTCTCGATATGTTTGAAAACTGTTAGGTCAGAACAGTGGCTAGACAGTGAATGAGATACAGAAGCACAAACCCAGTTAATTGGAAAACAGTTACAAGCAGTTAGTTTTCTAGAGGAGCAGGAATTTTCGGTTGAAAAAATGAAGGATGTAGTTTTGTTGGTTTACGAGATATTGTTAGACAGGTTAACAAATGGTGCCTTTGCAAAGGTGTGGTATGAGAATATGCGGGTGTTATTACCATAACATTACTTGAGGATCTTTTGAACAGTGCATCTCCTTACCTTTAGGCAAATTTTGAAGAAATTGATTTTAATGATTTTAACCATGCATTAGAATTGGTTGATAACCAACCAAAATCTAGAAGTAATCACCCACAACAGGATATAATAATTTTTCTCTCCAACCAGCTTTAAGAAATGTTAAAGGTTTAAGACAAATTATTTCCTGCCTCATATTCACAAGAGTTTTCAGCCTAGTTACCAGAATCCTGGTACCCAGAGATTTAAATCTATTTCTTAGTTACCTGCTCAGGAAATAAGGAGACACGTAGGATAAGCTGACTCCAAGTGGGACTTTTACTTTTAAGGTTAATTACTGTACTTACTCTAGTAAAAAGGCTACCTACAGACGACAAGAACCTTGTCGTCTATTTTTACTTCTACCTGAGATTCCCAGCAGCCCTGTGATGACCTAATCAAGACCCGCATAACACTAACATATGTGGATATCCAGAATGATATAAATCAACTGCAGAAATCACCCAAAAACACGCAAATTACTAACTAATAGGACTCGTGTTACCACCACCTGCCTCGCTGCCACTGAAGTGATACTCCACAACATTCACCCATTACCCTTCGCCCACAGTTCATCTGAAGCCACTGTCAATGGCCAATGGTCAGGGCAACAAAAGAAGATCCAGAAACCAGCGCCAAGGACTCCTAATATCACAGGTGAGAGCAGCAATACTACAAGGATAGCTTCTCGTACTGCCAGCCAGGACACAACCCTCATCACCCACCTGCATCATCACAACACTCGACAGGCAAAAACAAATATGGCCGCCATCACCGTCCAAGAAAACTCCTTCGATGGATTTGATACTAAGAAGATTACTGACCCAGAAATAGCTAAACTCCTTATGATCCAGAACCAAACAATCACCAAGCTAACTCAGGAAATGCAGGACCTAAAAACCTCCAACGCACAGTACCTCAGCAAGATCACTACTCTAGAACATAAACTAGACACTCTGGAACAACAAAGCAACACCCACACACAGTCTGTGGACACTATCAACACTGTGAAAGATCAAGTCACCCAGCTTACTATCAACATCGTGGAAGAAACATCACGAGTGAATCTACAACTTGCCGATGTCATCAACAACTCTCAAGATCATAATGATCAACAACAGCTATCTGACGCTGTTGTAATTAATAGCAAACATCTTCCACCTACAGTCACCCAAGAGATATACATGGAGGTCATCCTACAACTTATCAAAGACCACCTTCGCCTAAGCATATGTAGTGATGAAGTAAAATATTGCAAAATGATGGGCTGCCTAGCGGGTAAAAAATAGTGCTATTAAAATTCAAAACCAGCTTACAAAGAAATAAACTGTTAAAAACATCCATATCTATGAAAACTGATGTATACGTCAATGATGCCTTACCAAAACAAGACAAAACCTCCTTTATCGACTAAGAAAATTACTCCATACCCCAAAAATCCATCAGTGCTTTGTGAGGGACGGTAAAATCGCAGTTAGGAAACAGCCCACTGGGAAGAGATACTTCATCTTTTCAGAATACGAACTAAAAACATTCCTGAGCGAGGCTGGGTTAACAGAATCAGAATAAAGTGTGGATTATTCCCACCGTCCACGATTAGTGTTATGAATCACTCTGTAAGAGTTATATGCACTTTAAATTAAAACTGTGCACATATTATTCTACTATCTATTGTAAACAACTTGCATTATCTTAATGCAATTACAAGTGATAGTCTGGTGCTATTTAATTTGTAATTTTATCTTAATAGTTTATATCTAGTTATATCGAGTTATATCTAATTATATTAGTAATTTTATCTTATTAGTTTATATCTAGTTATACTTTAGTTCTTTCTAGCTTAATACATAGTCAGCACCAAATTAATTATGTTTATTAGGTACTAGACTCTTTTTGACCAATGTGCATTAGCTATATACTTGTCCAAACATCTCACTACTACAGATATCAATACTATAACTCACCACACTATACATGATATGAAGAATTACTATTTAACCTAAAAGATAAATCATCATGTCGACACTGATCTAAACCTATATAATCTAACACCCAATCAAAATTTATTGGACAGTAACTGCTTCTGTTATACAGCATCACAAGCCAGCACCATCCTAAATACTGCTAGAAGTCTAACATTTCTTAACTACAACATCAGGTCCTTAAGCAAACACTATGATGACCTCCCGGTACTCCTTGATTCCCTAAAGACAACCTTCTCCTGAAACCTGGCTTAAGCAGGACACAGTAGATATCTACTCACTACCAGGGCACACAGCAATGATCATCTTTATTGCATTCCATAAGTTGTATTCATCAATAACTTTTGCCAATCCTTCAGCAATAGTTTCAGTCTTGCCATCTTTCAAATGCAGTGCATCCAGTTTTACTTCGGTTCTTTCATTTTTAAGTACTAATACCTGATACTCAGTGACAAAAATGTCAAATATTGTTAATAAAACCCACACTGTTAGGTTATATCTGTAAATATATTGCCAGACAAGCGGTGCTCACTGATACACTGTGAAATATAATGAGGAAATGACGCCAGTATATAGAGTTGCCAATTAGTTATTTTTTGAGTTGCTACTTATAAAACTGAGAGGAATTAAGGACTTTTTCATTGTTTTTAAACAAAAGTTCATCGATTTATGACACAGGAGATGTTTTATTTGGAAAAAAAAATGAAAAGTTATGACCATAATGAGTTTAACCCTCTCCAGGTACACTCCAGGTATGTACGTTTCTCTTTACCGAGAAAGGCGTTGCAGAGTTCGTCACTGTGGAACCTTGAAAATTTGTTTTGCTGTGTTAGTAAAGGGGCATGAATCTCTATGAGGTAAAGTTGCTCTTGGAAGAGAAGTGGTGTATGGAGGAAGCGGTGAAGTTTTTATTCAAGACATTTTGACTGTACTCAGTGAGAGTCAGTGGACATTACCTTTCATGGGCCTCACACAAGCTGGCACGTTGAGCATCTGCACTGGCTGCATCATGGTAAATTTAAAATATCATTTATGCACTAGATGCAAAATTTGCTAATAAAATGTAGTAAGGTGATATGATTTCCATGACACTGTGTGCCAGTGACATCTCCAGGTTTATTACTGTAATCTTTATGTACTTGATGATTTTGAATTAAATTAGCTCTCAAGATAATTTTTTTTTTTTGGTAAACTTGGTTGACACAACCTGGATTTAGTGAAGTGATACTAGTATTGGTGCTGTAATGTAGCAAGAAGTAGTAGGACAGTTATTACTAGTAAGTTATTTCTCGGCAAAACTTAAAAGTCACCAGAGAAATTATGCCACCATAGATAAGGAGGCCTTTGCTTTTGTGTTGGTTGTGCAATTTTTTTCAGTACAGTGATCACAATCCTACATTTCCTTAACCTAACAAGGAGCTACAGTCAAACGCAATGGTGATTCATTATGTGATGGGAACAGAGAATATGGTTATTGATGCAGTGTCTCCTGTAAAGTATGTAGTGTGTAGATTATTTATCTGCTTTTCTTCTGCAGTGGTTTGCAGTGGGCGAGTAAATGGCGTCTCTGACCACCTAGAGGTTAGAACCAAGTTGAGCTGGTGGTGGGAGTATAAGATTTCCCTAGTGTCTGTCTCTGTGTTTGGTAGTAGTCACGTCAGTTTACATGCCTAGGTAAGGTATGCTAACACTTTTTAGGTGCTGGCTGCTATGCCTCATCTGCATTTATGTTGATATCAAGGGCTGTTGGGCCAACAGCCCTTGATACCAGCCTTTTAGGTGCTGGCAGTGATGCCTCCCCATATTTGGGTGTTGAGTTTCACCAGGACCCACCTTTTTTTTGGATCACCAATGTAGGGTTACTCAAGAGTTTCTTGAAATGACAGTGTAGGTGAAAGCCTCGGAGGCCCACCTTTCGCGGGCAATTAGTTTTTTCTTCAAGGCCGCAGTCTCACAAAAAAAAAAAACAAGAAAAGATATGTGTGATACTTTTTCCTCCTGTGCTGTCCTGTTTCTACCAGAGGCGTCTTTTGCGTAGCCACTTTTGCTTACATAAGGGTGAGAATGTGATTTTCATTTTAACGTAACAAGAAGTATGTACAAATAATTTACTCAATATTTCTGGAGACTTATCATTACTTATTTTTCTTATGTAAAGTCACTAATCTTTTGTGCCTGTTTTTGCAACATTTAATAAGCGAAGACTTGTAGTAATGGACAGTAATACTGTTTAATGAGATAAAATGTATCTCAGTTATAAACCAGGTATGCAGTTATGTTAAAGGACAGAGAGTTTACCTCCATTTTCCATTCAGATCTGAATTTAAAAGGATGCAAAAGCATTTCCTTTTTTTTTTTTTAGGATGCTAAAACAATGTTGCTCTTATGGACACTCTGAGATGTCATTTAGAGTGTATTGTAAATCTCAACCAAAGTTGACATTGATGTATTCTATATAGAAAAAAAAAGACTGATACGAGTAGGAAGAGGGATTTTCTATTGAAAAGTGATTCCGTCTGCAAATTATATGAGAATAATAAACGCGACCACTAACAGAAGACGAGTTTAGCGAACCTTTATCCGATTAATGAATTTATTATCAGTTATTTATATCTCATAAAGAAATTATCAGCAAAATATACATGAAGTCGTTGGTTCCAGGCTAACTTTCTGTAATTATTTCTTAACATTTTCGGATGCTTCTGGAGTGTATGTTGATGTATGTCGATATGTATTTAGAGTGAGTGTGCGTTGCGTTTGTTGATGTGTACGAGTGCGCATATGGTGTGCATTTCTGCACGCAGGTATGTACGTATGTGTACTCACCTAACTGTACTCACCTAATTGTGGTTGCAGGGGTCGAGACTCAGCTCATGGCCCCGCCTCTTCACCGAGTGCTACTAGACCCTCTCTCTCCTTGCTCCATGAGCTTTATCATACCTCATCTTAAAGCTATGTATGGTTCCTGCCTCCACTATCTCACTTGCTAGGCTATTCCACTCTATGCCTGAAGAAATACCTCCTAACATCCCTTTAACTCATCCGGGTCTTCAACTTCCAATTGTGACCTCTTGTTTCTGGGTCCCCTCTTGAGAACATCCTGTCTCTGTCCACCTTGTTTATTCAACGCAGTATTTTGTATGTCGTTATTATGTCTCCCCTAACCATCCTGTCCTCTATTGCCGTCAGTCCGATTTCCCTTAAACTTTCTTCAGAGGACATCCCCCTTAGCTCTAGAACTAACCTTGTCGCAAACCTTTGCACTTTCTCTAATTTCTTGACGTGCTTGATCAAGTGCGGGTTTCAAACTGGTGCTGCATACTCCAGTATGGGCCTGACGTACACGGTGTACAGTGTCTTGAACGATTCTTTACTAAGGTATCGGAACGCTGTTCTCAGGATTGCCAGGCGCCCATATGCTGCAGCAGTTATCTGGTTGATGTGTGTTACCGGAGACATGCTCGGTGTTATACTCACCCCAAGATCTTTCTCCTTTAGCGAGGTTTGCAGTCTTTGGCCACCTAGCCTATAATCCGTCTGCGGTCTTTTTTGCCATTCCCCGATCTTCATGACTTTGCATTTGGCGGCGTTAAATTCGAGAAGCAAGTTGCTGGACCAGGCGACCAGGTGTGTGAGTGTGTGTGTCTGTGTGTAACTGTCGGTGAGTGGGTGTTTGTGCCAGTGCTTATTTTAGAGAGCGCTAGTCTGAATACTTGATTAGACTGATAATGAACGTGCTACAGTAAACCCTTAAAACCTTAAATTTTAAACGGGTAGACCGGTAAGCCAGTGGAAGGCCTCGGTCAGATGACCGAAAGCTCCAATAGAGGGTCATCATATGACTAAGACTCGCGTTAGGTAGCAAATGTCCTTTTTCCTAACGAACCTTACTTAACCTAACCTACTACGATATTTATCGCATAATACTACTGTATTAACTAAAAATTGTAATTTGTAAACACCACACACACACACACACACACACACACACACACACACACACACACACACACACACACACACACACACACACACACACACGCACACACACACACACACACACATACTTGCCAGGAAGACAGCAGCTAGTCATGGTACGTGGCGAGATGTCAGACTGGGCACCTGTGACCAGCGGGGTCCCACAGGGTCAGTCCTAGGACCAGTGCTGTTTCTGGTATTTGTGAACGAAATGACGGAAGGAATAGACTCCGAAGTGTCCCTGTTTGCAGATGACGTGAAGTTGATGAGAAGAATTCATTCGATCGAAGACCAGGCAGAACTACAAAGGGATCTGGACAGGCTGCAGACCTGGTCCAGCAATTGGCTCTTGGAGTTCAACCCCACCAAGTGCAAAGTCATGAAGATTGGGGATGGGAAAAGAAGACCGAAGACGGAATACAGTCTAGGGGGCCAGAGACTACAAACCTCATTCAAGGAAAAAGATCTTGGGGTGAGTATAACACCAGGCACATCTCCTGAAGCGCACATCAACCAAATAGCTGCTGCAGCATATGGGCGCCTAGCAAACCTCAGAATAGCATTCCGACATCTTAATAAGGAATCGTTCAGGACCCTGAACACCGTGTACGTTAGGCTCATATTGGAATATGTGGCACCAGTTTGGAACCCACACCTAGCCAAGCATGTAAAGAAACTAGAGAAAGTGCATAGGTTTGCAACAAGACTAGTCCCAGAGCTAAGAGGTATGTCCTACGAGAAGAGGTTAAGGGAAATCAACCTGACGACACTGGAGGAGAGGAGAGATATGGGGGACATGATAACAACATACAAAATACTGAGAGGAATTGACAAGGTGGATAAAGACAGGATGTTCCAGAGATGGGACACAGCAACAAGGGGAGACAGTTGGAAGTTGAAGACACAGATGAATCACAGGGATGTTAGGAAGTATTTCTTCAGCCACAGAGTAGTCAGGAAGTGGAATAATTTGGGAAGCGATGTAGTGAAGGCAGGATCCATACATAGCTTTAAGCAGAGGTATGATAAAGCTCACAGTTCAGGGAGAGTGACCTAGTAGCGACCAGTGAAGAGGCGGGGCCAGGAGCTTGGACTCGACCCCTGCAACCTCAACTAGGTGAGTACACATACACACATGTACTAACGAGAAGATGTTCATAATAATATATTAAAATAAAAGAAAATATTATTATCCTTATTTCTACAAGTACAAGTACAAGGTACACAGGTCTAGCTAACTTCAGTTGCATACTGCTAGATAAAAAGCCGCTTGTTATGCTGAGCATTTCGGTCAAATTACGTCAGCTTTTTCCCAGGATGCGACCCACACCAGCCGACAAACACCCAGGTACTCATTTTATACTGATGGGTGAACATGGACAGCGGGTGTCTTATGGAAACACGTCCTAATGTTTTCCAACTGTACCAGGGATTCCATCTGCGGATCTCAGTGTGTGAGGTGAGTGCGCTAGCGATCCAGCTGGCAGTATGCAGTAATTCACATTATTCAGCAAAGAGATATGCTTACCTTAATGTTGATGGTTCACATAAGAAACTGGTGGGGTTTTTTCCGTAATGTCCGTTCCTGGCACTAACACGGAAAAAACTGAGGATGGATCAGTGCTAACTCCAGAGAGTTGTAGAAGAATGAGGCAAGACAGTCAAACTCACCTCTTTTATTAGAGAACTGAGCCACATCTTCGCTTCCTATTGGTCAATGTCATGATTATAAGTTAACAAGTGGGAGGTGCCTGAGTATCTCCAGAACCTGGCGTCACCGCACACACAACTCTGAGACAACTGTTCCGGTTTTCTAAGTTTTACTGTGAAATGTCAGTAGAAAGTACTATTAACATGTATGCATGAATGTAACCACACACGCACACAAACACACACACTTACACACACACACAAACACACACACACACACACACACACACACACACACACACACACACACACACACACACACATACACACACACACATACACACACACACACACAATAGACAAGGAGGACAGAGACAGGATGTTCCATAGAGGGGACACAGAAACAAGAGGTCACAATTGGAAGTTGAAGACAGATGAGTCAGAGAGATTTTAGGAAGTATTTCTTCAGTCATAGAGTTGTCAGGCAGTGGAATAGCCTAGAAAGTGATGTAGTGGAGGCGGGAACCATACATAGTTTTAAGACGAGGTTTGATAAAGCTCATGGAGCGGTTAGAGAGAGGGCCCAGTAGCAACCGGTGAAGAGGCGGGGCCAGGAACTAAGACTCGACTCCTGCAACCACAAATAGGTGAGTACAAATAGGTGAGTACACACTCACACACACACACACTTACACACACACACACACACACACACACACACACACACATACACACACACACACACACACACACACACACACACACACACACACACACACACACACACACACACACACACACACACACACACACACACACACTTATTAAACTTTGCATTGTTAATGCAAAATTTGTATTTAATGATAAGTTTTACACTCAGAAGTTTGGTATGGCAAGGGGAAATCCTCTTTCACCTGTTCTTAGTAACCTATACATGGAATTTTTTGAAACAAGGCTGCTTAACACAATCCTCCCTAATAGAGCTAAATGGTTCAGATATGTTGATGATATTTTGTGTCTTATGCCCAAAAATGTAGATATACACCATTTCCATGGAAAATTAAATAACTTAGCCCATTCTATAAACTTTACTGTTGAGTTTGAAGAAAATAACTCATTGCCTTTTCTAGATGTTTTAATTATTAAGGGTAATAATGAATTCAAATTTAAAATTTACAGAAAACCTACAAATAACTGTTCCTATGTCCACTATTATTCCTCGCATCAAGATAGAGTCAAACTGTCTGTTTTCTCATCAATGTTTTTGAGAGCTTTACGAATATGGAGTCCTGAGTTCATAGATGAGGAAATATCCAAAATTTATGAAATAGGTAATGATTTAAAATACCCAAGAAATGTAATTGATAAATCTTTTAAAGTTGCTAGAAATACTTTTTACAATCCAAAAAGGGACAACCAGCCTTATTCAACTAAAAATATGTTGGTTCTCCCTTACCATGAAAACTTGGTTGATATGCCTTCTCTTCTTAAGACTTCTAATATTAAAGTTGTATTCAAAAATCTTGATACAGTAAAAAAACTTTTGATAAAGAATTCCACCCAAAATGCTGATGGATGTGTCTATAAGATTCCTTGTAAAATTTGCGATAAAGTTTATTACAGTCAAACCGGTAAAAATCTCGAACTAAGATTAAAACATCATAAATATAGCATTAGAACTGGACAAGATTCCAATGCTCTATTTATTCATGTAAGAGATTTTAACCATCCAATTGATTTTCAAAAAGTTGAGAAAGTAGTATCAAGCAAGTCCATGGTCGACAGGAATATAATTGAATCTCGTTTCATAAAAAGCAGTTTTGACAATAATATGAATATTTCCTTTGGTTTATATAAATTAGATCCATTTATAATTAATAGAATTTGGGAAGAATTTAATAATACACTGGACAAATAATAATTTTTAAATTTTCTTGGGTAGAATAGTTTGTTGGTGAGTTGTGCAAAGGACCTGTCCAGTTGGGCTGGCGCGCGTCAGGTGTTTAACCGTTGTGGGATCTGATAGTGAGGTGTTGGCCAGACCCCTTATACAGCTTCCTTGGATGCTTTACTTTCATAGTTCCTTGATAATGTGAGTAGTCACGAAAGCGCTTGGAATTTCTCTATTCTTTCAGAGTGGTTGTTTTGAATATATATATATATATATATATATATATATATCCTAGGTAGTAGGTTGGTAGACAGCAACCGCCCAGGGAGGTACTACCGTCCTGCCAAGTGAGTGTAAAACGTAAGCCTGTAATTGTTTTACATGATGGTAGGATTGCTGGTGTCCTTTTTTCTGTCTCATGAACATGCAAGATTTCAGGTACGTCTTGCTACTTCTACTTACACTTAGGTCACACTACACATACATGTACAAGCACATATATGCACACCCCTCTGGGTTTTCTTCTATTTTCTTTCTAGTTCTTATTCTTGTTTATTTCCTCTTATCTCCATGGGGAAGTGGAACAGAATTCTTCCTCCGTAAGCCATGCGTGTTGTAAGAGGCGACTAAAATGCCGGGAGCAAGGGGCTAGTAACCTCTTCTCCTGTATATATTACTAAATGTAAAAGGAGAAACTTTCGTTTTTCCTTTTGGGCCACCCCGCCTCGGTGGGATACGGCCGGTGTGTTGAATGAAAGAAATATATATATATATATATATATTTATATATATATATATATATATATATATATATATATATATATATTTATATATATATATATATATATATATATATATATATATATATATATATATATATATATATATATATATATATATATATATATGCAATAAGATCACAGTAAACAGGTGATTTCAGAATATGCAAAACAACCACTCTGAAAGAATAGAGAAATTCCAAGCGCTTTCGTGACTACTCACATTATCAAGGAACTATGAAAGTAAAGCATCCAAGGAAGCTATATAAGGGGTCTGGTCGGCACCTCAATATCAGATCCCACAACGGTTTAAACACGTGACGCGCGGCGAGCCAACTTGGAAAGGTACTTGGCACAACTCACCCCACAAACTATTCTACCCAAGAAATAAGAAATTTTAAAGATTATTTGTCCAGTGTATTATTAAATTCTTCCCAAATTCTATTAATTATAAATGGATCTAATTTATATAAACCAAAGGAAATATTCATATTATTGTCAAAACTGCTTTTTATGAAACAAGATTCAATTTTATTCCTGTCGACCATGGACTTGCTTGATACTACTTTCTCAACTTTTTGAAAATCAATTGGATGGTTAAAATCTCTTACATGAATAAATAGAGCATTGGAATCTTGTCCAGTTCTAATGCTATATTTATGTTGTTTTAATCTTAGTTCGAGATTTTTACCAGTTTGACCGTAATAAACTTTATCGCAAATTTTACAAGGAATCTTATAGACACATCCATCAGCATTTTGGGGGGAATTCTTTATCAAAAGTTTTTTTACTGTATCGAGATTTTTGAATACAACTTTAATATTAAAAGTCTTAAGAAGAGAAGGCATATCAACCAAGTTTTCATGGTAAGGGAGAACCAACATATTTTTATTTGAATAAGGCTGGTTGTCCCTTTTTGGATTGTAAAAAGTATTTCTGGCAACTTTAAAAGATTTATCAATTACATTTCTTGGGTATTTTAAATCATTACCTATTTCATAAATTTTGGATATTTCCTCATCTATGAACTCAGGACTACAAATTCGTAAAGC
>NC_091307.1:40186919-40216919 GCF_038502225.1 Cherax quadricarinatus
GATGTTACATAATTTATCTTCTTCTAGCCCACTATAAAAATTAATTACTGGAATATTGTTAGTGTCTTCCTGTGTAAAAACTGAGAGAAAATAATTATTTAAAATCGAGCACATTTCATACTCTTTGTCAGTAAGGTGCCCATAGTTATTTTTAAGGGGACCTATCTTATCTCTAACTTTTGTTCTATAGACCTATTATTCATCCATTTTGGATCATTTCTATTTGATCTAATTTCTTTATATGGGATAAACGTTCTTTGAGCAGCATGTATAGTGTTCAGAAAACTGTCATATTGATAGCTCTCTTCGTTACCCCAGTCAACAGATGATAAGTGTTCTCTAAGCCCATCGTAATCTGCTAAGCGAAAATCTGGGACTGTTACTGAGTTATCGCTACTATCGTACTTCCATTCAATGTTAAATGTAATTGATTTGTGGTCGCTAGCACCCAGTTCCTCTGAAATTTCTAAATTATTAACAAGGGATTTATTGTTTGCCATAACTAAGTCAAGCAGGTTATTTCCCCTTGTAGGTTCTGTCACAAACTGCTTCAAAAAACAATCCTGAACTACTTCTAAGAAGTCGTATGATTCTAAATTCCCAGTCAAGAAATTCCAATCAATATGACTAAAGTTAAAGTCTCCTAGAATTACTACATTATTGTGCCTTGTGGCCCTAACAATTTCCTCCCATAGTAGTCTCCCTTGGTCCCTATCTAAGTTTGGGGGACGGTATATCACTCCTAAAATCAGTTTTTCATGCCCCTCTGAAAATTCTATCCAAACAGACTGTATGTGTTACTTCAGACTTAATACCCGTTTTTATGCAACAGTTCAAGCGATCTCGGACATACAATGCCACCCCACCACCCTTCCCGATACTTCTATCTACTTGGAATAATTTAAAGCCCTGAATATGACATTCCGCAGGCATGTCCCGACTTTTTGAATTAAACCACGTCTCAGTTAAGGCAAATACATCAATGTTACCTGCACTAGCAACTAATCTCAGCTCGTCCATCTTATTCCTAGCACTACGGCTATTAGCATAATAAACATTGAAAGACTCTCCTTTCTCTTTACCCTTCCTGCTCATTTCTGTTTTTCTACTAAACCTATTACTGTCCTTATCACCCAAAGTCCCTGGCTTTTCAATATTTACCTCGTTCTGCTTATTACTAGTTCCCCTAGAACTCGTAATATTACTACACTGGGACTTCACTGCTTTCCTGCCAAAACCCATACCATTAACTATTCCTAGTTTAAAGTCCTAACTGCTCCCTCCACTGCAGTTGCCAGTGCTACCACCCCAGACCTAGATAAGTGAACCCCATCCCTGGCATACATGTCATTTCTGCCATAGAAGAGGTCCCAGTTGTCAATGAATGTTACCGCATTTTCCTTACAGTATTTGTCCAGCCAGCAATTGACACCAATTGCCCTGGACAACCATTCATTTCCAACTCCTCTCCTTGGCAAAATACCACATATGACAGGGTTCCCACCCTTACTCCTAATTATTTCTATTGCTGACCTATACCTGCTAATCAGGTCTTCACTCCTATGTCTGCGAACATCGTTGCCTCCAGCACTGAGACAGATAATAGGATTGCTCCCATTACCTCTCATGATGTCATCCAGACGGCTAATAATATCCTCCATCTCAGCCCCAGGAAAGCAAAATCTCTGTCTCCTACTCCTGTCCTTCAAGCAGAACGCCCTATCCGTATACCTAACTTGACTATCCCGAACAACAACAATATTCTTACTTTCCTTAATGTCTTTCGTCATGACGTTCCCAGAAGTCGACTCATATTCGTCGAGTAGCACTGAGAATGTATGAGATGTTTCCACAACAGTTTCCACGGCAGTCTCTTTCTTCTTCATCGTTTCTACCTTCCCATTCGTCTTCTTGATCGTCAACTTCGTTCCCTGCTGTCCAGCCACTGACCAGTTTCCCTTCCTGACCTGAGGACTCAAAACAGGAGGACTACTACGAATCTTCTTGTTTTCCTCGGTCAGTTGCCGAATCTCTATCTTCGCCATCCTCAATTCTTCCTTAAGCTGTTGGTAAAGTTGCTCGATGGAGGGCATCTTGCTTCAATTCGTAGAGAGCGCGCAAACAGGTCTTCACAGAGCTAAGTACACGTCACCACTGCGCAAAAGCCAACTCAATCAGGAGCTACTGCGCAGCACGTCCGCACGGCCCAATAGCGATGCAGCAGGCCAACAGGCCTGCTGCAGTGTTCCTCCTTTCTTATGTTCTTATGTGTTGTGTATCTTTATACATATATGCTTCTAGACTGTTGTGTTCTGAGCACCTCTACAAAAACAGAGATTATGTGTGAGGTGAAAGTGTTGAATGATAAAAGTATTTATTTTTTTTTATCGATTTTCTTTCCTTTTGGGTCACCCTGCCTCGGTGGGAAACGGCCGACTTGTTAAAATACACACACACACACACTCACACACACACACACACACACACACACACACACACACACACACATATATATATATATATATATATATATATATATATATATATATATATATATATATATATACATATATATATATTATTTATTCTTATTAACACACTGGCCGATTCCCACCAAGGCATGGTTGCCCGAAAAAGAAAAACTTTCACCATCATTCACTCCATCACTGTCTTGCCAGAAGGGTGCTTTACATTACAGTTTTTAAACTGCAACACTAACACCCCTCCTTCAGAGCGCAGACACTGTACTTCCCATCTCCAGGACTCAAGTCCGGCCTGCCGGTTTCCCTGAATCCCTTTATAAATGTTACTTTGCTCACACTCCAACAGAACGTCAAGTATTAAAAACCATTTGTCTCCATTCACTCCTATCAAACACGCTCACGCATGCCTGCTGGAAGCCCAAGCCCCTCGCACACAAAACCTCCTTTACCCCCTCCCTCCAACCTTTCCTAGGCCGACCCCTACCCTGCCTTCCTTCCACTACAGACTCTTGAAGTCACTGTGTTTCGCTCCATTCTCTCTACATGTCCGAACCACCTCAACAACCCTTCCTCATCCCTCTGGAGATCAGTTTTGGTAATCCCGCACCTCCTTCTAACATCCAAACTACGAATTCTCTGCATTATATTCACACCACACATTGCCCTCAGACATGACATTTCCACTGTCTCCAGCCTTCTCCTCGCTGCAACATTCATCACCCATGCTTCACACCCATATAAGAGTGTTGGTAAAACTATACTCTCATACATTCCCCTATTTGCCTCCAAGGACAAAGTTCTTTGTCTCCGCAGACTCCTAAGTGCACCCCTCATCCTTTTCCCCTCATCAACTCTATGATTCACCTCATCTTTCATAGACCCATCCGCTGACACGTCCACTCCCAAATATCTGAATACATTCACCTCCTCCATACTCTCTCCCTCCAATCTGATATCCAATCTTTCATCACCTAATCTTTTTGTTATCCTCATAACCTTACTCTTTCCTGTATTCACTTTTAATTTTCTTCTTTTGCACACCCTACCAAATTCATTCACTAACCTCTGCAACTTCTCTTCAGAGTCTCCCAAGAGCACAGTGTCATCAGCAGATTGCAATTAATATCATTAAATATCATTAAATAGTGTAGTCTCACAGAATTCCATACACAGGTTGCTAAGTAAGAGGCTGAGGGGATTCCCCATAGCCATGCCCGGCTTCTGAGCATAATACTTGCCTTCGAGCACATTCTTTATTACGTCATTCGTGAATCTCGGGTTAAAAGGAGTGTTTTGATTACAATGTTCCTGAGAGCTTTCCATATCTGCAGTCCTGAGTATTTAGAGGATGAAATCAACAAAATATTTAACGTAGCAACAATACTGAGATATCCCAGGGATTTTGATGAGAAGGCCCTTCTGTCAGCTTGGAAGACTTTCTACAGGACTGAACCTAAGGAAATGTCAGACAGGAAAAAATGCAATATAATGACAGTTTGATCTACCTGGGTGAGGGCCTCCCCAAAACTCAATAAATCTGACTTTCAAAAACCCTGAGACAGTGAAACAGAGTATTTATTGTATTGTATTGTATAAGGTTCGCTGGTACTGCCGACCCGGGTCTTGGCCCCCAGAAATGAGAGTGTGTTGAAGAGCATGCCAGCGGTGAGCAGCTGACGATGCGAGGACGGCTGATGGGGTTGCACAGCAGCAGGCAGTGTCAGGAAGGGTCGAGAAAGCAGCCGTTACAGGGTCGATTGAAGCCACACCCCAGGTTTAGCCAATGGCAGTGCTGAGAAATTCAACTTCACATTGACTGGCCGATGGGAAGTTTGCTATTCGAGTGAACCGTTTTCGAGTGATCTGAACTTCTTTCCTGAGATGTTGTCCACCGTAATCACAGTTGTGGTGTTTGCTAAGTGCTGTTTTACGCGTTGGAGTACTTGTTCGGTGGTGAGGACATGCTTCGAGTGGCAGGTGAGCTTAACAGTTCAATTATGAAGTCGTTGGTGAAGTTCTCGGGCAAGCATTGTGTCATTGTATTAGTCGCTTGTGTAGAACCAAACGCCAGACACCAGGTATTTCCACGCATTGAATCTCATTATCCAGGGCTGAGGCAGCCTCAGAAGTGCTGGAAGTAGTGGCAGTTGAATGAGTGTCGGACTGGGCCGAGGCAGCAAGAATTTCATCACGATGATCGTAGTGTTTTAGCTCTCTTGGCTGGTACAGCTGGGCATGTTTTGAGCCTGAAGAGTTCAATGATGGTGGAATTGAATGATCTAGGAGCAGCGTACCTGTGGCCTTGAGAATCTTGATGGTATCTGCTTGGAGGTTTGTAATAGCAGCACATGTTGGAGATTGAGCAATGGTTTTCTTTTGTTGTTCTAGTTGTTTTTTGAGTCAAACCATACCCCGGCTGGGATTGAACCCGCGGTCAGAGAGTCTCAAAACTCCAGCCCGTCGCGTTAGCTACTAGACCAGCTAGCCACAATAAGATTCGTCCAACTAGGTATATTTCTACACCATAGGAAGGTTAGCACAGGCACCACTGTGACCACAAATGCAAGTTTTTACAGTCGAATTTCCAGCTAGCGTGGCCGTGACGAACTCTAGCTCAAGTCCCTTCATTGCCGTCAGACGATGACCCGTTATTGGATCTTTTGGTCACCTGGCCGAGGCCTTCCGATATCTTACCGGTCCACCCCTTTATAACCACCACTGTTGCCAACAGTGGTGGTTGTTTCTGTTATTCCTCTCGAGGCTGCATTTCCTTATCTGTCGCTACCTGCTCTGTCTCCCCTTCCTGCCTTGGCGCCTTCTTACTCTGTCTCAGATATTCCCGTTCATTTTGTGTTCTGTTATGGTGGAGGTTCACTCGCTTTTATTATGTGGAATCCTTGTACCATGGTTTCCTCTGCAGAATATTGTATCATACCATTTCTGTCTTGAATATCAATTTGATTGGGCTGTTCTTTTCTCTCGAGTACCATTCAAGTCTATGAAAATTTGTCAGTAGGGTCATGTCCTCTCCTGTTACTGCAAATAATGCTCTCAATCCCCTTGTTTTACTTCTACATAGGTCTTCCCTTCTGCCTCATGAAACCCTTGAATATTAAGTGATCTCTCCCTTTCCTCTTTCCATTTCGTTTCCCTCTATATCTCTGGGTTCAATTTATGAATATACTTGATTGTTTCCTTTATCGTCTCCCAGACCTCCCGGTGACATAGAGCTGTACAACGTACTGCATTTGATCCGAAGACGATTCGTCGTGCTCTCATCATAGTGTTTTTCTCACAATTGTGCTGTAAACGGCACTTCAATCGACCAGAAGAAATCCTATGTTCTTGTCGTAGGGCAGACTCCTGCATAAGTTTGTAAATGGTACTTCGTCAGGTCCGAAGAAGACTGACCGTGCCCATGTCATAGGTATCCCACTGCCTTAGTGCTGTAAATAATGTTACACTTTATTTAAAGAAGATTTACTGCGCACTTGTGATTGGGCTGTTATTTCCATAGAGAGTAAGAGGTACATCATTTGTACTAACACTGACACTGGTTCAGGAGACAGTGACGGGTCACCATCTGGCAAAAACCCGTGTCAGGACATTGTTCCTGGCAAATATATCATCATCATCTCCCGAGGTAGCTCTGTGAGTGACTTGATAAAGCATATGCTGTCATGTTTAAAAAGTGTTTTCACTGACCACGCTCCTATCATCGTGTAAAATCAATCATCACTGTATCATCACGTGACACTTGATGAAGTGTGCGGAGTCAGAGATATTGTGATGAACTGGAAATCTAGAAATTCTGAGATTTTTTCTTTTAAAGAAAATTATGTAGTTGTAAATATTAAAGAGTTTACCATACTCACAATTATCTTTAATAGCATTATGTACTTCCTTAGTTGCTAAATTTTGTGTGTACATTATTCTGCATGAAAGTTAGTGATAAAATTTCTAAAATTGGAGGTTAATCGCAAATCATGGTATGAAAATTTCGATGAATAATTTAAAAAGTTTAAGAGAATGTTGAATAGGTTTTATTTGCTAATGATTCTATGGAGGATCAGTGAAGAAATTATACAATAAGTTTAAACTGAAACGTAAGAAAGGAACATACAAAATTTAAGAAACACAGCACACAGAGAGGATAAAAGAAACACAGCACACAGAGAGGATAAAAGAAACACAGCACACAGAGAGGATAAAAGAAACACAGCACACAGAGAGGATAAAAGAAACACAGCACACAGAGAGGATAAAAGAAACACAGCACACAGAGAGGATAAAAGAAACACAGCACACAGAGAGGATAAAAGAAACACAGCACACAGAGAGGATAAAAGAAACACAGCACACAGAGAGGATAAGAGGGAAAATACATATAGTGTCTACATATAATTATAAAAAATGCATTGAAAATTTCCCCTCAGTGTTTTAATAATTGGTATTATAAGTAAAACTGTTTTAAATTTGTTTAATTCGAAGACTGAGAATCTCAAGACAGAATACAGAGAGACTGATAAGATGACCCGCGATGACAATGATAAACATTCCCTGAAACATAGAAAGAAAATTATATTAATATGATCATTATGTAGCTAATATATATTGCACAAGTTAATATATATATTGAAAAATTGTAAATTAAATATATGATATAAAAAATTAGACATTAAAAGGGAATCGGTGGAAATGTGACTGTGAGCTGATGATCAGAGCTGTGAAGACATTTGTAATAAAGAAGAAAAATTTACTATAAGAACTTTTCATTCAATAAAGACTATTACAACCCAGGAGTCCAAATGGCCTGTTATCCTGGGTGTAAAGGGAGCAAAATAAACACAGCAGAAAACTTTTGACTTACATTATCCTTCACCAATTTAGAACAACAGTATGTACACTATATACACTATGTACAATAATAGGTATTAGTGCACTCCACGGTAAGCAAGGCAGAATAGAAGCCACTAGAGAGCAGACCGTGCTTCAACCAGCTCTAGAATGGGAATGACAAGGGCAGACAGGAGAGTGGTACCCACATAACCTCTGCGATTGCCAAAACCATCTTCGTATTGGCTGGAACCTGGGTACTGGTTGAACGACGGGGTCCCATCGTCAACTCTCAGTCACCTGGCTCGCTGGTTGGGGGAGATAGCCTGTAAATGAGGGTGTGTACATGCGCCGAATAAAGGTTACGTACTCTTTACATACCACAAAGACTGTACCAAGTACAAACAATAAAAACAAATTTTAATATAGAACGTGATAGTCAGGTGGGAACAACTGTTTTTTTCAGGTAATTCCAGGTGAGAAGTGGACTTGTAAGGTTTCAGTAATACCAATTATTTTTTCGAACCTCCAATTACTGATGATGGATTTTTTTTTTTTTTTTGACTTTTGAACTTTTCGTCTTTACCCCTGGCATTAACGAAGCTCCTAAGACCTTCCCTGCCTGGCTAACACCAGCCTCTTCATAACCATTGCTGTACATACTGCTGACCTGAGAGATTCTTTTTACTTGAAAAATCCTTTAGGTTAGCTATAACTAGTCTAAAACAATGTATTGTTTTATCGTATATTGCTACGTATATATCGTATATATGCTACGAGTGTGTTACATTCTATTCGGCGTATGTCACACTCCCGTAACAATCTGTAGGGTCCCCATCATTATATCAATACCATGTTTTATTGGCCAATCACAGACAAGCCCGCCAAAGCTGTTAAGCAACATGGGTCGTTAGTGACACATGAATTGACAGACTTGTCTGGGCTGCAGGTTGAACATGTTGTATTCTCTGGTTCTTGCCTTTTTCCTTTTGTTCACTCTGTTGTACACTTATTATTACATCACTGTACATACTGTACATTCCTGTAAATACCAGGTTGTTTATATTGGTGAAGGATAATACACGTCATATACTGTTGCTGAGTTTTGATTGCTCCACATTGATCTCATCACAACCAGATACACAGGCCAATTTACACCTGTGTTCGTTATACTGGGCCTGTCCAGGAGCTGAAGCTGGTTTTAGCATTGTCTGATTGTCTCATGTATTGCTTTCTGCATTGCGGGTCAATCTTGTTATCACTTTCAGCATTGTGTGTATTCTGCGAGTCGTACCTTGCTATTGCTGCATGTTCCGTGTATTGCAACAATGTTTTGTTATAGTTGGTTATGCCACCAACACGTGTTAGGCGACTGGTGTCTGAATATACTCTATATAAATTTGCACAGACTATCTCCACAGCGCTGATGGCGAATTGCTCGTTCCTCTGGCATAGAATATAGATGCTGCTGCGCAGCTTCTTGAAAGTTTTCCTAAACAATGAAGGCTGAAGGAATTTATATGGCACACCAAACTGAGGTTTCTGCTGGAACAGGAGCTATTAATCGCGGATCTCTTCTTCGGTTCCTTTATAATGAGGGAGGGTTAACACCGGAGAAATCAGACCAGCAATTTCGAGAAGCAGGTGGTGAATCGGGTTTGTTTCCGGGCGCGTCAGCTTCGTTGGCGCTCGAGCTAGCCAAATTCAATCATGAAACGACCAGAGAGCAATGTGTTTGCCAAAGCGGAGTTTGACAGAGCGAAGGAGAGGAGGCATCTTCAGCAGTGTTGGTGAAAAGTTTAATGTGCAAAATGCTGTGTCGCTTATGCCTCGTTTTGTTGATACTGGGCCTGAACACTTTCGAAAATCATGCTCGCACATTAAAGTGGCCAGTGGAGCACTGGCAGCACTTGTGCATACAGCGTTAGTTTATTGGGCCAGAGGTTCGAATGTTTTTCGAAGACCATTCATTGGCAACTGCATGAGAGGCAGGAATGCTTGCTGACACATTTGATGCTAACCGCTCCTTGTCCGAGCGGTTTAATCTTTCTTCCCAACAGCCTGGCATGAATAGGGATTATCGTGGACGGATTCCTCAAGGAAGAAAGAAGTGAGTGGCTAAAAGTACACAACGACGTCAGCCACATCAGAGACAGAGTTAACATGGTGAACAATGACTTCAGTCACGAAGTCAGTACGGTGAATAGCGTCAGCCACAATGCCAACAGGGAGAGCGAAATGTAGAGCCTATTTGCTGTCCCTGCCTAAAAATTGATCGTATCTAGCTCCTGTGCCCCATGTACTTCCTTGTGATACAAACCATCAAGAATAAAATTTTGCCAGGCACGATGTTATAGTACGTGCCACATCTCCCTCAAGGAGAATGATAATGAAATCGAGGTTTCCACCTTCAGGGAAACCGGGGCTTACTGTTCCCTCTTAAGAGAGGAATTACTTCCGATTTATGAGGAGACCTCATTAAATTCCTCCGTTCTCTAAGAAGCATTTGGGGTAGCTGTATTCTTTGTCCCTTTGCATAATATTTTGTAGACAGTAAATATTATACAAGATATTTAATTGTAGGTGTATCTGAGGGATTCCCCATGAGAGATGAGGTGTTATTGCTAGGCATTAATGTTCTTAAATCAACAAAATGTCCAGAACCCATAGTGACTACTGAGACTTCTCTGTTAGGAATGCTGACCTATCCTTGCATGATTCAGTTCTAAGGCTAGACAAATTATTTTAAGAAGAAAATCTGGCCATGGCCTCGTAAATCTAGTGAAAACTTCCTTATCAAGGCTTACTATTCCAGGGTCGCAGAATTGCCAGGAATGTGTCCATGCATGAGAGACTCTCCTTTCGGGAAGACCAGAGAAGGAATCCTTCCCTAAACTTCACCTTTAAAACTGCCATGGATGAATCCCTCTCAGATATTAAACACAACTTGTCTGTTCAGAGCCTGGTGAGGAGGTAGGGGGAAGCCCAGAAATACATAGACTGGTCGTTCCTAGGAAATTCAGGTCTCAGAATATGGCTCATAATTCCTCTTTAGGGAGTCATTTGGTGATTACTAAGACCCTTTAATTAAAGAATATTAAACAAAATTATTGGCCAGGAATAAGGAGAGATGTGCGGAGTCACATCCGTTCCTGAAGAGAATATCAACAAGTAGGTAAACCTGGACACTCCCTTCAACCCGCACCACTTCATCCCATACCTGCGGATGGAGAACCCTTTGCTAGTCTAATTATTGATTGTGTGGGGATCATTACCAAAACAAAGTCAGATAACCAGTATTTATTTACAGTCATGGATAAAGCTACCAAGTATCTGGAAGCAATCCTGAAGCGTAGCATAAACATTAGGGCAATTCCTGAAGTTCTCGCTACATTTATCTCTTTGACATTCCAAATTCTGTCCAGAGTGACCAGGGTACTAATTTTACAGTAAAATAATTTAGACAGGCTTTGACTAGGCTGGGTATTAATCACCAACAATTAACTGCTTATCATCATTAGTCCCAAGGTGCCTTGGAAACATTCCAACAAACCTTAAAAACTGTAAGAACCTTTTGCATTCATTTTCCAACAGACTGGGATGAATATCTTCCTTTATTGTTGTTCGCAGTGCGAAAAACTGTGCAGCAATCAAGAGGGTACAGTTCCTTTGAGCTAATCTTTGGGCACATAGTGAGAGGTCCCCTACGAGTGCTCAAGGAAGGATGGATGGGAGAAGACGTTTGAAGAGCACTCTACAATACTTCTTCAAGGTTGCAGGTTACCCGTCAGTTAGCTAAGGCTAGCTTAAAATTTGTTGCAGATGATGTAGCCCCCTTAACCTCACTTACCAGTAACAAAGTTAACGTCTGGTGGACCTCAGATTGAATAGAATAATTTAACCAGGCTAAACGTCTGTTATGTGCTGCACCCATTCTCCTATCTCCTGACTTTTCAAAGCCTTTTGTGTTACAGGTGGATGCCTATGAATATGAAGAAGGGTAATTATTTCTGAAAGCGTCCGAGAAGAAATGTTTGTAGCCTGCGGCGTACTACTCAGCCAAGTATCAGGCGCATCAACGGACCTATTCAGCAACTGAGGAGTTTCTCTCCCTGATACGCTTGAGCATTTTGACGTCTTGCTGGGCCACTCACCTCATGTGATCACTGTCTACAGTAATCACAATCCTCTAATCTACCTCAAAACCATGAAGAATCACAACACGAAACTGATGGAGCCTCAGGCTTCAACTATATATCAGTTCTCGAGGTATCCGGAAAGGATAACGTGATAGCAGATGCACTGTCTCATATATAGGTTAGGATGTGTTAGGAACCACATGGGTAGTAAGCTCTTTTTTTTACCCCTTGTACAGAATGTTTATTATAAATGTGGGTTTTTTTTTATTTTTTTTTTATATATATATATTTTTTTTAGTGAGGGGACTCTTTCTACCATGTGCAAGTGTCTTGAACCAACACTATCCCTACTGTCTGCTGTCACGCTCTTGAGTAGAGTTTGACTAAAAGTCTCTTGAAAATTGAATACTCTCTATTGAACTGGATGAGGTGGGGGTATGGCATGCTACGAGTAAGTTACATTCCTTTATAGGTTGCTTCCTGACCAGCGAGGCAGATACTAACGATTTAAAATAGGGGCTCCATCATTATATCAGTATCTATGTGCATAGGCCAATCACAGACAAGCCCACCATAGCTGTGAAGCAACGTGGTTCACTAGTGACATGAATTGACAGACTTTTCTGGACTGCTGGTTATACATAGTGCATTCTCTGGTTCTTGCCTTTTAGCCTCTGTTCATCGTGGTGTACACTTATTATAACATCACTGTACATATTGTATATGGTGTACATTCCTATAAATATCAGCTTGTTTATATATGAAGGAAAATTCAAGTCATATACTGCTGTTGAGTTTTGATTGCTCCACTTTGATCCCATTACAACCAGGTACCTGTGTTTGTAATACAGTGGAGCCTCTGGTCTCGACCATAATTCAGTACAAAAGTCTGGTCACAACCCGATTTGGTCGTGACCCGAACCTAATTTCCCCACTGGATTGAATGTAAATATGATTAATCCGTTCCAGACCCCTACGAACTGTATGTAAATATTGTTTTTTTTTTAAGATTTTTTAGCATAGAATGCACAGTGTGATAGTAAACTAAATGTAAAAACCTTGAATAACACTGAGAAATCCTACGAACCGTTATCTGTAAACAGATTTTTTTAAGTGAACTCCGTTATTTATCGTCTGATTTCTTTCATTTTTGGCGAAGGTTAAGAAACATATTTCCCTCATATTTTGCCCAAGCTTCAATAAAATAAACAACAAACAATTGAGAGAAAATATATATACAAAAAAATCATATATGGAAAGCCCTAGCCGGGTACTGGCACTGTGAGAAGCAGTTCGTGTAGGTCCTGCTGAAAAAAATATTGCAAGTCCAAATTTATCGCGGTCGTAATTACTGTAATTTATGAATAATTTACTTCCGACATGATCGATAAAAACGAGGGTGCATCGAAAAAAAAAATCGAGAAAATAAGTCACCGTCTGACTTTTTTGGGATATCCCAGGTTCTATACACATGCTGCTGTGTATGATATTTTATGTAACTGTATTTGTGTATATCTGAATAAACTTACTTAGTATAATGGTGCATTCATTACGAGTGTATATCGCAGTTAGCACTGAGTACACTGAGAGATAACACAATAAGTGTCCAAGGCCCATGATTGTTCAACTGCCTCCCAGCGTACATAAGGGGGATTACCAATAGACCCCTGGCTGTCTTCAAGAAGGCGCAGGACAGACACCTAAAGTCAGTACATGACCAACCGGGTTGTGGTTAGTAAGTCAGTTTGCGCGCAGCCAGCAGTAACAGCGTGGTTGATTAGACCCTGAGCCACCACGAGGCCTGGTCTGAGACTGAGCCGCGGGGGCGTTGATCCCCGAAACCCTCTCCAGGTATACTCCAGGTATACACTGTTTTCTCTAATATACGTACTCAGGAGGGGATGAGAGGATGGTATTTTATCCCTTATCCTCGAGTTCTCAGCGAATGAATACATGTCTGACCAATGTCTTTGTTAGGTGTACGCAAACAACAGAAAGTGGGGAAAATTAGCGCATGCAAAAAAAAAAAAAAAAAAAGGCCCAGAATGTGAAAATTGGTGCAGCTGTGTTTGTCCGGCACCCGATTATGCATTCGTGACCAGATGTAAAACTTTGGCAGATTTTTTGGTCATGAACCGATTTGTTCATGTTCGGAAGCGTACATGACCAGAGGTTCCACTGTATTAAGATACTAAAAGATGAAGTTATTACCCAAATGTTACTCATAGAGAGTGCCTCGTTGACTGTGACTTTGTTGGAATAACGATAACATGCTGTAGAGTTTGAAATATATTCTTCCAGCCACTGATCAAACAGTCCAGCCTCAGCCATCGACAGTAACCTGAGGAACAACGATGATGATCACGATGATGATCATTATAATGAAATTATATTACAATGACTATGAAACATTTCTGTAGGTTCCAGGAACTAAATAGCTGGAGTGTAATTTCTAATTACTTATGCCTTTATAACCAAAACTATAATTTAAATCATGGTTAATTATTTTTGCACAATGTTACCTGGAGTTTACCTGGAGAGAGTTCCGGGGGTCAACGCCCCCGCGGCCCGGTCTGTGACCAGGCCTCCTTAGGTCAGTGTCCCAGGATGCGACCCACACCAGTCGACTAACACCCAGGTACCCATTTTACTGATGGGGAACATAGACAACAGGTTGAAAGAAACACGTCCAATGTTTCTACTCTGGCTGGGAATCGAACCCAGGCCCTCACCGTGTGAAGCGAGAGCGTTAACCACCAGGCCACCAGAGCCTATTCACTATTAGTAATAAGTTACATGAATAATAAAGAAATAATAAATTACAATAAAAATCAGAATGGATAATTTGCACTAAAATATTTGATGTAATAATATGTTCTAAAGAATGAAAGTTTAAGCCATTACTGAAATATATTTATTTTGGAGAAAAGGTTTAATTTTGCCACCAATATTCTTTACTAGGCACATACTGTATAACGAAATTTTGGCACTAAAGGGAACCTCCATTTACTTGTTAGTGTACGGGAACTGTTTACAAAAACCTAGTAGTATACAAATAACCCGCACATAGGAGAGGAGCTTACGACGACGTTTCGGTCCAAGTCGGACCGAAACGTCGTCGTAAGCTCCTCTCTTCTATGTGCGGGTTATTTGTGTATCGTTCCAGTCACGATATTGTGCCATTTTTTATTTAAAAACCTAGTATTGTTGTATTTCATAAAATATTTGGTGAATTATATGAAAGAGCTCAGGACGCATAGGTCTACACTAGATATCTTAGCTTTCTAATGTCTCGCAAAATCTGCAAACAATTTATTATCGGAAATGTAAACTATATAAGAGACAAGCAGAGAGATGTGAGCTCACTATCATCTCAACTTTCAGTACTTGCTGATTGATTATTACTGCCTTAGTTGTGTATTTAAGGGAAAAGTATTCCCATCAAGAGAGGTTCTTGCATGAAGGTGACGAAGTCTTCATGCATGGAATTGAACCTGTCTTCCCCATCCTTACGTCGAATATCTTTGCTTTCCATATATATCTAGGCGATGTTTGACCAGTACATGTTTAGTTTTTTCTCCTAACACTAATTTGCAATATGTTACAAAATAAAATCATATAATATAGTATAATACACTTTAAAATAGTTTTTTTTAACTCATCATTTATCTCCCACCAAGAAGCGTGTCAACTTCATAATTCAAATAGACCTCTGAAATACAACACTTCTTACCCTCGATCAGTGTGCAGGTACTACTTCTTACATCAAAACTTCAGTCAGGTTAAGTGGTTTCCCTGAAAGTCTTCGTAAATGATATGGTTTTCACACTTCACTCACATTGATAATGTGATCACACAAGTTTATTAGTTGTGCAAGACTCTAACACTTACTTTAAAACCATTTTTATTCCCTCCGTCTAACCTATCCTGGGAGGAACTCTATCCCTACATCACTCCACTCCATGTTCATGTACTATGACTGGAAAATGCCTAATGTGAAAGGCGTCAAAATTTCACTAGTGATGAGTTTTCCCTGAACGCATTTTTTTCATGCTGTTAGTGGGTAGTATAAGTTTTCCCTGAAGCAAGTTTATTCTTTTTTTCTGAGGTTAAGAGTCCCCAGGAAACTTCTAGTGGTAGTACCTCCCTATATATATATGTGAGTAGTCACGAAAGCGCTTGGAATTTCTCTATTCGTTCACAGTGGTTGTTTTGCATATTCTGAAATCACCTGTTTACTGTGATCCTATTGCATATATATATATATATATATATATATATATATATATACATATATATATATATATATATATATATATATATATATATATATATATATATACATATATATATATATATATATATATATATATATATATATATATATATATATATATATATATATATATATATATATATATATATATATATATATATATGTATATATATATATATGTCGTGCCGAATATGTAAAACTGGTCAATTAGCAAGAACTCATTTAAAATTAAGTCCTTTCTAAAAGTTTCTCTTATACGTTTAAAGATATATTTTTTCCATTAATGTTAATGTAAAAAATTTTAATTTTGAACCAAATGAATCTTAGAAAACTTTTCTAACCTTATCATAACAAGTGCAATTTATTTTAGCCTAACCCAACTAAATATATTTTAGATCTATTTACTGTAATTTAATAATAAACAAACAAAGTGAAATATATTTTTTTTCGTTAGGTTAAGAATGATTTTGGCGAAATTATTGCATACACAAATTTTCGCTTGTCCTGTATGGCAAGATAAGCGATCTTGGCTTAAATAGCAACGCTCATCTTGCCATATAGGACAAGTGAAAATTTGTGTATGCAATAATTTCGCCAAAATCATTCTTAACCTAACGACAAAAATATATTTCACTGTGTTTGTTTAGTATTAAATTATTGTAAACAAATCTAAAATATATTTAGTTGGGTTAGGCTAAAATAAACTGTTCTTGGTATAATAAGGTTAGGTAAGTTTTCTAAGATTCTTTTGGTGCAAAATTAAAAATTTTGACATTAACATTAATGAAAAAATATATCTTTAAACGTATAAGAGAAAATTTTAGAAAGGACTTAATTTTAAATGAGTTCTTGCTAATTGTCCAGTTTTATATATTCGGCACGACATATATATATATATATATATATATATATATATATATATATATATATATATATATATATATATATATATATATATATATATATATATATATATATATATATATATATATATATATATATATATATATATATATATATATATATATACATGTATACAGAAAAAACGAATAAACTTGCTTGCTTCAGGGAACACTCAAGGTTCTCCCTGAGTTGATATTTTTCTCCTACCACCCCCTATATTTGATATATATTTGATTTAAAGAATAAATACATTGCCAAAACATTCACAGAAACACAGTAGAAAGTAAAACAACCTAGATAACAACTCAGAGCTGCATCTCAAATACTTCGTCCAGCTCTCCGGCGGTGGGCCGAGTGCCCAGAATGCTGCAGGCATTTCATCTCTGGATCGCGACACTGAGTCTCTGAAAGAGGAAGATGGTCGCGCTGTGGTCCTTGGTTTCTATGATGAGCTTTTCACCCAACTCTTTGAGGAACTTTAGAGCACACTTGCCCCATGCTTAAAGAGTCTCTGATCCTATTGGGATGAAGCTATAGCAAGGGAGAAGGTCTTCATATTTGAGGATCTTTTAGGTCTCCCTGTGGCTGTCAGCTCCACCCCTTTCAGCTACGGAGTATGGCAAGTAGGTGTCTACCAATGTGGCGGCACAGGTGTAGTCCCAGTCAATCTGCTTTCCTGACTTCTGTCAGACATCTGCACCTGGGGTTCCCGTTGAGCTGGGCAACGGGCTGTGGCGAGGCTTCTCTTTATGATGTCATTGACCTCCTCATGTTTGGCATACTTCCCTTATGTTGTTTGACACACGAGACCATGAAGTCTGAATCAGCTGTTGCCCTGTCGCAAATACACCTATGTTCGGTGAGGATGGGGGCGGCTAGGCAAAGAGCAACACCAATCCGAATGGCCTGTGGGTCGAGTCGAGTGGCCAGGGAGGAATTGAGAACGGCTGGAATGAAATCTCCTGAGTGTGGTGCCTTCACCGCCAGGAGACGAGCTTTGTCCTTTCCTGAAGCGTTGGTGAGCATTGTGTTTGCGATATTTTTCATGATCGGTTTGTCCCAGTGGGACTGTTTGTGCTCTTTGGGAGGAGCTGGTCTACTGGAGGAATCTGCAAGGGTGTCCCACTGCATTGCTGCTTCAGTAAACCTGAGGTCTTGAGCTTACCACGTCTCTCAAGTGTTTGAGCAATCTTCTTTACTAATGCATAGGAAGCCAAACACAAAGACAGAAAAGCAGGTAAAGCTACATGCGTTGCTTTGCGCACCCCTATACCTCCCAGTTGCACGGGAAGGGTTGCCTGATCCCATTGCTGATCATCTAGTGACAGGTTCAGGGCCTTCGTAAAGGTTGATTTCAGGTGTGCGTCATGTTCGTCGAGTGTTTGGTTGTCAAAAGAGGAAGTGAGTCTTGGCATAGTAAGACACCTTGTGAGGAAATACAGAGCATTATGGGCATCAAGATCACCTGTTCTCTCCTCCATTCTCATAAAGTCATTCAATTTTTCCTTGAGGAGTGTGTCGATGGCCTGGTGACCCAGCGGTGCTCCCAAGAGGGTACTGTTGGATGGAGTGGTAGAGATTTCCGAGAGGATTCTTTTCATGGAATTGATTATTTCCTGGTTCGCTGTGAAGATTTCACACTTGGAGGGGTTGAGGATGAGTTCCAAGTCTTCTCCCTGTGTTTTCAACAGTTGTAGGTCCTCTAACAAGGGCTCTTCAGTTTAAAGCATCATGGTTTTCGCTTACCATGATGTAGGCCAGCATAACATGGGTTCGAATCCTTGGCTAGCGCAGTGTTGTTATTGATCAATACCACTCGTTCGTGGTTACAATAATATATGAATACTGCTCGTGAGTATATATATATATATATATATATATATATATATATATATATATACATTATATATATATATATATATATATATATATTGTTTGGGGACCATGAAATTGACTCGTGTGAGGGCGTGCAACAGGGGGACCCTCTCGCCCCCTTTCTATTTTGTTTGGTCATCAAGGAAGTCACGAAGGCACTCTCCAGCGAGCTCAATATCTGGTTCCTGGACGATGGTACCCTGGCTGGCACAACAGAATCTCTCCTAGAAGACATCAGTAAAATTAAAGATATGGGAGAAAGCCTGGGCCTTTCTTTAAACCCCACCAATCAACAGATGATCCAGAATATTAGTGCCGTTTTACCAGGAGCACGAGCCATTGATCCAGCCAATAGCACTCTCCTCGGTGCTCCTCTTGGGTCCAATGCCATCGATCTGATCCTAGGAAAAAAATCTCAGACCTCCGGACGATGGAAAGCAGGATGAAAGACATTGACACACACGATACCTTCTACCTACTCACCAGGTGCCTGTCAATCCCAAAACTTACCTATTTTCTGAGATGCTCCCCAGCCTTCAGCAGTCCAAAACTCAAGGAATATAACTCTCTCCTGAAGGCCATGCTAGAGAGTGTATTGAATCTTTCCCTTGATGATGGACAGTGGTTGCAAGCCTCACTTCCGGTCAGGCTTGGAGGGCTAGGAGTACGCAGATCCTCCCAGATTGCTCTACCAGCTTTCCTGTCCTCTTCCATTGCATCAAACGAGTTGATAAGACAAATTCTTCCTTACACCCTCAGTGACTCAGCAGGAATAGAAGACCCTAGCAATGCCAGTGCCATCACCGAATGGGAGACTCTTGCTGCTCCAGCACCAAACCCTAGTGCAGCACTGGCTCACAAACAGTCAAGCTGGGATGGCCCAATTGCTGAAAAGGTGCTTGCCAACATTCTCAGGGCTGCAACATCAGATAGGGAGATTGCCCGTCTCCAGGCTGTGAGTGCACCTCACTCCGGGGACTTCCTCCAAACAGTTCCCATATCGGCAATGGGAACGCGACTCGACCCTAAGACCCTCCGTATTGCAGTGGCTCTGCGCCTTGCTGCCCCAATTCACACAGAATATATGTGTATTTGCGGCGAAGTGCAAGGAGACCAATACGGTCTACATGGTCTTAACTGTTCCAAAACCAAGGGCTGGCATGCAAGACACAATGAGGTCAACGACATCATTAAGAGAACCCTTGCTACAGCTGGATGCCCTGCCGAGAGGGAGCCACGATCCCTTGCAGCAAACAATACCCACAACCCAGCAAACCGCCCCGACGGGATCACCATCTATCCTTGGAAGAATGGCAAGCTCTTAGCATGGGACTATACCTGTGTGTCCACACTGGCTGACACCTATATCCATCACAGTGTGGGGCGACAGGGAGGAGCTGCTGACCACAGGGAGGAGTACAAGATCAGCAAGTACAGGGACATTAGCCAACAGTATCAATTTGTCCCAGTGGGATCAGAGACCTTGGGATCATGGGGAAAAAATGCCACACGTTTCCTTAAAGAATTGGGTTCCAGACTCATCGACACCACCAGGGACCCAAGGGAAGCCACTTTCATGTTCCAGCGCCTCAGCGTCGCCATCCAGAGGGGAAATGCTTGCTGCATACTTGGCTCACGTCCAGCCTCGGAGGAGCTGGAGGAAATTCATGATCTTTGATACATTGTGTCATTGTATTCATGTTTATGTTTTTTTTCTGTAAATGTATTTTGTTTATTAATAAATGTTCACATAGAATAAAAAATATATAGGGGGTGGTAGGAGAAGAAAATATTCAAACAGCTCCGGGGAGAACCTTGAGTTTTCCCTGAGGTACGTTTATTGTCTTTTCTGAGGATGAGGGTCCCCAGTCCAGCTATAGAGGTGGTACTTAATATATATGTATATATGTATATATATATGTATATATGTATATATATATGTATATATATATGTATATATGTATATATATATGTATATATTATATGTATATATATATATATGTATATGTCGTGCCGAATAGGCAGAACCTGCGATCTTGGTTTAAATAGCAACGCTAATCTTGCCATATAGGACAAGTGAAAATTTATGTATGCAATAATTTCGCCAAAATCATTCTGAACCTAACGAAAAAAATATTATCTTTCGCTACTCTAATCATTATCCTCATCACTACTACGCCTCACCATACTTACCAATATTATCAGCAATATTTTTAAAGTACTTAAGCTGCACTATTCACACAGTCAAATCCAATATATAATTACTATCATCTCAACTAAAATCAGCCCTTTTACTTAAAAAAAATAATAAGGCTTTCTAATTCGTGAAAATATCCTCATATGTTTGGAGGTCTTCTTCAGTGGATGTAGTTCTTGCTTGATGACTGCGAGTGATGGCGTCCCTGAAGGTCCTGAACGATTGGTTCAGTGAAGGAGAGCATCTAGATCGATGCTCTCCTTCCCAGTCGAAGATATCCAGTACAAAATCTGGCTTTGTCTCTAAGTAGGCAGGTGGAGTAGTTTCTTGATGGTTTGATAACTGAAGGTAGAATCTTGATCCTGGGTTTGATAACTCAAGGTAGAATCTTGATCCTGGGTTTCATAACTCAAGGTAGAATCTTGATCCTGGGTTTGATAACTCAAGGTATAATCTTGATCCTGGGTTTCATAACTCAAGGTAGAATCTTGATCCTGGGTTTGATAACTCAAGGTATAATCTTGATCCTGGGTTTGATAACTCAAGGTATAATCATGATCCTGGGTTTCATAACTCAAGGTAGAATCTTGATCCTGGGTTTCATAACTCAAGGTAGAATCTTGATCCTGGGTTTGATAACTGAAGGTAGAATCTCAATCCTTGGTTTGATAACTGAAGGTTGAATCTTGATCCTGGGTTTGATAACTCAAGGTAGAATCTTGATCCTGGGTTTCATAAATCAAGATAGAATCTTGATCCTGAGTTTCATAACTCAAGGTAGAATCTTGATCCTGGGTTTCATAACTCAAGGTAGAATCTTGATCCTGGGTTTCATAACTCAAGGTAGAATCTTGATCCTGGGTTTCATAACTCAAGGTGGAATCTTGATCCTGGGTTTCATAACTCAAGGTAGAATCTTGATCCTGAGTTTCATAACTCAAGGTGGAATCTTGATCCTGGGTTTCATAACTCAAGGTAGAATCTTGATCCTGAGTTTCGTAACTCAAGTTAGAATCTTGATCCCGAGTTTCGTAACTCAAGGTAGAATCTTGATCCTGAGTTTCGTAACTCAAGGTAGAATCTTGATCCTGAGTTTCGTAACTCAAGGTAGAATCTTGATCCTGAGTTTCGTAACTCAAGGTAGAATCTTGATCCTGAGTTTCGTAACTCAAGGTAGAATCTTGATCCTGAGTTTCGTAACTCAAGGTAGAATCTTGATCCTGGGTTTGACAACTCAATATTCTCTGATGTTTTTGTCTTGCATGATATACCCACGAATTTCTTTTAGTCGAGTTTTGTCATCTTTAATTTTCATCTTGTAAAGTTTGGGTTTTAATGTTCTATCTACTGCGAGGCCGAGGTCAATAAGATGGGCTACGTAATCCTGACCTTGTTTTCTAATCATTATATTTGATTCTGTTATGTCGTTATGGGCAAATCCGGTCTGGTGAAAATCTATTAATGCTCTTATAGCAGCTTTATATGCCTTAAAGCAATCTTCAACGGAGTTTTTTCCTATAAATTTTGCGAAAGTTACTCCGGGGCAGCGGGACATGACAATAGCTAAAGGATCGTAGATCATTCCATAAAGTTTTGGAGCTCCACCGGCGCCATCAACCTTGAGAAGAGCTCTGGCTTCCTTAACAGCTTCTTTCAGATAAACGTCGTCGAAGAGCTTCTTGACGACGACCTTGGTAGCGGAGCCATCATCTTGTTTTAAGAGAGCTGCCCATGCCTCTCCATATGCCCCTCTACCAAGTTTTGTTTTCATGTCGAGGTTGCTCCAGGATAACACGGGGATAAAAGTATCGCTAGAGGTGTCTCCACCTGTTTTTGCTTCACTCTCTGGGGGACAGCATTACTTCCATGGTTCGGTACTCTTCTCCTGGAGGACATTCTCATCCAATTTTGGATTTTTGGAAGGTGGAATGAGAGGGGGAGTTGTGGAGCGAGGTCTCTTCATGCCACCAGACAGTTCTTGTCCATTGGCAGCCATAGCGAAGTGATCGAAGTCTTCTTTAAGTCCTTCCACTTTTGTCATCGAGAAAACCTTTTCTTTCTTCTAGAAAAATACGCTTAAGGTACTAGGAAAAAGCCGCTAGATTGTTAATATAGTTACTCTGACGAGACTCGTACCTTAAATTTGTAGACGGTGCGACCAGTAATATAGTTAAGTTAGAGGATACCAATAATATACTTATTATACGGGATACCAGTACTAAATATATGGGTTGACCAATAATATAGTTAAGTTACAGAATACCAATAATATGCTTAATAGACGGGAAGATCAATAATATAGTTAATTTACGGAATTCCAGTAATATACTTATTATACGGGTTGACCAATAATATAGTTGACATATGGGATACCAATAATACAGAATAATACAATAATACAGAACTACATCCACTGAAGAAGACCTCCAAATATATGAGGATATTTTCACGAATTAGAAAGCCTTATTATTTTTTTAAGTAAAAGGACTGATTTTAGTTGAGATGATAGTAATTATATATTGGAGTTTGACTGTGTGAATAGTGTAGCTTAAGTGCTTTAAAAATAATGATGATAATACTGGTAAGTATGGTGAGGCGTAGTAGTGATGAGGATAATGATTAGAGTAGCGAAAGTTAATAATGATGAGTACAAGACAAACAGCAGTCATTATTATGAAGATCTTAACAATATATATATATATATATATATATATATATATATATATATATATATATATATATATATATATATATATATATATATATATATATATATATATATATATATATATATATTTAGTTAATATACCATCGCTCCTAAGGACGTTGTTACAGCACAAGCCCTGAAGGACAAACATGCACCTAGGGCTCCTGGTACCATCATTGACCTCCCTGACATTGCAGCAGATCAACAACTTTTAACCCTACAGGACGCTGATGTGTATGAAGTGGCTATGTCATTTCCACATGGGTCAGCAGGGGTATTGACCGGTTTAAGGCCACAACACTTGAATGCTCAATTCAGAACGTGTTGATGTTTCAGAGGGGCTGTTGTCTGAACTCACCAAATTTTGCAGTGTGTGCCTGACTGGCAGTGTTCAGGAGGCCATTAGACCCCTTTTCTCTGGAGCACTCCGGAAAAAGTATGGTGTAATCAGGCCCATTGCAGTGGGAAATACCCTTCGGCGCCTTGTCGCCAAGGCTGCAGTAACAATGGTGAGTGAAGAGACTGCCGCAATGATGAAACCGACTCAGCTCGGTTTTGGTGTTTACCGAGGCTGTGAAGAAGCTTCCCACGCAACACAAGTTTACATCAACATGTGAGATGGAAAAGATTTCATCATATTGGACTTTGCCAACGTTTTCAACTCAGATAGAAAAGTTGCTCCTCTCCAAGAGCTTTCTAGACACTTCTCTTCCCTCTATCCCTTTATACAATCGTGTTATAGTGTTACTTCTAAACTATTGCTTTGGGGCCATGAAATTTACTTGTGTGAGGGTGTGAGACAGGGTGACCCCTCTCGCCCCCTTTCTCTACTGTCTGGTCATCAAAAAACTCACAGATGCGCTCTCCAGTGAGCTCAATATCTGGTTCCTGGATGATGGTACCCTACCTGGCACTAAAGAATCTCTCCTAGAGGACATCAAAAAAAATTATAGACATTAGAGAGCCTGGGCCTATCTTTAAACCCTACCAAATGCGAAATAGTTTCTACTAATCGACAAATCATTCTGAATATTAGTGCTGTTTTACCAGGAGCACGAGCAATTGATCCAGCCATCATTACTCTCCTAGTTACTCCTCTTTGGCCCAATACCATTGATTTGATCCTAGAAAAGAAAATCTCAGAACTCAGGAGGATGGAAGGCAGGATGAAAGATGTCTTCTACCTATTCACCAGGTGCCTGTTCATCTCAAAACTTACCTACTTTCTGAGATGCTCCCCAGCCTTCAGCAGTCCGAAACACAAGAAATATGACTACCTCCTTAACACCATGCTAGAGGGAGTATTGAATCTTTCCCTTGAAGATGGACAATATATGTAAGCCTCACTTCCAGTCAGGCTTGGTCCCTGGGAGTACTTAAATTCTCCCAGATTACACTACCAACTTTCGTATCCTATTCCATAGCATCAAACTAGCTGAAAAAAAAACAAATTCTTCAAAACAACCTCAGTTACTCAGTAGGATTGAAGGACCGTAGCTATGCCAGTGCTGTCACTGAATAGGAGACTCTGCTTCTCCAGAACGAGTCTACTTCAGTGGTTAGTGAGGTTAAAGGTACCACTGACTCCCTTACTAATCAAAGTAAGAATATCATAATTGTAGGAGATTCTCAGGTAAGACATATGGACCATGATTTTTGTAACAGATAGAAAGGTAGAGAGAGGGTGAGTCTCCCAAGAGCTTGTGTTGGTGACATAGTCAGCAGGTTGGATAATATTATGTAAGGTACTGTGATACCTCGTCATGCACCATGATTCGTTGTTGCCTGCCTATCAGGTATTTTCTGATCCATTGCAGTGCCCTTCCTGTTAAATGAACCTGATCATCTAGCTTCTGCAATAATCTCTTGTGAGGAACTGTGGTTGTCGTTTATACTCTTGCTCCGTTCCAGGTGCTCCACCACTCTCCTCCTGATAACCTTGTCCATGACTTTCCATAATATACACGTAAGTGACACTGGTCTAGAGTTTAGTGCCTCGTTTCTGTCTACATTTTAAAAAAAATGGGAACTACATTTGCCGTCTTCCATACCTCAGTTAGTCGCCAGGTTTCAAGGAATGTGTTAAAGATTGTTGTTAGTGGCACATACAGCATTTCTGCTCCGTCTCTAACGACCCACTGTGACATGCTGTCCGGTCGCATTGCCTTTGAGGTATCAAGGTCACTTACTAGCTTCTTCACCTCCTCTTCATTTGTGTGTATGTCATCCATCACTTGTTGGTATATTACTTGCTGGTGTCCAACTCTGTTCTATCTTCCCACAGTCCTTCCTGTCTCCACTGTAAATACTTCCTTAAATCTCGTTATGAGCTCTTCACATACCTCTTGATCGTTTCTTGTGAGTTTCCCACCATCTTTCCTCAGCCTGATCACCTAGTCTTTGACTGTTGCCTTCCACATAATGTGGCTATACAGCAGTTTTGGGTCAAATTAGACTTCCGATGCTATGTCGCATTCGTGCTTTCGCTGGGCCTCCCTCTTTATCTGTGCATACTCGTTTCTGGCTCTTCGACTAATCTCCTTATTTTCCTGGGTCCTTTGCCTTCTGTACCTTTTCCATTCTCCAGTGCACTTACTTTTCGCCTCCTTACACCTTCGGGTAAACCAAGGACTCGCTTTGGTCTTCCCATTATTTCTGTTGCTCTTGGGAGCAAGCCTTTCCTCTGCCTCCTTGCATTTTGCTGTCCCCGCTTTTAAAGTTTGGCTTTTCCCATTCAGATCCTGTTACCCACTCCACATGTAACTCAACTATATGTTCAAAGCTCATAACCACGTGATCACTACCTCGGTGATGTCCTCAATGTCTGAACTGCTCAGGGTGAACACAAGGTCCAGTCTTGCTGGTTCATCCTTCCCTCTCTCTCTTTGGTAGTGTCCTTAACTTGTTGATGCATGAGGTTTTCCAGTACCACATCCATCACCTTGGCTCTCCATGTTTAGGGAGCCCCGTGAGACTCCAGGTTTTCCAAATCGATCTCCCTGTGGTTGAAATCGCCCATAACCAGTAACTTTGCTCTACTCGAGTGAGATCTTCTTGCCACCTCAGCCAGTGTGTCCACCATTGCTCTGTTGCTCTATTTGTATTCCTCTCTTGGCCTCCTGCAGTTTTGTGGTGGATTTTACATCACTGCATTGACAGCATTGTGTGTGTGTGTGTGTGTGTGTGTGTGTGTGTGTGTACTCACCTACTCACCTAATTCACCTAATTGTGGTTGCAGGGGTCGAGACTCAGCTCCTGGCCCCGCCTCTTCACTGATCGCTACTGGATCCTCTCTCTCTGCTTCCTGAGCTTTGTCATACCTCTTCTTAAAACTATGTATGTGTGTGTGTGTGTGTGTGTGTGTGTGTGTGTGTGTGTGTGTGTGTGTGTGTGTGTGTGTGTATGTGTGTGTGTGTGTGTGTGTACTCACCTAGTTGTACTCACCTAGTTGAGGTTGCGGGGGTCGAGTCCGAGCTCCTGGCCCCGCCTCTTCACTGATCGCTACTAGGTGTGTGTGTGTGTGTGTGTGTGTGTGTGTGTGTGTGTGTATGTGTGTGTGTGTATGTGTGTGTGTGTGTGTGTGTGTGTGTGTGTGTGTGTGTGTGTGTGTGTGTGTATGTGTGTGTGTGTGTGTGTGTGTGTGTGTGTGTGTGTGTGTGTGTGTGTATGTGTGTGTGTGTGTGTGTGTACTCACCTAGTTGTACTCACCTAGTTGAGGTTGCGGGGGTCGAGTCCTAGCTCCTGGCCCCGCCTCTTCACTGATCGCTACTGTGTGTGTGTGTGTGTGTGTGTGTGTGTGTGTGTGTGTGTGTGTGTGTATGTGTGTGTGTGTGTGTGTGTGTGTGTGTGTGTGTGTGTGTGTGTGTGTGTGTGTGTGTGTGTGTGTGTGTGTGTGTGTGTGTGTGTGTGTGTGTGTGTGTGTGTGTGTGTGTGTGTGTGTGTGTGTGTGTGTGTGTGTGTGTGTCTGTGTGTGTCTCTGAGTGTCTGTGACTGTGTGTGTGCGTGTGTGTGTCTGTGTCTGTGTGTCTGTGTGTACTCACCCAGTTGTACTCACCTAGTTGAGGTTCCAGGGGTCGATTCCAAGCTCCTGGCCCCGCCTCTTCACTGGTCGCCACTAGGTCACTCTCCCTGAACCGTGAGCTTTATCATACCTCTGCTTAAAGCTGTGTATGGATCATGTCTCCACTACATCGCTTCCCAAACTGTTCCACTTCCTGACTACTCTGTGGCAGAAGAAATACTTCCTAACATCCCTGTGATTCATCTGTGTCTTCAACTTCCAACTGTGCCCCCTTGTTGTTGTGTCCCATCTCTGGAACATCCTGTTTTTGTCCACCTTGTCAATTCCTCTCAGTATTTTGTATGCCGTTATCATGTCCCCCCTATCTCACCTGCCCTCCAGTGTCATCAGGTTGATTTTCCTTAACCTCTTCTCGAAGAGAAGAGGTTAAGGGACTAGTCTTGTTGCAAACCTTTGCACTTTCTCTAGTTTCTTTACGTGCTTGGCTAGGTGTGGGTTCCAGACTGGTGCCGCATACTCCAATATGGGCCAAACGTATATGGTGAACAGGGTCCTGAACAATTCCTTATTAAGATGTCGGAATGCTGTTCTGAGGTTTGCTAGGCGCCCATATGCTGCAGCAGTTATTTGGTTGATGTGCTCTTCAGGAGATGTGCCTGGTGTTATACTCACCCCAAGATCTTTTTCCTTGAGTATGGTTTGTAGTCTCTGGCCCCCTAGACTGTATTCCGTCTGCGGTCTTCTTTGTCCTTCCCCAATCTTCATAACTTTGCACTTGGTGAGGTTGAACTCCAGGAGCCAATAGCTGGACCAGGTCTGCAGCCTGTCCAGATCCTGAGGTCAGTGGTCACGTGTGGTCATACCTGCCTAAGCTCTTGGGAGTTAGCATGGGCTGTTACCAAGCACCATGGCTTGTTGTAGTGCTTTTGAATCTCAGGCTGAAGCTTCGCATAGATGGGGATGGGAGCGAGTGTGGGAAGAATTTAGCTGGTAAAGTAGGAATGGTCACCAGCAGTGATAGTGGCAGCCACTTTAAGTGGCAAGTGGTTCACAGTTCAGGAAGAAGGAAGATGAGAGTTAATAGAGAAGATATGAAGGTAGGAAATCGATTCTCTGTTCTCCAAGACGAGTGTACTTCAGTGGTTAGTGAGGTTGAAGGTACCACTGATTCCCCTGCTAATCAAGTTAAGAATATTTTAATAGTAGGCGATTCTCAGGTAAGATATATGGACCGTGCATTTTGTAACAGAGACAGAAAGGTCAGACAGAGAGTGTGTCTTCCTGGAGCTGGTGTTGGTGACATAGTCAGCATCTTGGATAATATTATGGCAGGTAATGGAAACAAGCCCATTATCTGTCTTATTGCTGGGGGTAATGACATTGGGAAGGGCAGGAGAAGGAAGCTGCTGGATAAGTACAGGACAGCCATAGAAGTAGTTAGGTCTAAGGGAGGGATCCCAGTCATATGTAGCATCTTGCCTAGAAAGGGAGTGGACAATGAATGGATGTCTAGGGCAATTGGTATATATTGCTGGCTAGACAGGTACTGCAAGGAACTTGCAATCCCATTCATTGATAACTGGGACCTTTTCTTTGGCAAACGTGATATGTATGCAAGGGATGGGGTTCATCTCTCTGGGGATGGAGTGGTTGCATTAGCCAATTCAATTGAGAGGGCAATTGATGACATGTCTAGGAATTTAAACTGATAGATTATAGAGGCATGGGTGTTTGTGGGAAATAGGCAGGCTGCCACATTAGGGTTAAAAACAGCAGTTATTACCGGGATACCTCCGGGATATGTTTAAAAGGCAATATTCAAAATAAAGTTGCTGGTAATGGCAAATCAACTGATCAACAAACAAAGAGAGATAGTAGAGGGCAACGAGTGACTAGCTCCCTTAAGGTTTACTATACAAATAGTAGGAGTCTAAGAAATAAGATAGATGAGCTAAAATTACTTGCAAGTGTAGGTAATATAGATATTATTGGTATAAAAGAGACCTGATTCAACCTGAAAGATAGAGAAATGCCTTCTTAATGCAACATACTGGGTTATAAACTATTCCACACTGATAGGGTCAACAGGAAGGGTGGTGGTGTGGCGATGTGTGTCAGAGAAAATTTAAATTGTTGTCTTAGACATGATATAAGATTAGAAACATCGAACACAGAATCTGTTTGGCTACAGTTTCTCGAAAGACGTGACAAATTAATTGTGGGTGTGATTTATAGGCCCGAAACCTTGATAGGGAGTGCAGTAAGCTGTTATGAGACGAAATTCATAAGGCATCTAGATATGAAAATGTTGTGATAATGGGAGATTTTAACTTTAGACAAATTGATTGGAACAATATGACTTTCTTGATACGGTTCAGGATTGCTTTTTAGAACAATTTGTGACAGAACCAACTAGAGGAAACAATCTGCTTGACTTGGTTCTTGCCAACAAAGATTCACTAATTAATAATCTTGAGGTTAATGATGAGCTTGGGGAAAGTGATCACAAATCACTTGGTTTCAATATATCATGGAATTACCCAGATAACTGCAATCAAATCTC
>NC_091307.1:40221919-40224419 GCF_038502225.1 Cherax quadricarinatus
CTTTCTAAAATTTTCTCTTATACGTTCAAAGATATATTTTTTCAGTGATGTTAATGTAAAAATTTATAATTTTGCACCAAAAGAATCTTAGAAAACTTACCTAACAATATTATAACAAGCACAATTTATTTTAGCCTAATCCAACTAAATACATTTTAGATGCTTTTACAATAATTTAATACTAAACAAACACACTGAAATATATTTTTTTTCGTTAGGTTCAGAATGATTTTTGTGAAATTATTGCATACACAAATTTTCACTTGTCCTATATGGCAAGATGAGCGTTGCTATTTAAGCCAAGATCGCAAGTTTTACATATTCGGCACGATATATAATATGTTTTTTTTTTTTATTCAATTTATGCACCATTACATTCGCAGTATTTAAGGGTTAAGTTATTCCTCCAGTATCAGACCTTCAGAAAGAGAGCAGGTGCACCTTGTTGCCATATCAGCGTAACAGAAGGGTCTTCAACGACATCTTGTAGAGACTGGTAAGGTTGAGATATGTATCTCACTGCCAGGAGAGCCATCAGGTTGCCAGAGTAACTCCGTGTTAACACCAGCATCATCATCATCCACACAACCATCACCACCCGCTCCCACCACCAGGGCATTGATACTTTCATATCTGTAATGGTTACTGTTTGCTAGGATTGTTATATTATATATTATCCAGTCTGCAATTTTTAAACTCGATAAACATTCATCATATTATAGAAGTAGAGGGTTCTTCAAGATCGATTTGTTTAAAACTGAGGCAATAGTGCACATTCTGAAACCAGATTCTTATGTGGATGCCCTGGACTCTCTTACCTGCCAGGGCTTTACTCCTAGGATTTAGTGCTTGAGGTTTGTGTCCCCTTTCGAGGCTCGAGCATTCCTCGCCCCTTTAGGTGACTTTACCCATTTTTCTGTTTTCCTTAAAGGTGTGGAGTTTCCTTCAAACAATTGCCAGACACATCCATATTCAAAATGTAAAGTTCTTTATATTGCCCTAAAGTCCAACTGATAATTTTGATAACTGTTAAGTTACCAATGCTAATTTGCTAGTTACCCATTCTGATACCTTTATTGTGGGTTGACTACCCTCTGTTCTTATGATATTGAAACTGTGTAGCACTCGGCACTCGTGTGGCTAGGCACTCTGTGCTTTCCACCTCTCCTCTTATTCATAGTTTTAGCAAGAAACTATTGGAACGAATCTTCACGGATTTCTAGCTCATTTTCTGCAACTCTGTAAGCTTTTGATGATGTGTTGATTGAAACATAAATCCCTAGATTTGTTACCAAACTCCCCCTCTGGTTGTTTTGCATCTTGCGTTGCTTGTTCGTGATTCTTGCATAACACACACACACACACACCCCACACACACATACACACACACATACACACACACACACACACACACACACGCGCACACACAGAGGGGGACAAGGGGTTGCTCTGCTCATAAAAAACCGATGGAGTTACGAGGAAGTGGAGAGCATGGACGAGATTCTAGAAAGGAACTACATAGCAGGCACAGTTCAATCTGGGGAACATAAGGTAGCCATTGCTGTGATGTATAACCCACCACAGAACTGCAGGAGGCCAAGAGAGGAATATGATAAGAACAACAGAGCGATGGTGGACACACTGGCTGAGGTGGCACGAAGAGCTCAGTAGTGCAGAGCAAAGTTACTGGTTATCGGTGATTTCAACTACAGGGAGATCGATTTGGAAAACCAGGAGCCTCATGGGGGCCCGGAGGCATGGAGAGCCAAGATGATGGATGTGGTACTGGAAAACCTCATGCATCAACACATGAGGGACACTACCAGAGAGCGAGGGGAGGATGAACCAGCACGACTGGACCTTGTGCTCACCCTGAGTAGCTCAGATATTGACGACATCACATATGAGAGGCCCCTTGGAGCTAGTGACCACATAGTCCTGAGTTTTGATTACATAGTAGAGTTAGAGGTGGAGAGGGTAACAGGAGTCGAATGGAAAAAGCTAAACTATAAAAGGGGGGACTACACAGGTATGACGAACTTCCTGCTGGAGGTGCAGTAGGACAGAGAAATGGTAGGAAGACAGTAAATGAAATGATGGAATATATAACAACAAAATGCAAGGAGGCAGATGAAAGGTTTGTTCCCAATGGTAACAGAAATAATGGGAAGACCAAAGCGAGTCCTTGTTTTACCCAAATGTGCAGGGAGGCAAAAACTAAGTGCATTAGAGAATGGAAGAGGTATAGAAGGCAAAGGACCCAGGAAAACAAGGAGATGAGATAGAAACAAATATGCACAGATAAGGAGGGAGGCCCAGAGACAGTACGAAAATGACATAGCATAGAAAGCCAAGTCTGACCCAAAACTGCTGTTTAGCCTCATTAGGAGAAAGACGACAGTCAAAGACCAGGTGATCAGGCTGAGGAAAGGTGGGGAACTCACAAGAAACGATCAAGAGGTATGCGAGGAGCTCAACACGAGATTTAAGGAAGTATTGA
>NC_091307.1:40229419-40231919 GCF_038502225.1 Cherax quadricarinatus
TGCTGAGGTGGCAAGAAGAGCTCACTCCAGCAGGTCAAAGTTGCTGGTTATGGGGGATTTCAACCACAGGGAGATTGACTGGGAAAACCTGGAGCCACATGGGGGTCCCGAAACATTGAGAGCCAGGATGTTGGACGTGGTGCTGGAAAACCTCATGCACCAACATGTTAAGGACACTACCAGAGTGAGAGGGGAGGATGAGCCAGCAAGATTGGACCTTGTGTTCACCCTGGTCAGCTCAGATATTGAGGACATCAAGTATGAGAGTCCCCTAGGAGCTAGCGACCACGTGGTTCTGTGCTTCGAATACATAGTAGAGCTGCAAGTGGAGAGAATATCAGGAGTTGAATGGGAAAAGCCTGACTATAAAAGAGGGGACTACATAGGGTTGAAGAACTTCCTGAGGGAGGTCCAGTGGGACAGAGAACTGGCAGGAAAGCCAGTAAATGAAATGATGGAATATGTAACAACAAAATGCAAGGATGCAGTGGAAAGGTTTATTCCCAAGGGCAACAGTAACAACGGGAAGACCAGAACGAGCCCCTGGTTTACCCGACGTTGTAAGGAGGCAAAAACAAAATGCAATAGAGAATGGAAAAAGTACAGAAGGCAGAGAAGACACGAAAATAGGGAGATCAGTCGCAGAGCCAGGAATGAGTACGCACAGGTAAGGAGGGAGGCCCAGCGACAGTATGAAAATGACATAGCATCGAGAATCAAGACTTACCCCAAACTGTTGTATAGCAACATCAGGAGGAAGACAACAGTCAAAGACCAGGTGATCAGATTAAGGACAGAAGGTGGAGAACTCACAAGAAATGATCAGGAGGTATGTGAGGAGCTGAACAGGAGATTTAAGGAAGTTTTTACAGTAGAGACAGGAAGGGCTGTGGGAAGACAGCACAGAAGGGAACATCAAGAGGGAATATACCAACAAGTGTTGGATGACATACGAACAACTGAGGAGGAGGTGAAGAAGCTCTTAAGTGACCTTGACACCTCAAAGGCGATGGGACCGGACAACATCTCCCCATGGGTCCTTAGAGAAGGAGCAGAGATGCTGTGCGTGCCCCTTGAAACTGGGCAACTACCTGAGAAATGGAAGACAGCTAATGTAGTCCCCATATTTAAGAAAGGAAACAGAAACGAGGCACTAAACTACAGACCTGTGTCTCTGACATGTATTGTGTGCAAAGTCATGGAGAAGATTATCAGGAGGAGAGTGGTCGAACACCTGGAAAGGAACAAGATTATAAATGAAAACCAGCATGGGTTCATGGAAGGCAAATCTTGTATCACAAACCTCCTGGAGTTTTATGACAAGGTAACAGAAGTAAGACACGAGAGAGAGGGTTGGGTAGATTGCGTTTTCCTAGACTGCAGGAAGGCCTTTGACACAGTTCCCCACAAGAGATTAGTGCAGAAGCTGGAGGATCAGGCGCACGTAAAAGGGAGGGCACTGCAATGGATAAGGGAATACCTGACAGGGAGGCAGCAACGAGTCATGGTACGTGAAGAGGTATCACAGTGGGCGCCTGTTACGAGCGGGGTCCCATAGGGGTCAGTTCTAGGACCAGTGCTATTTTTGATATATGTGAACGACATGATGGAAGGAATAGACTCTGAAGTGTCCCTGTTCGCAGATGACGTGAAGTTGATGAGAAGAATTAAATCGGACGAGGATGAGGCAGGACTGCAAAGAGACCTGGACAGGCTGGACATGTGGTCCAGCAACTGGCTTCTCGAATTCAATCCAGCCAAATGCAAAGTCATGAAGATTGGGGAGGGGCAAAGAAGACTGCAGACAGAGTATAGGCTAGGTGGACAAAGACTACAGACCTCACTCAGGGAGAAAGACCTTGGGGTGACCATAACACCGAGCACATCACCGGAGGCACACATCAACCAAATAACCGCTGCAGCATACGGGCGCCTGGCAAACCTGAGAATAGCGTTCCGATACCTTAATAAGGAATCGTTCAAGACACTGTACACTGTGTATGTTAGGCCCATACTGGAGTATGCAGCACCAGTCTGGAACCCACACCTGGTCAAGCACGTCAAGAAGTTAGAGAAAGTACAAAGGTTTGCAACAAGGCTAGTCCCAGAGCTCAAGGGAATGTCGTACGAGGAAAGGTTAAGGGAAATCGGACTGACGACACTGGAGGACAGAAGGGTCAGGGGAGACATGATAACGACATACAAGATACTGCGGGGAATAGACAAGGTGGACAGAGATAGGATGTTCCAGAGAGGGGACACAGGGACAAGAGGTCACAACTGGAAGCTGAAGACTTAGACGAGTCACAGGGACGTTAGGAAGTATTTCTTCAGTCATAGAGTTGTCAGCAAGTGGAATAGCCTAGCAAGTGAAGTAGTGGAGGCAGGAACCATACATAGTTTTAAGAAGAGGTATGACAAAGCTCAGGAAGCAGAGAGAGAGAGGATCCAGTAGCGATCAGTGAAGAGGCGGGGCCAGGAGCTGAGTCTCGACCCCTGC
>NC_091307.1:40236919-40366919 GCF_038502225.1 Cherax quadricarinatus
GTACAGCCACATCAGGAGGAAAACAACAGTCAAGGACCAGGTAATCAGACTGAGGAAGGGTGATGGGGAATTCACAAGAAACGACCGAGAGGTATGTCAGGAGCTCAACACAAGATTTAAAGAGGTATTTACAGTGGAAACCAGTAGGACTCCAAGAAATCAGAACAGGGGGGCACACCAGCAAGTGCTGGATGAGGTACATATAACCAAGGAGGAGGTGAAGAAGCTGCTATGCGAACTTGACACCTCAAAGGCGGTGGGACCAGACAACATCTCTCCATGGGTCCTTAAAGAGGGAGCAGAGATATTGTGTGAGCCATTAACAAAGATCTTCAACACATCATTTGAAACTGGGCAACTCCCTGAGGTTTGGAAAATGGCAAATGTAGTCCCAATTTTTAAAAAGGGAGACAGACATGAGGCACTAAACTACAGACCTGTATCACTAACGTGTATAGTATGCAAGGTCATGGAGAAGATCATCAAAAGGAGAGTGGTGGGGCACCTGGAAAGAAACAAGTGTATAATTGACAACCAGCACGGTTTCAGGGAAGGAAAATCCTGTGTCACAAACCTACTAGAGTTTTATGACAAGGTGACAGAAGTAAGACAAGAGAGAGAGGGGTGGATCGACTGCGTATTTTTGGACTGCAAGAAGGCTTTCGACACAGTTCCTCACAAGAGGTTACTGCAAAAGCTAGAGGACCAGGCACACATAACAGGAAAGGCACTGCAATGGATCAGAGAATATCTGACAGGGAGGCAACAACGAGTCATGGTACGCGACGAGGTGTCAGAGTGGGCGCCTGTGACAAGCGGGGTTCCACAGGGGTCAGTCCTAGGACCTGTGCTGTTCTTGGTATACGTGAACGACATAACGGAAGGGATAGACTCAGAAGTGTCCTTGTTTGCAGACGATGTGAAGTTAATGAGAAGAATCGAATCGGACGAGGATCAGGCAGGACTACAAAGAGATCTGGACAGGCTACAAGCCTGATCCAGCAACTGGCTCCTTCAATTTAACCCTGCCAGATGCAAAGTCATGAAGATTGGGGAAGGGCAAAGAAGACCGCAGACACAATATAGTTTAGATGGCCAAAGACTGCAAACCTCACTCAAGGAAAAAGATCTGGGGGTGAGTATAACACCGAGCATATCTCCTGAGGCGCACATCAATCAGATAACTGCTGCAGCATACGGGCGCCTGGCAAACCTACGGATAGCGTTCCGATACCTCAGTAAGGATTCGTTTAAGACTCTGTACACCATCTACGTCAGGCCCATACTGGAGTATGCAGCACCAGTTTGGAATCCACACCTAGTCAAGCACGTCAAGAAATTAGAGAAAGTGCAAAGGTTTGCAACAAGACTAGTCCCAGAGCTACGGGGATTCTCCTATGAAGAAAGGTTGAGGGAAATTGGCCTGACGACACTGGAGGCCAGGAGGGTCAGGGGAGACATGATAACGACATATAAAATACTGCGCGGAATAGACGAGGTGGACAAAGACGGGATGTTCCAGAGATGGGACACAGACACAAGAGGTCACAATTGGAAGTTGAAGACTCAGATGAATCAAAGGGATGTTAGGAAGTATTTCTTCAGTCATAGAATAGTCAGGCCATGGAATAGCCTAGAAAGTGATGTGGTGGAGGCAGGAACCATACATAGTTTTAAGGCGAGGTATGATAGAGCTCATGGGGCAGGGAGAGAGAGGACCTAGTAGCAATCAGCGAAGAGGCGGGGCCAGGAGCTGCGACTCGACCCCTGCAACCACAAATAGGTGAGTAAAAATAGGTGAGTACATGTGCTACACACAGACAGACAGACAGACAGACAGACAGACACACACACACACACACACACACACACACATACACACACACACACACACAGACACACACACACACACACACACACACACACACACACACACATACACACACACACACACACACACACACACTATATATATATATATATATATATATATATATATATATATATATATATATATATATATTTATATATATATATATATATATATATATATATATATATATATATATATATATATATATATATATATATATATATAATGTACATAGAGAAATATAGTAGTGTAATTTTCTACTGAATGGCCAGCCTCATAGCAGCTGGGTTTCTCAGAGTGGCTAGCTTTCGGCACCTGCACGAGCCCGCCTCTTACAGCGCCCCACATCCCTTTTTTTTTTAACCTCTAATCTCACCTCTGCCCACCTTCGGATCAAATTTAGGCTTAATATACCTTAGTCATAATTATGCTTTTATCTCCTCAATCTCATCTACCTTATCCATTCAAGCTAAACAAATTTAGACTTAATATGCCTTATTCATTAGGGCATTTTTATCTCCTGACTCTCAGCTAAACACCAATGTGTTATTAGCTTACATATTCAATTAAGAGTGAAGCATATTCAATCAAGAGGTAACGTTTTTCCCAAGTGGCATGTAAACCTAGGATAATTTGCAATCATAATGCCCAGCTAAACACAATTATGTTTCTATCTTTCATATTCGGTCAAGAGGTAAGTGGATTTTACCACCGACTGGTGGTAAAATACGTAAACCTACGATAACCCAAGTTTTTCCACTTGAATATTGGCATAAATCGGAGGTGAACCAATATACAAATTCACTTTTACATTTTATTTATTAAAAAAAGGCTGCATAAACAGTGGTAAATTAATACATAAAATAATTTTTTACATAACACATCGAACTCCTGTGTTTTAGAGATAATTTTTATAAGATAACACAGAAGGAAGTCTAATGATGGTATCAGTATTCCTGAATAACACAGACGGTACTTTTATTATGGTATTACAATTCCAGAATAACACAGAAGGTATTCTAACCATAGTATTATAATTCCTGAATAAAAAAGAAGGTAGTGTTACCATGGTATTACAATTCCAGAATAACACAGAAGGTAGTCCTACCATAGTATTATAAATCCTGGGTCTACCTTTTACTTTACATTGAGCTCCTGGTACTCTGGGTCCCACCTTTTAGAACTTTTTAGAGCTCTCGGTATCCTGTAAGGTTTTACTACCAAGTGATATGTTAACCTAAACTTTTTATATCTCATAACAAATTTTTTTTTATCTTTTATGCGATTTTTTCACGTTGTGATATTTTCCACTTTTTATGGTAAACATCTACCCAAGAGGCTCATCAAACGTGACAAATATTTTACATATGTATTTTACGGGTAATACATTTCGAAGTTTTCATCAATATTTCACTAATAACAAACTATGCTCATCTTTTGTCACAACACCTAAAAGGGACTCCTCACAACAACTTTCAGTATCTGCTCTCTCGCGTTATGTAGCTGAAATGGTGGTGCTTTCAGCCTTTTAAATGCCAGAAGGGAGTTGCCTATTATTTTTTGTCGTAAGGCACATGCTAGCAAACATAAAAACAAAATATTCAACCTTATGAGTTCTGCCAGACAGGAGTAGAAACAGATGTTCCCTCCTTTACGCAAATGATTAATGATCTGTCACCGATTTCCGGTCACAGACCTCCACCCACCTCTATGCACATGCGAAAGTCATTAATCATCCGTCACCCAGGGCCTGCTTCTAACCACTTGAGACTCTGCACCCCTCTCTTCTACACACGAGGTTGCTTCCTGTCAAGACATCTGTTACATCACTCAGCACACAACGAGAACAACTCGATCTGGGGTATAACAACAGACTCAGAAGTTGTAATATCATTAGCTCTTGGTTAAATGTTGTGTTGAGTGAAAATAAAAATTCTCGAGAAAAAATTGAGTTGTCCTAGGTTAAATATCAGAAAAAAAATGATTTCTATAAAAGATTTATTGAAAAATTTAAAGAATTAAGGGCTGGGATAACTATATTATACATGGATGTTGTGTATAATGAAAGTGTATAAGTATGAGTATAGTTTGAGGGGGAGAGAGTTTCGCTAGGAGTCAGTTTGAAATTAATATAAATTCTTGTTGTAATTTGATAAACGTAAGTACATTTTGTTAGTGTAAAGGTTGATGTTATGCACGTTAGTGAAAATAGTTGAGGTACATATGCAAGGGGGAAAAATAGATATTAAGAAATGTGAAAACTGTGTATGTTGATCATGTTATTTAGTTAGTGATTGGTGAAAAATTTTTGGTGTTCGTATTGTAAAGATTTGTGATATTCAAGTTATGATGTTTGTGAAAACTGCGTGTATGTTGTTGTTTAATAAGTTGAGAAATGTGTGCAACATTAGTTTTAGGTGAGAGTGGGAGAGGAGGTAGTGTGAAATGGTACTCTGTGAAAAAAAGTGTTTACCAGTTAAAATACACGAAAAAAAAGGGGGGGGGGGTTCTTGAATTATTTATGGTGGAAAACAAGCTACTGAAGGGTGATTAATAAAAGTTATGAGAATTATGAGTAAATGAAAAGTTTATATAAACTTAGGATCCCATGAGAGTTGGGCATAGGAACTGTTTTCTTTATGTACTGAGTGATGTAACAAATGTCTTGAAAGGAAGCAGCAACCTCTGTGTAGAAGAGAGGGATGCAGAATTTCAAGTGGTAAGAAGTGGAAGCACCCCTTGCAGAGAAAAGGGGCCTGGGAGACAGATGATTAATGACTTTCACATGTGCTTGGAGGTCGGTGGAGGTCTGTGCACAGAAATCGGTGACAGATCATTAATCATTTTGGTAAGGGAGGGAACATCTGTTTCTTCTCCTATTTAGTAGAAGAACTCAAGAGGTTGAAAATTGTTTTTATGTTTGCTAGCATGTTCCTTACGACAAAAAATAATAGGTAACCCCCTCCTGGCATATAAAAAGATGTAAGCACCAACATTTAAGTAACAAAATGCGAGAGAGCAGATACTGAAAATTGTCACAAGTGCCTTTTACGTGTTGTGACAGGAGAGGAGCATAGCTTGTTATTAGTGAAATACTGGTGAAAATTGAGAAAAGTTGTATTACCCGTAAAATATATATTATGTATAGCATTTGTAACGTTTGATGTACGTCTTGGGTAAGTGTTTAGCATAAAAAGTGGAAAATATGTGAAAAAAATCGCAAAAAAAAAAAAAATATGGTATCATAAAATTTAGGTTAATATATCAGTTGCTGGTAAAATCTTACAGGGTACCGAGAACTCTAAAAGATTCTGAAAGGTGGGACCCAAAATATCGGGAGCTCAATCTAAAGTAAGAGGTAGAACCAGGATTTATAATACTAAGGTAAGACTACCTTTTGTGATATTCAGGAATTGAAATACTGTGGGAAGACTACTTTCTGTGTTATTCAGAAACTGTAATTCCATGAAAAGACTACCTTTTGTGTTATTCAGGAATTGTAATACCATGATAAGAGTACCTTCTGTGCTATTATCGAATTGTAATACCATGATAACAGTGCCTTCTATATTATTATTCTGGAATTGTAATACCATGATAAGACAACCTTCTGCGTTATCTTAAACATTTATCTGTAAAAGACAGGAGTTCGATGTGTTAAGTAAAAATAATTTTATGTAATAATTCACCACTGTTTACGCAGCTTTTTTTTTTAATAAATATAATGGGAAAATAAATTTGTATTGATTCACCTTTGATTTACAACAACAGTCAAGTGGAAAAATTGGGTTATCCAAGGTTTACATATGATTCGGCGGTAAAACCTTACAGGGTACTGAGAGCTCTGGAAGATTGTAAAAGGTGGGAAATCCACCTACCTCTTCATTGAATATGATAGCTTATAACATAATGGCGTTTAAATAACAAAAAATGCATAATACCGTGACAGGAATAATAAACAAATAACCCGCACATAGAAGAGAGCAGCTTACGACGACGTTGCGGTCCGACTCGGACCATTTACAAAGTCGGTCCTAGTCAGACCAAAATGTCGTCGTAAGCTCCACTCCTCTATGTGCGGGTTATTTGTTTAATATGGTGTTTAGCTGGACTTTATGATTTCAAGTTATCCTAGATTTACATATATTTTTGTGGTAGAACCTCACCCCTTGATTGAATATGTTAGCTAATAACACACTGGGACTTAGCTGAGAGTCAGGAGATAAAAATTCCTTCATGAATAAGACGTATTTGTGATAGCTGAGATCGAGGAGATAAAAACACGATTATGAATAAGGTATAATTTAGCGTAAATTTTATTTGAAATATACCATTAATAGGGCAAAAAAATGAAGCGAGGAGCGGGGACGATCAGAGTAAAAGGGCGAGAAGGGGGGAGGGGGCGAGAGTAGGGGGTAAAAAAAGGGGGATGCAGCTGGAAGCAGGGTCGTGGGGGCACAGAAAACTAGCTGCTCTGAGAATGCTGGCCGCTCAGATGTATATATATATATATATATATATATATATATATATATATATATATATATATATACATATATATATATATATATATATATATATATATATATATATATATATATATATATATATATATATATATATATATATATATATATATATATATATATATATATATATATATATATATATAATATATATATATATATATATATATATATATATATATATATATATATATATATATATATATATATATATATATATATATATATATATATATATATATATATATATATATACATATATATACATACATCTGGGTTCGATTCCCAGCAAGGCTAGAAACATTGGGCATGTTTCTTTACACCTGTTGTCTATGTTAACCCATCAGTAAAATGGGCACCTGGATATAAGTCGACTGGTGTGGGTCGCATCCTGGGACACTGACCTAATTTGCCTGAAATGCTCAGCATAACAAGGGGCATTCTAAATAGTAGTATGTCATTGATGTCCTCTAGACCTGTGTACTATGTACATATACTTGTAGTAAATATATATATAATAATAATAATAATAATAATTATAATAATAATAATAATAATAATAATAATAATAATAATAATAATAATAATAATAATAATAATAATAATATTATTATTATTATTATTATTATTATTATTATTAATATTATTATTATTATTATTATTATTATTACATTTAGGTCACACTGCACAAACATTCACATGCTTATATATACATACACACATATAGGTTTCTTCTTCTTTTTCTTAATAGTTCCTGTTCTTCTATTTCCTCTATTGTCCATGGGAAAGTGGAAAAGAATCTTTCCTCCGTAAGCCATGCGTGTCGTATGAGGCGACTAAAATGCCGGGAGCAATGGGTTAGTAACCCCTTCATCTGTAGGAAATACTAAAAAAGAGAAGAAGAACTTTATAAAACTGGGATGCTTGATTGTGCGGGGACGTAGTGCAGATGATAAGAAAGAGATAAGTGGTAATGTTATGAATGAAAAGAAGTTGGATGTTCTGGCTCTAAGCAAAACAAAGCTGAAGGGGGTAGGCGAGTTTCAGTGGGGAGAAATAATTAGGATGAAGTCAGGAGTATCTGAGAGAGTTAGAGCTAAGGAAGGGGTAGCAATAATGTTGAAGCATCTGTTATGGAAGGAGAAAAGGGAATATAAATGAATAAATTCAAGGATTATGTGGATTAAAAAAATGGTTGGATGCAAAAAGTGGGTCATAATAGTATGTATGCACCTGGAGAAGAGAGGAGTGTAGCAGAGAGAGAGATTTTTTGAGATGTTAACGGAGAATGTAGGAACTTTTGAGTCATATGAGGAAGTAATTGTGCATAGGGAACTAAATGCTAAAGTAGGAGAAACATTTAGAGAGAGTGTGGTAGGTGGTAATGATAATGAGGGCGTTTGATTGAACATTGTATAGAATGGGGCTTCGTTATAGGTAATACATATTTTATTAAAAAGAGGATAAGTATACAAGATATGATGTAGGACATAATGACAGTAGTTTGTTGGACTATGTATTGGTAGATGAACGACTGTTGAGTAGACTTCAGGATGTAAATGTTTATAGAGGGGCCACAGATATATCAGAACTCTTTTTAGCTAAAGCTGCAATGAGAGTGAGAGGAGGATGGCATACAAGGAAAATAGAAGCAGGAAGTAAGAGAGAGATGAAGGTTTATAAACTAAAGGAGGAGACAGTTGGGGTAAGATATAAACAACAATTGGAAGATTGATGGGCTAGTGAGAGCATAGGCAATGGGGTCAAAGATGTATAGGGTAGGTTTAAGAATGTAGAGTTAGAGTGGTCAACAGAGGTTTGTGGTTACAGGAAAGTGAGTGCAGGATACAAGAAGAGAGATTGCTGGAATAATTATGTAAAGAGAGTAGTAAGGGAGAAAAAGTTAGCATAAGAGAGGCTTTTGCAAAGTTGAAGTGATGCAAGGAGGGAGGAGTATATGGAGAAAAAAAGAGAGGTTATTAGAGTGGTGAAGCAATGTAAAAAGAGAGGAAACAAGAGTGTGGGTGATATGTTATCAAAAAAAAATTTTGAAGAAAAGAAAAAGTTTTGGAGTGAGATTAATAAGTCGAGGAAGCCTAGGGAGTGAATGCATTTGATAGTTAAAATAGGAGAGGAGAGGTAATATTTGGGGAGTTAGAGGTATCGGGAAGATGGAGGGAATATTTTGAGGAATTTTTAAATGCTTATGAAGACAGGTAAGCTGTGATTTCGATAATAGGGCAAGGAGGTTAACATCTTGTAGGAGTGAGGAAAAGCCAGTTGTGAGTGTGGGGGAAGTTCGTGAGGCAGTGGGTAGAATGAAACGGAGTAAGGCAGCTGGAATTGATGGGATAAAGATAGAAATATTAAAAGCAGGAGTGGATATAGTTTTGGAGTGGTTGGTGCTTTTATTTAATAAATATATGTAAGAGCGTAAAGTACCTAGGGATTGGTGCAAAAATTATAGGGGAATAAATCTTTTGAGTAATATAGATATTATTGCTATAACAGAGACCTGGTTCAACGTGAAAGATAGAGAAATGCCTTCTGAATTCAACATATAAGTTTATAAACTATTCCACACTGATAAGGTCAACAGGAAGGGTGGTGGAGTGGCGATGTATGTCAGAGATAATTTAAACTGTTGTGTTAGACAAGATGTTAAATTAGAAACATCTGTTTGGCTAACGTTTCCAGAGGGTGGGGAAAATTAATTTTGGGAGTGCTTTATAGGCCCCCAGACCTTCATAGGGTGTGCAGTAAGCTGCTTTGAGACGAAATTCATAAGGCGTCTAGATATGAAAATATTATGTTAATGGGAGACTTTAACTTTAGACAAACTGATTGGAACAATGCGACAGGAAATCTTGAGTTCAGGACTTTCTTGATACGGTTCAGGATTGCTTTTTAAAATGGTATGTGACAGAAGCAACTAGAGGAAACAACATGCTTGACTTGGTTATTTGCCAACAAAGAATCACTAATTAATAATCTTGAGGTTAATGATGAGCTTGGGGAAAGAGATCACAAATCACTTAGTTTCAATATATCATGGAATACCCAGATTACTGCAAACAAATCTCTGTCTCAGACTTCCGCTTCTCGGCTTCATGGGACTGAGAAATTACCAGGATGGGCTAAATTGGGATGACCTGACTGTGGGTCAGGTTGCCAATGTGACGTTTTTCAGAGCATAGTGCTTGCTGCCTAAACAACTTTTGTTGCAAATATGGAAATCAGATCTAATAAAAATGATCCCCAAAAATAAACAATAGATTAAAACATCTCATTTGTCTAAAATGAGGCATATATAGGCGTATCAAAAGACGGGATGGGCAGTTAAGAAATCAGTATATTCTGTTAAACAGAGAAATAAAAAAAGAATAAGAAAAACAAAAAATCGCAAGAGATTCGAAGAATAACCCAAAAAGGTTCTTTCAGGTACATAGACGTAAGTTTAGGGGCAAGATAGGCCCACTTAAGAGTAAATCAGGTCAGATCACTAACTGACAGTGATAAGGAAATGTGCAAACTTTTCAGCACTTACTTCCTCTCAGTTTTTTCTCGGGAAGATACTAGAGAAATTTCCAAAATATTAAATTATGTAAAACAGGATGATAATAAACTATGCATGACATGGGTAACTAGTGACATGGTCCTCAGGCAAATAGAAAAATTAAAACCTAACAAATCCCCAGGTCCTGATGAAATGTTTGCAAGGGTTTCAAAGGAATGTAAAGAGGAACTTAGCATACCTTTGGCTATTTTTTTCAATATATCACTACAACCTGTCATAGTGGCAGACAAGTGGAAATGAAATGTAATACCTATTTACAAGGCAGGTGACAGGTCCTTAGCTTCGAACTATAGACCAATAAGCCTTATCACCATAGTGAGTAAATTTATGGAATCATTAATTGCCGAAACAATTCGTAATCATCTTGAAAGGCATTAATTGATTAATGAATCTCAACACGGTTTTACAAAGGGGCGTTCCTGTCTTACGAATTTACTAACTTTTTTATTAAGGTGTTTGAGGATGTAGATCATGGTACTGAATATGATATTGTGTGCATGGACTTCAGTAAAACTTTCGATAGAGTTCTACATCAGGGACTATTGAGGAAACTTAAGGCACACGGAATAGAAGGAGGAATTTTTTCATAGGTAGAGGCATGGTTGACAAATAGGCAGCACGGAGTTTGCATAAATTGGGAGAAATCAGAATGGGGGCACGTCACAGGGCTCAGCGTTGGGTCCCTTGTTGTTCACAATTTTCATAAACGACATAGATGAGGGAATAAACAGCAACATAAGCAAATTTGCTTATGTATGTGATCTAACGAGGACATTAGATCACTTCAGGATAATTTGAACAAACTGATACAGTGGTCGGAGAAGTGGCAGATGCAGTTAAATATAGACAAATGCAAAGTTCTAAATGTTGGACAGTTAAATAACCATGCCACATACAAACTAAATAATGTAGATCTTAATATTACTGATTGCGAAAAGGATTTAGAAGTTCTAGTTAGCAGTAATCTAAGCCCAAAACAACAGCGCATAAGTGTTCGCAAGAAAGCTAACAGAATAATTGGCTGCAGATCATAAAATATAAATAGAAGAATTCCTCAGGATGTTCATCAACTTTATATATCTTTCTTTAGGACTCATTTAGATTATGCTGTACAGTTCTGGCCACCATATTACAGAATGGATATAAATGAACTGGAATATTTACAAAGAAGGATGACAAAGTTGATCCCATGTATCAGAACTCTTCCCTATGAGGACAGACTGAGGGTCCCTGAATCTGCACTCTCTAGAAAGGCGTAGAATTAGGGATATATGATTGAGGTGTATAAATGGAAAGCAGGATAAATAAAGCAGATGTAAATAGTGTGCTAAAAAAATATTTGGACTAGACCAGACTCGCAACAATAGATTTAAGCTGGAAAAATTCAGATTCAGGATGATATATGAATCCACTGGTATGGTAATATAATTGTGGATGAGTGAAGTAAACTCCCGAGTACCGTCATAGAAGATAAGACGTTGTGTAGTTTTAAAAATATGTTATGTAAATACATGAGAGTGGGTGGGTTTGAGTTGGATCTGATAAGCTTGTGCTACTAGGTTAGATGCCGTGCTCCTTCCTTAAGTGCATGTGGCCTGACCTGATTAGGGTAGGTCATTGACTTAAGCTAGTATGAGAATTGGACCTGCCTCACATGGCCCAGTAGGCCTGCTACAGTGTTCCTTCTTTCTTATATCCTTATGAGTATACGTGGTAAAGTGTTAGGTAGAGTTATTATTGAAAGAATTAACAGTATATGAATAGTATGATAGCAGATGAACAAGGAGACTGTAGGAAATGTAGGGAGGGAGGGGGGGTGTAGACGAAGTGGTTAGAGTTACACATCGGAGAACAGTATTTAGATAAAGGTAAACATATTTTTGTGGCATTTATGGATTTGGAAAAGTCGTAGGACAGGGTGAATAGGATGGGGGGCAATGTGGCAGTTGTTGGAAATGTATGGTATAGGAGGTAGGTTACTGACAGCAGTGAAGAGTTTTAACAAGTAAAGTGAGACTCAGGTTAGAGTATGTAGGAGAGAGGGAGATTATTTTAAAGTAAAAGTAGGCCTTAGACATGGATGTGTGATGTCACCATGATTGTTCAATATATTTATTGATGGGGTTGTAATAGGAATGAAGGCTTGGGCGTCGGTGTGGGGTTAAAAAACAAAGAATCTAATTAAAAGTGGAAGTTGTCACAGTTGCTCATTGCATTTGGGAGATTCTGAAGAGAAGTTGCAGAGGTTGGTGGATTAGTTTGGTAGGGTATATATAAGAAAAAAAATAAAAGAGAATATAAGAAAGAGGAAGGTGATAAGGATAACAAAAAAGTTAGGATACGAAAAATTGGATATCAGATTGGAGGGAGAGAGTATGGAGGAGGTGAATGTATTCAGATATTTAGGAGTGGACGTGTCAGCAGATGGGTCTATGAAAAATGAGTTGAATCCTAGAATTGAGGAGAGGAAAAAGGTGAGTGGTGCACTTAGGAGTCTGTGGAGACAAAGAACTTTGGCCATGGAAGCAAAGAGTTGAATGTATGAGAGTATAGTTATACCTCCTCTCTTATATGAACATGAAACATGGGTGGTGAATATTGCAACAAGGAGTAGGCTGGAGGCAGTGGAGATGTTATGTCTGAAAACAATGTGGTGCTTTGAATATAATGCAAAGAATTGTGGTTTGTAAATTAGGAAGAGGTGTGGAATTGCCAAAACTATTATCAAGAGAGCTGAGAAGGGGTTGTTGGGGTGGTTCGGACATGTAGAGAGGGTGGAACAAAATAGAATTACTTCGAGAGTGTATAAATCAGTATTGGAGGGAAGGCGGGGTAAGGGCCGACCTACAAAAGGCTGGAGGAAGGGGTTAAAGGAGGTTTTGTGTGCGAGAGACTTGGACTTCCAGCAAAAATGCAAGAGCATGTTAGATAGGAGCGAATGGAGACATGTGGTTTTTCAGAACTTGGAGTGCTATCGGAGTGCGAGCAAGGTAAAATGAGGAGATTCAGGGATACTGGGAGGCCGGACATGAGTCCTGGAGATGGGAAGTACATTGTCTGCACTCTAAAGGACGGTGTTAATGTTGCAGTTTTATAAGTGAAGTGTGAGTTCGCCTCTGGCAAGACAGTGATGGAGTGAATGATGAAATTTTTTTTTTCGGGCCATATATATATATATATATATATATATATATATATATATATATATATATATATATATATATATATATATATATATATATATATATATATATATATATATACATATATATATATATATATATATATATATATATATATATATATATATATATATATATATATATATATATATATATATATATATATATATATGTATGCCGGGAGCAACGGGCTAGTAACCCCTTCTCCTGTAGACATTTACTAAAAAAGAGAAGAAGAAAAACTTCATAAAACTGGGATGCTTGAATGTACGTGAATGTAGTGCAGATGACAAGAAACAGATGATTGCTGATGTTACGAATGAAAAGAAGTTGGATGTCCTGGCCCTAAGCGAAACAAAGCTGAAGGGGGTAGGGAAGTTTCGGTGGGAGGAAATAAATGGGATTATATCTGGAGTATCTGAGAGAGTTAGAGCAAAGGAAGGGGTAGCAGTAATGCTGAAGGATCAGTTATGGAAGGAGAAAAGAGAATATGAATGTGTAAATTCAAGAATTATGTGGATTAAAGTAAAGGTTGGATGCGAAAAGTGGGTCATAATAAGCGTGTATGCACCTGGAGAAGAGAGGAATGTAGAGGAGAGAGACAGATTTTGGGAGATGTTAAGTGAATATATAGGAGCCTTTGAACCAAGTGAGAGAGTAATTGTGGTAGGGGACCTGAATGCTAAAGTAGGAGAAACTTTTAGGGAGGGTGTGGTAGGTATGTTTGGGGTGCAAGGTGTAAATGATAATGGAAGCCCTTTGATTGAACTTTGTATAGAAAGGGGTTTAGTTATAGGTAATACATATTTTAAGAAAAAGAGGATAAATAAGTATACAAGATATGATGCAGGGCGAAATGACAGTAGTTTGTTGGATTATGTATTGGTAGATAAAAGACTGTTGAGTAGACTTAAGGATGTACATGTTTATAGAGGGGCCACAGATATATCAGATCACTTTCTAGTTGTAGCTACACTGAGAGTAAAAGGTAGATGGGATACAAGGAGAATAGAAGTGTCAGGGAAGAGAGAGGTGAAGGTTTATAAACTAAAAGAGGAGGCAGTTAGGGTAAGATATAAACAGCTATTGGAGGATAGATGGGCTAATGAGAGCATAGGCAATGGGATCGAAGAGGTATTGGGTAGGTTTAAAAATGAAGTGTTAGAGTGTTCAGCAGAAGTTTGTGGTTACAGGAAAGTGGGTGCGGGAGGGAAGAGGAGCGATTGGTGGAATGATGATGTAAAGAGAGTAGTAAGGGAGAAAAAGTTAGCATATGAGAAGTTTTTACAAAGTAGAAGTGATGCAAGGAGGGAAGAGTATATGGAGAAAAAGAGAGAGGTTAAGAGAGTGGTGAAGCAATGTAAAAAGAGAGCAAATGAGAGAGTGGGTGAGATGTTATCAACAAATTTTGTTGAAAATAAGAAAAAGTTTTGGAGTGAGATTAGCAAGTTAAGGAAGCCTAGAGAACAAATGGATTTATCAGTTAAAAATAGGAGAGGAGAGTTATTAAATGGAGAGTTAGAGGTATTGGGAAGATGGAGGGAATATTTTGAGGAATTGTTAAATGTTGATGAAGATAGGGAAGCTGTGATTTCGTGAATAGGGCAAGGAGGAATAACATCTTGTAGGAGTGAGGAAGAGCCAGTTGTGAGTGTGGGGGAAGTTCGTGAGGCAGTAGGTAAAATGAAAGGGGGTAAGGCAGCCGGGATTGATGGGATATAGATAGAAATGTTAAAAGGAGGTGGGGATATAGTTTTGGAGTGGTTGGTGCAATTATTTAATAAATGTATGGAAGAGGGTAAGGTACCTAGGGATTGACAGAGAGCATGCATAGTTCCTTTGTATAAAGGCAAAGGGGACAAAAGAGAGTGCAAAAATTATAGGGGGATAAGTCTATTGAGTATAACTGGTAAAGTGTATGGTAGAGTTATTATTGAAAGAATTAAGAGTAAGACGGAGAATAGGATAGCAGATGAACAAGGAGGCTTTAGGAAAGGTAGGGGATGTGTGGACCAGGTGTTTACAGTGAAACATATAAGTGAACAGTATTTAGATAAGGCTAAAGAGGTCTTTGTGGCATTTATGGATTTGGAAAAGGCGTATGACAGGGTGGATAGGGGGGCAATGTGGCAGATGTTGCAGGTGTATGGTGTAGGAGGTAGGTCACTGAAAGCAGTGAAGAGTTTTTACGAGGATGGTGAGGCTCAAGTTAGAGTATGTAGGAAAGAGGGAAATTATTTCCCAGTAAAAGTAGGCCTTAGACAAGGATGTGTAATGTCACCGTGGTTGTTTAATATATTTATAGATGGGGTTGTAAGAGAAGTAAATGCGAGGGTCTTGGCAAGAGGCGTGGAGTTAAAAGATAAAGAATCACACATAAAGTGGGAATTGTCACAGTTGCTCTTTGCTGATGACACTGTGCTCTTGGGAGATTCTGAAGAGAAGTTGCAGAGATTGGTGGATGAATTTGGTAGGGTGTGCAAAAGAAGAAAATTAAAAGTGAATACAAGAAAGAGTAAGGTTATGAGGATAACAAAAAGATTAGGTGATGAAAGATTGGATATCAGATTCGAGGGAGAGAGTATGGAGGAGGTGAATGTATTGAGATATTTGGGAGTGGACGTGTCAGCGGATGGGTCTATGAAAGATGAGGTGAATCATAGAATTGATGAGGGGAAAAGGGTGAGTGGTGCACTTAGGAGTCTGTGGAGACAAAGAACTTTGTCCTTGGAAGCAAAGAGGGGAATGTATGAGAGTATAGTTTTACCAACGCTCTTATATGGGTGTGAAGCATGGGTGATGAATGTTGCAGCGAGGAGAAGGCTGGAGGCAATGGAGATGTCATGTCTGAGGGCATAAGAACATAAGAACATAAGAAAAGAGGAACACTGCAGCAAGCCTGTTGGCCCATACTAGGCAGGTCCTTTACAATTCATCCCACTAACAAACATTTGACCAACCCAATTTTCAATGCCCCCCAATATGTGTGGTGTAAATATAATGCAGAGAATTCGTAGTTTGGAAGTTAGGAGGATGTGCGGGATTACCAAAACTGTTGTCCAGAGGGCTGAGGAAGGGTTGTTGAGGTGGTTCGGACATGTAGAGAGAATGGAGAGAAACAGAGTGACTTCAAGAGTGTATCAGTCTGTAGTGGAAGGAAGGCTGGTTAGGGTTCGGCCTAGGAAAGGTTGGAGGGAGGGGGTAAAGGAGGTTTTGTGTTCGAGGGACTTGGACTTCCAGCAGGCATGCGTGAGCGTGTTTGATAGGAGTGAATGGAGACAAATGGTTTTTAATACTTGATGTGCTGTTGGAGTGTAAGCAAAGTAACATTTATGAAGGGGTTCAGGGAAACCGGCAGGCCGGACTTGAGTCCTGGAGATGGGAAGTACAGTGCCTGCACTCTGAAGGAAGGGTGTTAATGTTGCAGTTTAAAAACTGTATTGTAAAGCACCCTTCTGGCAAGACAGTGATGGAGTGAATGATGGTGAAAGTTTTTCTTTTTCGGGCCACCCTGCCTTGGTGGGAATCGGCCAATGTGAAAATAAAATAATATATATATATATATATATATATATATATATATATATATATATATATATATATATATATATATATATATATATATATATATATATATATTTAGATTATTAATCCGTCTAGAGGCTGCATAAATTCATCAGACATATTTTGCTATGTCTGAGGGCAATTCACCCCTTCACATTCGCGGAGCAACATTAATCCATTATGGAAACGCTGCTACTTTCCTTATTATAGATGCAATCTTGAAGACCAGGACAAACCATTTGCACCACTCAGAGCTTGCATGAGTTACATCGGTAAGCTCTAAATGTGGTCAGTTGGAAAACTTAAATGTATGCCCTTTGGAGTGCAACAGCTATGGCGGGAGCAGATGAGCCACTATAATGAATAAAGAATAAAGATCGCATAATATACCCAAATATTCTTCCAGCAATAGGGCGTGTTCCACACTCTGAAGATATTCTTTTGCCTGTGCCCCCTGAGACATGGCAAATTTCGTCAGAGTCTGATACCCGTGATTGTAAGATGGAAGTAGACTATGAACCACCAACAAATGACGATCCCAAGCCCTTCAACCAAGTTGAGCTCAATGACTTGGTGAGAGACCTTAACCTTGCAAAAGAAAGTGCAGTTACTTGGCTCATGACTAATGGAACACAGGCTTCTAGCTCTTGGAATAACTTTCGTTTGGTACCGTCATCGTGAAGCGGAATTCATTCAGTTTTTTGACAAAGAGAAATCTTTAGATTTCTGTTCAAATATTTTTGGCCTTACTGAACACATGGGGATGTCATAGAAAGCAGATGAATGGAGACTCTTCATTGATTCTTCGAAAAGAAGTTTAAAGGCTGTACTTCTCTACAATGGCAACACAGCTGCATCTGTGTCAATTGGCCACTGTGTCCAAATGTCAGAAACTGACGCAAGTATAAAGACACTAATATCTGCAGTCAAGTACCAGAATCACAATTTTCTCATTTATGTTGTTTTAAAAGTTATTACTCTCCTACTAGGTCTTCAGTTCGGATACAGCACGTATCCCCGTTTTCTGTTTTTGGGATAGTATGGCAGACAGCCAGCGCTATGAGCAAAAAGACTGGCCACCAAGAACCACCTTCTTACCCGGAAATCACAACGTGAAATCTATGCCACTAGTCGACCCCCAGGAAAATTCTGCTGCCACTACTCTGCATCAAATTAGGGCTTATGAAAAATTTTGCGAAGGCGTTCAACAAGAATGAAATTGCTTTCAAGTACCTAGAGTCAAAGTTTCCTCGTATAAATGAAGGCAAGCTAAAGGCAGGAATCTTTGTTGGCCCTCATATTCAGAATTGATGAATGACAAGCATTTTGATGAGGCATTAGAGCAGGTGACGAGGTGAATGCCTGGTTTTCATTCAAGTAGATTGTCCACAACTTCCTAGGAAACAGGCGCTTCACCGAATATGACAAAAATGATCCAAGATGAGATTTAAAGTTTGAAACAACTTGGGTCTAGAATGAGTGTGAAGGTTCACTTTTTGCACTCACATCTTGACTATTTTCCCAATAATTATGGGAACTACAGTGAGGCACAAGGAGAGCAGTTCCATGAGGGTATTTGCACCATGGAAACTCGATACCAAGGCAAGTGGAATGCCAGCATGATGGCGGATTGCTGCCCGTCATTGAAACGTAATGGTCTCGATGTACAGCACAAGCGAAAATCAAAGCGGTCCTCCTTCCTTTGATTTAGTATGTAAGCTAACCATTAGGAGCATATTTTGTTTTAATAAAATCATTTGATTTGATTCATGTTGATTTGGAATTCATATGTTCTAAAACTAACAGAATGTACTTTTCCATGATTACTTGCCTAATTTAAATAAATTAAAAATTTATTAAAAATTTAAATTTTTTATAATCATTAATTTGCATTTTATTCAAAATTATTATGTGAATATGCCCAAGAATATGTAAGATCACAACCATGAATAAAAATGAAAAAAAAAAAAAACTCCAAATGCAGACCAGTGTTACTTCTGTGCAGTCAGTAATTCAGGGAAGATTTGAGATTAGGCAGAATTTTATTATTGAGTTTCCTTCCAATTTTGAAGTGTTTTATGATGAGATGGGTTCAGCTGCTTCTTCTTTTTTCCTCCATTTTAAATTTTATTCTGTACTATTCCTAAACTTACAATTTTTGTAGTTTTTCGACTGTAATTCATTAGATGCAGTTAAAGCCACTTTATAATTAATCTTGATCTGAATTATGAATTAATGTTTTGGGAATTCAGTATAGTTTTGGAGTGTCATATCTGTCATCTCATGTAAGATTCAGAGCAGACAAGAACTTTAATATTAATTGAATAATGTAGAAAAGTACACTTGTGTACAGCTTAGGGAATTTATTGATGGAATCGTTTCAGCAGGAGTGACTTCATTACTCCTAATGATTGAAGAAACTACTCGTAATGAAAATTTTCAAGCAAAAAAAATTTTTGAGCTGTAGACGAATGTTCTTTTCCATATTAAGTGATCATGTTTTCGTAACTAAGCAAGTACAGATAAAAATTTCCAACTATGAATCATGAATATTTTAAATTCTGCTAAATTTATCTTACCTTGCTGTAAAAATATTTTGAGAAAATCGAGAATAATATCTGAAAAGTTCCTCACATCGTCCTTTTGAGAGAAGATTGAGGACATAAGAAACACTGAGGCAGCAAGAATAACCAGCGTTGTCAGTATAGCCAGCCACACCAGTGGTGTAAGTGGGAAGAAGAAGCTCCACGGGTCTACCTCAGTACGTCCTCGAAGAGCAAAGATCCTCCAGTAATCATATGATACTGGCACAGACAAGTCCATTGCATCAGCTTTCTCTTTTGTAATCATAAAAGGGCCAACACCAAAGCTTACTTCCTGAAAACGAAACCATATCTTCTTCTAAAATAAATTTTCAGCAGAATGTAAGACAATAATATATATATATATATATATATATATATATATATATATATATATATATATATATATATATATAAACCTATATATATATATATATATATATATATATATATATATATATATATATATATATATATATATATATATATATATATATATATATATATATATATATATAACCAATAATGTTGAAGGATAAGCTATGACATGAAAAGAGGGACTATAAATGTATTAATTCAAGGATTATGTGAAGTAAAATAAAGGCTGAATGTGAAAAGTGGGTTATAGTAAGCGTGTATGCACCTGGAGAAGAGAGAAGTGTAGAGGAGAGAGAGAGAGATTTTGGGAAATGTTAAGTGAATGCGTGGGGAGTTTTGAACCAAGTCTGAGAATAATGGTGGTTGGGGGATTTCAATGCAAGTGTGGGTAAAAATGTTTAGATAGTAGTAGGTAAATTTGGGGTGCCACGGGTAAATGTAAATGGGGAGCCTTTAATTGAGCTATGTGTAGAAAGAGGTTTGGTAATAAGTAATACATAATTTTTGAAAAAGAGGATAAATAAATATACAAGGTATGATATAGCACGTAATGAAAGTAGTTTGTTAGAATATTTATTGGTGGATAAAAGATTGATGGATAGGCTCCAGGATGTACATGTTTATAGAGGGGCAACTGATATATCGGATCATTATTTAGTTATAACTACAGTTAGAGTAAGAGGTAGATGGGACAAAAGGAAAATGGCAACAACAAGTAAGGGAGAGGAGAAAGTGTATAAATTAAGGGTGGAGGAAGTTCGGGTGAGATACAAGCAACTATTGGCAGAAAGGTGGGCTGGTGTAAGGAGGAGTAGTGGGGGGGTTGAAGAGGGTTGGAATAGTTTTAAAAATGCAGTATTAGAATGTGGGGCGGAAGTTTGTGGTTATAGGAGGATGGATGCAGGAGGAAAGAGGAGCGAATACTGGGATAACGAAGTAAAGAGCGTGATAAAGTAGAAAAAGGTAGCTTATGAGAGGTTTTCACAAAGCAGAAGTGTTATAAGAAGAGTAGAGTATATGGAGAGTAAAAGAAAAGTGAAGAGAGTGGTGAGAGAGTACAAAAGGAGAGCAGATGATAGAGTGGAAGAGGCACTGTCAAGAAATTTTAATGAAAATAAGAAAAAAAATTTGAGTGAGTTAAACAAGTTAAGAAAGCCTAGGGAACGAATGGATTTGTCAGTTAAAAACAGAGTAGAGAGTTAGTGGATGCGGAGATGGAGGTATTGGGTAGATGGCGGGAATATTTTGAGGAACTTTCAAATGTCGATGAAGAAAGGGAGACAGTAATTTCACGCATTGACCAGGGAGGTATACTATCTTTTAGGACTGAGGAAGAGCAGGATGTGAGTGTGGGGGAGGTGCGTGAGGCATTACGTAGAATGAAAGGGGGTAAAGCAGCTGGAACTGATGGGATCATTACAGAAATGTTAAAAGCAGGGGGGGATATTGTGTTAGAGTGGTTGGCATTTTTGTTTAATAAATGTATGAAGCAGGAGAAGGTACCTAGGGATTGGCAGAGAGCATGTACAGTTCCTTTATATAAAGCAAAGGGGGACAAAAGAGACTGTAAAAATTATAGAGAAAATAGTTTACTGAGTATACCAGGAAAAGTGTAAGGTAGGTATATTATTGAAAGCATTAGAGGTAAGACAATATAGGATTGCAGATGAGCAAGGAGGTTTTTGAGTGGGTGGGGGAGGTGTAGATCAAGTGTTTACATTGAAGCACATATGTGAACAGTATTTATATAAAGATAGAGAAGTTTTCTTTGCATTTATGGATTTAGAAAAGGCATATGATAGAGTGGATAGGGGAGCAATGTAGCAGATGTTGCAAATATATGGAATAGGTAGTAAGGTACTAAATGCTGTAAAGAGTTTTTATGAGGATAGTGAGGCTCAGGTTAGGGTGTGTAGGAGAGAGGGAGACAACTTCCCGGTTAAAGTAGGTCTTAGACAGGGATGTGTAATGTCACCATGGTTGTTTAACCTTGTCAAACCCTGTGTAAAAAAAAAAATATATAGATGGGGTTGTAAAAGAAGTAAATTCTAGGGTGTTCGGGAGAGAGATGGGATTAAATTATGAGAAATCAAATCGAATCGAATCGAGGACGACGAGAGCTGTCGTAAGATGGGAAGGAAGAAGGATAAGGAAGGATGGAAATAACTGGAAAAGAATGAGGAGGAGGGGAAGAGGAGGAATCAAGGCAAGTGGCCCAACCGCTTTGGGACATGTGGTACAAAAGAACTGGAGACGTAGATAGAGAGGCTTGACTGATGTCATTGCTTGGCTCACTAGGAGAGGATGGCGAAGGCAGCGGTAGGAGCTGGGAGTGTCAGAAGGCAGCAAGCAGGATGAGTTGGTTATGGTCTTAAACCGTTTATCAGTGCGGTAAATTGTTTTCGGGAGAGTTGTATCACATTTATGGGAGAGCTGTAGTAGTATTCGTTGGTTTGGAGTTGGTGGAGTATCTGGTTGTAGGTAGGGAATGGTCTTTCTTCGCTTTGGTACGATACAGTGTTGTCTTGGAGATGTTGGATGAGTTCTAGGCGAGTCATGCTTGCAGGGTATAGCCTCGTGGTGTAGAATATGAGTCCTTTGTGTTTAACCCATGATGTTCCAGGTAATCGACGTGAGCTAAGTAGAGAAGGCGTTGGTGGAGTAGAGGAAGGTGGTGTTGCTTCGTTTTCAACTTCAGTAGACGAATTAGAAGATGTTTCTGGTGGTAAGGCTTCTGATTGGTTGGATTCAGTGAGAGGTGGTGGCGGTGGAGGCTTCTCATTGGTCGTTGTTGGACTGACGTCACTAGTTGGTGGTGTTGATGGAACTTCAGCAGAAGAGTTGGCGATTAAGTTTTTTGGTGAATTTGAGAATTTCTTCAGAAGGTGGAGATGCTGGAAATGTAAATGAAGGCATGTTATTTAATGCAAATAACTCGTTGATGGTAGAGTTAAATGATCCAGGTACAGCCATGTTTTGCATATGAGCGTACAGTAGACAGTAGTGAATCTTCGTTACGTCACATGTTGGAGGAGTGATGGTAGTGGTGGTGGTGGAGGCGGGCTGAGTAGATGCTTGAAGTAATTTTGTAGTGTCTGCTTGTATTTTTGCAATTGCTGCATACGTTGGAGTGTTGCTAGTAGATTTTTTCTTTGCTGCATCTTGTGTTTTCTTAATAATATCCTGTCTTGTAGGACATTTTGCTGCCAGTGTATGGTGATCATTACTCTTGCAGTTTAAGCACGCTGGTTGTGTTGGAGTAGCAGCGGTGCAGGAACTGAAGGTGTGTCCCTCACTACCACATGTAGTGCAGAACTTCTTGTCTTTTACTGGACATGCTTTGGTGGTGTGATGGTATGAATAACAGTTCCAGCAATGTTGGATGTAGTGATATCTCTCTGCTTCAATGTAGGTAGGGCTGATGTAGTAGTAGTAGACAGCAAGACCTTCGTTCAGTGCAGTGGCAGCCATGTTCACGTCGGTGAAGGTGACCTTGATCATGGACGTTGCATTCGGGATTTTTGTAATGCTGTCAACAGTAGCCCAAGTATTTTGCGTCTCGATGGATGACTTGAGTTCAGCAGGTGTTTGAGACGTCAGAATCTTGTCCAGTTTTTTTAGGAATACTGATTTCCTTGCCCTGAGGGCAGGAGATGACGTTACAGTAAACCCTTGAGTAGTAAGAGTAGTGATGGCTTCTGTACTGAGTAGCTTCTCTGCTTCAGCATCATCGTGACACACAACAATGAATGCTTCTTTCAGTGACAATATGGTGTTGAATTTTACTTCCAGTGCTCCCTGAACAACAGTTGCAAGAGCAATCTTCGTTGAATCATCAACGGTACCATTTCTTGGTTTGATCTTTACGCGATTTGCGTAGCTCATCGTGTAAGTCAAGGCGATGACAACGCTGGTAAAGGTTCCCCTCCCCAACGGGGATCGTAGGGAGACAGAGTAAGTAAGGAGAGCTGCTATGACCTGCCAGGGCGAGAGTCAAGAGCAGAATCTTTGTCTTTTCACTTGTCTTTTCGGAAATCAAATACAAAATGGAAATTGACACAGTTACTTTTTGCTGATGATACTGTGCTTATGGGAGATTCTAAAGAAAAATTGCAAAGGTTAATGGACAAGTATGGAAGAGCGTATAAAGGTAGAAAGTTGAAAGTGAACATAGAAAAGAGTAAGGTGATGAGGGTATCAAATGATTTAGATAAAGAGAAATTTGATATCAAGATGGATAGGAGGAGTAAGGAAGAAGTGAATGTTTTCAGATATTTGGGACTTGACGTGTGAGCAGATGGATTTATGAAGGATGAGGTTAATCATAGAACTGATGAAGAAAAAAGATGAGTGGTACATTGAGGTATATGTGGAGATAAAAAGCGTTATCTATGGAGGCAAAGAAGGGAATGTATGAAAGTATGGTGGTACCAACACACTTATATGGGTGTGAAGCTTGGGTTGTAAATGCTGCAGCGTGGAGATGTTCGGAGGCAGTGGAGATGTCCTGTCTAAGGGCAATGTGTGGTATAAATATTATGCGGAAAACTCGGAGTGTGGAAATTAGGAGAAGGTGTGGAGTTAATAAAAGTGTTAGTCAGAGGGCAGAAGAGGGGTTGATGAGGTGGTTTGGTCTTTTAGAGAGAATGCACGAAAGTAGAATAACATGGAGAGTGTATCAACCTGTATGGGAAGGAAGGCGGGGTAGGGGTCGTCCTCGGAAAGGTTGGAGGGAGGGGGTAAAGGAAGTTCTGTGGGCAAGGGGCTTGGACTTGCAGCAAGGGTGCATGAACGTGTTAGATAGGAGTGAATGGAGACGAATGATATTTGGGACCTGACGAGCTGTTGGAGTGTGAGCAGGGTAATATTTAGTGAAGGGATTCAGTGAAACCGGTTATTTTTATATAGTCGGACTTGAGTCCTGGAAATGGGAAGTACAATGCCTGCACTTTAATTGAGGGGTTTGGGATATGGGAAGTTTGGAGGGATATGTTGTGTATCTTTATACGTATATGCTTCTAAACTGTTGTATTCTGAGCACCTCTGCAAAAACAGTGATTATGTGTGAGTGTGGTGAAAGTGTTGAATGATGATGAAAGTATTTTCTTTTTGGGGATTTTCTTTCTTTTTGCGTAACCCTGCTTCGGTAGGAGACGGCCGACTTGTTAAAAAAAGAATATATATATATATATATATATATATATATATATATATATATATATATATATACATATATATATATATATATATATATATATATATATATATATATATATATATATATATATATATATATATATATATATATATATATACATATTTTATTTTTTTTTATTATCACACTAGCCGATTCCCACCAAGGCAGGGTGGCCCGAAAAAGAAAAACTTTCACCATAATTCACTCCATCACTGTCTTGCCAGAAGGGTGCTTTACACTACAGTTTTTAAATTGCAACATTAACACTCTTCCTTCAGAGTGCAGGCACTGTACTTCCCATCTCCAGGACTCAAGTCCGGCCTGCCGGTTTCCCTGAACCCCTTCATAAATGTTACTTTGCTCACACTCCAACAGCACGTCAAGTATTAAAAACCATTCGTGTCCATTCACTCCTATCAAACACGCTCACGCACGCCTGCTGGAAGTCCAAGCCCCTCGCACACAAAACCTCCTTTACCCCCTCCCTCCAACCTTTCCTAGGCCGACCCCTACCCCGCCTTCCTTCCACTACAGACTGATACACTCTTGAAGTCATTCTGTTTCGCTCCATTCTCTCTACATGTCCGAACCACCTCAACAACCCTTCCTCAGCCCTCTGGACAACAGTTTTGGTAATCCCGCACCTCCTCCTAACTTTCAAACTACGAATTCTCTGCATTATATTCACACCACACATTTCCCTCAGACATGACATCTCCCCTGCCTCCAGCCTTCTCCTCGCTGCAACATTCATCACCCATGCTTCACAACCATATAAGAGTGTTGGTAAAACTTTACTCTCATACATTCCCCTCTTTGCCTCCAAGGACAAAGTTCTTTGTCTCCACAGACTCCTAAGTGCACCACTCACCCTTTTCCCCTCATCAATTCTATGATTCACCTCATCCTTCATAGACCCATCCGCTGACACGTACACTCCCAAATATCTGAATACATTCACCTCCTCCATACTCTCTCCCTCCAATCTGATATCCAATCTTTCATCACCTAATATTTTTATCCTCATAACCTTACTCTTTCCTGTATTCACTTTTAATTTTCTTCTTTTGCACACCCTACCAAATTCATCCACCAATCTCTGCAACTTCTCTTCAGAATCTCCCAAGAGCACAGTGTCATCAGCAAAAAGCAACTGTGACAACTCCCTCTTTATGTGTGATTCTTTATCTTTTAACTCCACGCCTCTTGTCAAGACCCTCGCATTTACTTCTCTTACAACCCCATCTATGAATATATTAAACAACCACGGTGACATCACACATCCTTGTCTAAGGCCTACTTTTACTGGGTAATAATTTCCCTCTTTCCTATGTACTCTAACTTGAGCCTCACTATCCTCGTAAAAACTCTTCACTGCTTTCAGTAACCTACCTCCTACACCATACACCTGCAACATCTGCCACATTGCTCCCCTATCCACCCTGTCAAAGACCTCTTTAGCCTTATCTAAATACTGTTCACTTATATGTTTCACTGTAAACACCTGGTCCACACACCCCCTACCTTTCCTAAAGCCTCCTTGTTCATCTGCTATCCTATTCTCCGTCTTACTTTTAATTCTTTCAATAATAGCTCTACCATACACTTTACCAGGTATACTCAACAGACTTATCCCCCTGTAATTTTTGCACTCTCTTTCGTCCCCTTTGCCGTTATACAAAGGAACTATGCATGTTCTCTGCCAATCCCTAGGTACCTTACCCTCTTCCTTACATTTATTAAATAATTGCACCAACCACTCCAAAACTATATCCCCACCTGCTTTTAAAATTTCTATCTTTATCCAATCAGTCCCGGCTGCCTTACCCCCTTTCATTTTACCTACTGCCTCACGAACTTCCCCCACACTCACAACTGGCTCTTCCTCACTCCTACAAGATGTTATTCCTCCTTGCCCTATTCACGAAATCACAGCTTCCCTATCTTCATCAACATTTAACAATTCCTCCATCTTCCCAATACCTCTAACTCTCCATTTAATAACTCTCCTCTCCTATTTTTAACTGACAAATCCATTTGTTCTCTAGGCTTCCTTAACTTGTTAATCTCACTCCAAAACTTTTTCTTATTTTCAACAAAATTTGTTGATAACATTTCACCCACTCTCTCATTTGCTCTCTTTTTACATTGCTTCACCACTCTCTTAACCTCTCTCTTTTTCTCCATATACTCTTCCCTCCTTGCATCACTTCTACTTTGTAAAAACTTCTCATATGCTAACTTTTTCTCCCTTACTACTCTCTTTACATCATCATTCCAACGATCGCTCCTCTTCCCTCCTGCACCCACTTTCCTGTAACCACAAACTTCTGCTGAACACTCTAACACTACATTTTTAAACCTACCCCATACCTCTTCGACCCCATTACCTATGCTCTCATTAGCCCATCTATCCTCCAATAGCTGTTTATATCTTTCCCTAACTGCCTCCTCTTTTAGTTTATAAACCTTCACCTCTCTCTTCCCTGATGCTTCTATTCTCCTTGTATCCCATCTACCTTTTACTCTCAGTGTAGCTACAACTAGAAAGTGATCTGATATATCTGTGGCCCCTCTATAAACATGTACATCTTGACGTCTACTCAACAGTCTTTTATATATACATATATATATATATATATATATATATATATATATATATATATATATATATATATATATATATATATATATATATATATCCTAGGTAGTAGGTTGGTAGGCAGAATAATAGTGGACATAGGAACAGTTATTTGTAGATTTTCTGTAAATTTTAATTATTAAGGGAAATAATGATTTCAAATTTAAAATTTACAGAAAACCTACAAATAACTGTTCCTTTGTCCACTATTATTCTTCACATCAAGATAGAGTTAAACTGTCTGTTTTCTCATCTATGTCTAAGAAAGCTTTACGTATTTGTAGTCCAGAGTTCATAAATGAAGAAATATCAAAAAATTCTGAAATAGGTAATGATTTGAAATACCCAAGAAATGTAATTGATAAATCTTTTAAAATTGCTAGAAATACTTATTACAACCCAAAAAGGGACAACCAACCTTATTCAACTAAAAATATGTTGGTTCTCCCTTACCATGAAAACTTGGTTGATATGCATTCTCTTCTTAAGACTTTTAATATCAAAGATGTATTTAAATACCTTGATACAGTAAAAAAAACTTTTGATATAGAATTCCCCCCAAAATGCTGACGGATGTGTCTATAAGATTCCTTGTAAAATTTGCAATAAAGTTTATTACGGTCAAACTGGTAAAAATCTCGAACTAAGATTAAAACAACATAAATATAGCATTAGAACTGGACAAGATTTCAATGCTCTATTTATTCATGTGAGAGATTTTAACCATCCAATTGATTTTCAAAAAGTTGAGAAAGTAGTATCAAGCAAGTCCATGGTCGACAGGAATATAATTGAATCTTGTTTCATAAAAAGCAGTTTTGACAATAATATGAATATTTCCTTTGGTTTATATAAATTAGATCCATTTATAATTAATAGAATTTGGGAAGAATTTAATAATACATTGGTCAAATAATAAATTTTAAAATTCTTATTTCTTGGGTTGAATAGTTTGTTGGCGGGTTGTGTGAAGGACCTGTCTAGTTGGGCCAGTGGGCCTGCTGCAGTGCTCCCTTACTTATGAGTAGCACGTCAGGTGTTGCTTTGTTGTGGGATGTGATAGTGAGGTGTTAGCTAGACCCTTTATATGCCTACCTTTGATGCATTACTTTCATTGTTCCTTGATAATGTGAGTAGTCACAGTGGCTATTTTGCATATTCTGAAATCACCTGTTTACTGTGATCTTATTGCATATATATATATATATATATATATATATATATATATATATATATATATATATATATATATATATATATATATATATATATATATACATAGGATGGCGTTCTTAACAATGCATGAAAAGCCACGGAGGGTGGAAATCTTTAGAGTAAGTATTTTCACACTTCTCACTGCATCATCAGGAGCTATGCAATGTTGCAAGACAGCAACTCAGGGACTGAAGGGAAGTTTTTTCTCAGAGTAGTGCAGCGTAGGTTGATAACATATATGTGTGAGTGTGTGTATATGTTTGTACTCACCTAATTGTGGTACCAGGGGTCGAGAGTTAGCTCCTGGCTCCGCCTCTTCAATGATCGCTACTAGGTCCTATCTCTCTCTCCTTCCTTAGCTTTGCCATACCTCGTCTTAAAGCTGTGTATGGCTCCTGCCTCCACTACATCACTTGCTAAGCTTTTCCACTTCCTAACGACTTTGTGACTGAAGAAGTACTTCTAACTTCCCTGTGACTCGTCTGAGTCTTCAGCTTCCAATTGTGATCCATCGTTTCTGTGTCCCCTCTCTGGAACATCCTGTCTCTGTCCACCTCGTCTGCTCCACGTATTATTTTGCATGTGTTATCATGTCTCCCCTGGCCCTCCTGCCCTCCAGTTTCGTCAGTCAGATTTCCTTGAACCTTTCTTCGTATTACATTTCCATGAGCTCCGGAACTAGCCTTGCTGTAGACCTTTGTACTCTCTCTAATTTCTTGACGTGCTTGACCAGGTGTGGGATCCAGACTGGTTCTGCATACTCCAGTATGGGTCTGAAGGACACAGTGTACAATGTCTTGAACGATTCCTTACTAAGGTATCGGAACTCTATTCGCAGGTTTGTCAGGCGTCTATATGTTGCAGCAGTTATCTGGTTAATGTGTGCCTCCGGAGACGTGCTCGGTGTTATGGTCACGCCAAGATCTTTCTCCTTGAGTGAGGTTTGCAGCCTTTGTCCACCTAGCCTATACTCTGTCTGCGGTCTTCTTTGCCCTTCCCCAATCTTCATGACCTTGCATTTGGCAGGGTTGAATTCGAGAAATCAGTTGCTGGACCACGTGTCCAGCCTGTCCAGGTCTCTTTGTGGTCCTGCCTGATCCTCATCCGATTTAATCCTTCTCATTAGCTTCAAATCAGCTGCGATCAGGGACACTTCAGAGTCTATTAGTTCCATCATGCCATTCACATATATGAAAAATAGCACTGGTCCTAGGACTGACCCCTGTGGAACCCGGCGCGTCACAGGCGCCCACTGTGATACCTCATCACGTACCATGACTCGTTGTTGCCTCCCTGTTAGGTATTCTCTGACCCGTTGCAGTGCTCTTCCTGTTGTACGTGCCTGATCCTCCAGTTTCTGTACTAATCTCTTGTGAGGAACTGTGTCGAAGGCCTTCCTGCAGTCCAGGAAAATGCAATCAACCCACACCTCTCTCTTGTGTCTTACTTCTGTTACCTTGTCATAAAACTCCAGAAGGTTTGTGATACAGGATTTGCCTTCCATGAGTTCGTGCTGGTTGTTGTTTATAATCTTGTTTCGTTCCAGGTGCTCCACCACTCTCCTCTTGGTAATCTTCTCCATGACTTTGTATACTATACACGTCAGAGGCACTGATGTGTAGTTTAGTGCCTCGTTTCTGTCTCCTTTCTTAAAAATGGGGACTACATTTGCCGTCTTCCATATCTGAAGTAGTTGCTCAGTTTCAAGGGATGTGAAGATTATTGTTAGTGGCACGCACAGCATCTCTGCTCCTTCTCTTACAACCCACGGGGAGATGTCCGAACCCTTCGCCTTTGAGGTATCGAGGTCACTTAGCAGCTTCTGCACCTCCTCCTCCATTGTTTGTATGTCATCCAGCACCTGTTGGTATATGCCCTGTTGGTGTTCCCCTCTGAGCTGTCTTCTCAGAGCCATTCCTGTCTCTACAGTAAATACTTCCTTAAATCTCATGTTGAGTTCCTCGCATACCCCATGATTGATTCTTGTGAGTTCCCCACCTTCTTCCCTCATCCTGATCACCTGGTCTTTGACTGTTGTCTTCCTTCTGATATGGCTGTACAGCAGTTTCGGATCAGACTTAATTTTCGATGCTATGTTATTTTCATTCTGTCGCTGGGTCTCCCTCCTTACCTGTGCATACTCGTTCCTGGCTCTTCGACTAATCTCCTTATTCCTGTGTTCTTCGCCTTCTGTACTTTTTTCCATTCTCTATTGCAATTAGTTTTTGCCTCCTTACACCGTCAGGTAAACCAGGGGCTCGTTCTGGTCTTCCCATTATTTCTGTTGCCTTTGGGAACAAACTTTTCCACTGCCTCCTTGCATTTTGTTGTTACTTATTCCATCATTTCCTTTACCCACTTTCCTACCAGTACTCTGTCCCACTGAACCTCTTGCAGGAAATTCCTCAAGCCTATGTAGTCCCCCCGTTTATAGTCTGGCTTTTCCCATTCAACTCCTGTTACCCTCTGCACTTGTAACTCTACTATGCATTCAAAGCACAGAACCATGTGGTCACTAGTTCAAAGGGGCCTCTCATATGTGATGTCCTAAATGTCTGAAACGCTCAAAGTGAACACAAGGTCCAGTCCTGCTAGTTCATCCTCCCCTCTCTCTCTGGTAGTATCCTTAACATGTTGATGCATAAGGTTTTCCAACACCACATCCATTATCTTGCCTTTCCATGTTTCAGAACCCCCATGTGGCTCCAGGTTTTTCAAATCGATCTCTTTGTGATTGAAATCGCCCATAACCAGTAACTTTGCTCTGCTCGAGTGAGCTCTTTTTGTCACCTCAGCCAGTGTGTCCACCATTGCTCTGTCGCTCTTTTCATGTTCCTCTCTTGGCCTCCTGCAGTTCTGTGGTGGATTATACATCACTGCATTGACTACCTTGTGCTCCCCAGACTGAAGTGTACCTACTATGTATTCTCTTTCTCCAATCTCGTCCATGCCTCCCATTTCCTCAAATTTCCATCGGTGTTTTACGAGCAGTGCAACCCCTCCTCCCACTCTGCTCCATCTGTCTTTCCTCAGGATCTGTTATCCTGGTGGGAAGATTGCATCTGTTATTGTCTCAGTGAGTTTCTTTTCTGTGACTGCTATGATGCCTAGGGACTTCTCATTGATTCTTTCATGCCACTCTTCATATTTGTTCGTTATTCTGTCCACATTCGTGTACCAAACCTTCAACTTCTGTTCCAAAACTGTGGTCCTGGAAGGATATTGGGGTTTGGTGAGCAGGAGCCCTGGCAGGGGCCTATGGGGTTTTGTGGTGGGGGTAGAGCTCCCACAGGGGGTTGCTGTAGGGTTGGGGTTCATGGTGCTTGGGGTTGGGACAGAGGGATCGGTGTGTGATTGTTTGCTTAGATTGCTTGGAGTCCTTCTGCAGGTGTTTCTTAGGGGTGTGTTTGCCCTTCCACCTGTGTCTGGGTTATGCTGCTTTTCTTTGTCACTTCCTCCCATTCCTCCTTTAGTTTTTGCACTCTCTCTCAGTATCCTCCTTTCCTCTTGTGTTCTGTCTCGGTCGAGGTACACACTCTGGAATTCTAGTTTGTCTCTTAGCCATGCTTTCTCCTTCAGGATCATGGTTCGAGAAAAGACAGAGAGGGGGGATGAGGGGACGGAGAGAGAGAGAGAAAGAGAGAGAGAGAGAGGAAGAGAAAGGGGAAACAGAAAGAAAAAGAGAGAAACGTGTAGGGAAGGGAATGGGTAGGGTACTATCAAGTCAGTGTGAGTGTGTGTGTGTGTGTGTGTGTGTGTGTGTGTGTGTGTGTGTGTGTGTGTGTGTGTGAATGTATGTGTGTGTGTGTGTGTGTGTGTGTGTGTCTGAATATGTGTGTGTGTCTGAATGTGTGTATGTGTGTGTGTGTATGTGTGTGTGTGTGTGTGTGTGTGTGTGTGTGTGTGTGTGTGTGTGTGTGTGTGTGTGTGTGTGTGTGTGTGTGTGTGTCGTGTTGATTAATCCATACCATCCAGGTAGACATATTTTTGTGTATTTTATGATAATTCTTTCAAATGCTAAAAAACCTAATTGTAGAAAAAATTAAAGAGAAAAATTATTTTCATGTCACTTGGTGATGCAGTAATTGAGATAATTTGAGAAATTCCTCATTTCACTTACCTCCCTCATCACCATTCCAATCATGCCAATCCACGACCCGTTATCAAGCCTAGCGCCAAATTCTCCGTCAAAAGGCAGCACGTAGGTAAACCTGGTAAAATACATATATAACTGTTTTGTGTACTGTTATTATACGGTTTACAAAGCTTTCTGACATCCATTGCATAACTTACAACTAACGAAAAATTTAATTCATCTCTTTTGCTTTCCCTACATGGTTACATATCAATGAGCAATGATCCGATGGTGAGTACACTGTCCTTCAGTTCAACGGATAATGTCATAACCCACAAACGAAGCAACTAAACAATAGCAAAGAATAATTGCACAACCAAAACCTGAGTGAGTGTAAACAGAAAATCGTTCCTGCCTCTCTCAAACAAAGGACCATTACGATATGATCTTGCAAATTTAGTATACACAGACATTGCGATCATAGAGTAATATTTCACAAAATTCCTTCTAGACGAACAGCTGTAAAAGTGTGCAGATGGGTTTTTTTCACATTGTGTCATTTAGAAAGCAAAGAATAAGAGTAAACGGAGTAAAGTCAGCAGTTATCAAAATGGAAGCCCTTGATTCAAACCTTAGCACAATATTCGCTCCTATCATTAATTTTTTTTATTGACACACTGGCCGATTCCCACCAAGGCAGGGTGGCCCGAAAAAGAAAAACTTTCACCATCATTCACTCCATCACTGTCTTGCCAGAAGGGTGCTTTACACTACAGTTTTTAAACTGCAACATTAACACCCCTCCTTCAGAGTGCAGGCACTGTACTTCCCATCTCCAGGACTCAAGTCCGGCCTGCCGGTTTCCCTGAACCCCTTCATAAATGTTACTTTGCTCACACTCCAACAGCACGTTAAGTATTAAAAACCATTTGTCTCCATTCACTCCTATCAAACACGCTCACGCATGCCTGCTGGAAATCCAAGCACCTCGCACACAAACCCTCCTTTACCCCCTCCCTCCAACCTTTCCTAGGCCGACCCCTACCCCGCCTTCCTTCCACTACAGACTGATACACTCTTGAAGTCATTCCTTTTCGTTCCATTCTCTCTTCATGTCCGAACCACCTCAACAACCCTTCCTCAGCCCTCTGGACAACAGTTTTGGCAATCCTGCACCTACTCCTAACATATTCGACCCCATTGCCTATGCTCTCATTAGCCCACCTATCCTACAATAGTTGTTTAAATCTTACCCTAACTGCCTCCTCTTTTAGCTTATAAACCTTCACCTCTCTCTTCCCTGATGCTTCTATTTTCCTTGTATCCCATCTACCTTTTACTCTCAGTGTAGCTACAACTAAAAAGTGATCTGATATATCTGTGCCCCCTCTATAAACATGAACATCCTGAAGTCTACTCAACAGTCTTTTAACTACTGTCATTTCGCCCTACATCATATCTTGCATACTTATTTATCATCTTTTTCTTAAAATATGTATTACCTGTAACTAAACCCCTTTCTATACAAAGCTCAATCAAAGGGCTCCCATTATCATTTACACCTGGTACACCAAACTTACCTACCACACTCTCTCTAAGTTTCTCCTGCTTTAGCATTCAGGTCCCCTACCACAATTACTCTCTCACTTGGTTCAAATGTTCCTATACATTCACTTAACATCTCCCAAAATCTCTCTTTCTCTCCTCTACACTCCTCTCCTCTCCAGGTGTATACACGCTTATTATGACCCACTTTTCGCATCCAACCTTTATTTTAATCCACATAATCCTTGAATTTACACTTTCATATTCTCTCTTCTCCTTCCATAACTGATCCTTCAACATTACTGCTACCCCTTCCTTAGCTCTTACTCTCTCAGATACTCCAGATTTAATCCCATTTATTTCCTCCCACCGAAACTCCCCTACCCCCTTCAGCTTTGTTTCGCTAGGGCCAAGACATCCAACTTCTCTTCATTCATAACATCAGCAATCATCTGTTTCTTGTCATCCGCACTACATCCACGCACATTCAAGCATCCCAGTTTTATAAAGTTTTTCTTCTTCTCTTTTTTAGTAAATGTCTACAGGAGAAGGGGTTACTAGCCCATTGCTCCCGGCATTTTAGTCGCCTCATACGACACGCATGGCTTACGGAGGAAAGATTCTTTTCCACTTCCCCATGTACAATAGAAGAAATAAAGAAGAACAAGAGCTATTTAGAAAAAGGAGAAAAACCATCATTATTCTCATCACCATTTTCGACAAAGGAAGGAACGAGCATCAAAATCCATATAATACCTCATAAGTGAAAGTAGAATTGGAATCAGAGTAAAAACCCTTGAATGAAATTGCAATTCATCAAGCATATATTAACCAGTTCTTGAAGTTGCTTCAGAAAAAAATATTGTATTCACTGAAGACATATTTCAGCAACCCATTTACCGAAAAATTAGGGAAATTTAAAATAGGTCGGAAATTAAACTATAACTATCGTCAAGTAGATTTCACCTTATTAAATTTAGGAGGGTATACAGGAGAAGGGTTTACTAGCTCCTTGAAAGCGCCATTTTAGTCGTCACAAACGACACACGTGGCTTACGAAGGAAAAATTCTGTTCAAATTCCCCATGTACATATATATATATATATATATATATATATATATATATATATATATATATATATATATATATATATATATATATATATATGCCCGTCGTCAGCAGTCAGAGACTGCAGACGACGGGCATTAAACATCTTCAACACACCCAGAGAAGACACTGCCGAGAAGAGATACATAGTCCTCCCCACCAACTCCATTGCCAAACACGTTTCCAACATCTTTTCCAATACCTCATTCCAAGTATCTACCTCCACAACCACGACCATCAAGGACATTACCAGTGATAGACAGGACAAGCTTCCTCCCTCTGCAGGGGTATACATAATCCCTTGTAATGACTGCAATGAATTATACGTGGGCGAAACATCAAGGGACCTCCAAACACGTATTTCAGAACACCAATACGCAAGCAGGTCTGACGACACAAGGAATGCCTGTGTACAACACCGTAATTCACACAACCACTTGATAAACTACAGAAACTCAAGACTTATCGCCACAGAAGACAACACTCAATACCGAAGAATCCTGGAATCATCACTTATTTCTATATCCGACAACTTCAACCAGAATAGTGACTTCTATAACATAGCTGAACCACTTGCCAAGAAACTTCTTCATCGCTATCCCACATAAGAACACAGGAATGGAAGAACACTTTAGAAGGTCTGCTCACAAACTTATCCAATCTCCTTTCCAAGCTACCCAAGATTTTAGACTCTATAACCCCACTCGGTACATCATCAGATGCAACATTCTCCACCTGACCTCAGCATTCTGAACCTGACTATAAATAATCGCGTCCCTTCCACCCCAGGTAGATCTGTTTGTGACTTGAAAAAGCCCACTGTGTGGGCGAAACGTATTCAATAAAGGATCACATTATACTGCATATGTGTTTATATTTCCATTGTGTCGGTATTTTATACCATTTATTTCCATCGTGTCAAACACTGCAGTAGAAATGGATCCTTCACACAGAGAATACCTGGACCTTCTTCTAAAAGCTTACTCACTTCGCAACAGACACAATTTTCTTAGTGATTGCATCCAAGAAATGGTCTTACCAAGATCTACTCCTCCTCAAATTGCCAACATCAAACCACCTTTCTCCGCTACAGCTCGGACCTACCTTGAAGAGTGTGCAGATGACTTAAACAATGCTACAAAGGAAGCTTTTCTCCAAGCCAGAACACTAGGCACAACACTCCGGGGCAACATGAACAGACGCACCGCCGAAATCATTCGCAGCAGAGTTACCACAGCGAATGTTCAACAGAAGATCAGACTTACTAGGAAACTACAAACACTATGCGATAATAGTAATTGGAAAAGTTTAGGAAGATCTGAAATTATTCAAAATCTTTCATCTCGTTCACTGTCAACCACAGAAACTGAAGCCCTCAGCCTAGGCCTCAAATTCGCAACAGGAATTACGAAACCAAAACAAGACCTCAATTTCAACGCCAAAAACTACAGACACAATGACTCCGACTTCCAAAAAGGCTATCTTCAAGGCATCATCTCAGCAGCCATCTCAACACGCAGCTCCCCAGTCATACCTCGACGTTACATCAATGCACTCAAAGGTTTAGCAGAAGACACGAGCATCAGGGTCACCACCGCTGATAAAGGAGGTGGTGTTGTTATCATGAACACTGACGATTACAGGAACAAAATGCTCAATCTACTTAATGACCCAGATACCTACAAACCTCTCACAACTAACCAAGTGGACAACCTTACTAAAACTTTTCTTCAAAGGACTCACCGCATTCTGAGGGGCTCAGAACAAGGGAAGAAACTTCTGCACACCATGCCCAGCAACCCCAGACCTGCCAGAATGTACGGCCTGCCAAAAACTCACAAGCCTGGTATCCCACTGAGGCCCATATCCTCGGGAATAGGCAGTGCTCCCCACCAACTCTCAGGAATTCTCTCAAAACACCTCTCTAAACTCTTGGGCACTATCAGTCCAGCACATCTCAAACACTCGGGTGATCTTCTCAATCGCATTCGCAACATCAACATCAGGAACAAGAAACTTTCCAGCCTTGACGTGACTTCCATATTCACCAAAGTACCTACTACACAAGCCATCGATCTCTTGCGCAGGAAAATTGACGATTCACTTGATCTTCCCATTCCAGCCAGCGATTTCATCGACCTTGTTGAACTATGTGTTGGCTTTACGTGTTTCTCTTTCGAAAATCACCTCTTTCAGCAGACTTTTGGAATACCCATGGGATCGCCACTCAGTGCGGTCCTGGCGAACCTATACATGGAACATCTAGAAGCCGAACGTTTCTCCACCATTATTCCTTCGTCTGTCACCTGGTTCCGTTATGTTGACGACATTCTCCTCATAACTCCTAAACGCTTCAACGTTCAAGTTCTCCAAGACAAGCTCAACCAGGTCGAGCCTTCAATCCAGTTCACACTTGAAGAAGTCGACAACACTCTTCCTTTCCTTGATGTTCTGCTCTGCAAGGCTGACCACGAACTTCGTTTTCAAGTCTATCGAAAACCCACCAACCAAAACGATCTTCTCCACTTCTACTCTCACCACGACACCAAAACTAAACGTGGTGTAATTATAGGCTTCTTCCTGCGTGCACTCAGAATCTGCAGCAATGAGTTTCTTGAAGAAGAATGCACGATAATTGAACAAGTATTTTCTAAACTCCACTATCCTCGTCACTTCATCAGAGACTGCAGACGACGGGCATTAAACATCTTCAACACACCCAGAGAAGACACTGCCGAGAAGAGATACATAGTCCTCCCCACCAACTCCATTGCCAAACACGTTTCCAACATCTTTTCCAATACCTCATTCCAAGTATCTACCTCCACAACCACGACCATCAAGGACATTACCAGTGATAGACAGGACAAGCTTCCTCCCTCTGCAGGGGTATACATAATCCCTTGTAATGACTGCAACAAATTATACGTGGGCGAAACATCAAGGGACCTCCAAACACGTATTTCAGAACACCAATACGCAAGCAGGTCTGACGACACAAGGAATGCCTGTGTACAACACCGTAATTCACACAACCACTTGATAAACTACAGAAACTCAAGACTTATCGCCACAGAAGACAACACTCAATACCGAAGAATCCTGGAATCATCACTTATTTCTATATCCGACAACTTCAACCAGAATAGTGGCTTCTATAACATAGCTGAACCACTTGCCAAGAAACTTCTTCATCGTTATCCCACATAAGAACACAGGAATGGAAGAACACTGTAGAAGGTCTGCTCACAAACTTATCCAATCTCCTTTCCAAGCTACCCAAGATTTTAGACTCTATAACCCCACTCGGTACATCATCAGATGCAGCATTCTCCACCTGACCTGAGCATTCTGAACCTGACTATAAATACTCGCGTCCCTTCCACCCCAGGTAGATCTGTTTGTGACTTGAAAAAGCCCACTGTGTGGGCGAAACGTAGTCAATAAAGGATCACATTATACTGCATATGTGTTTATATTTCCATTGTGTCGGTATTTTGTACCATTTATATCCACTAATCTCTTGTGAGGTACTGTGTTGAAGGAATTCCTGCAGACCAGGAAAATGCAATCAACCCACCCCTCTCTCTCGTGCCTTACTTCTGTTACCTTGTCATAAAACTCCAGAAGGTTTGTGATACAGGATTTGCCTACAATCCATGCTGGTTGTCATTTATAATCTTGTTCCGTTACAGGTGTTCCACCACTCTCCTCCTGATAATCTTCTCCATGACTTTGCATACTATACAAGTCAGAGACACTGGTCTGTAGTTTAGTGCCTCGTTCCTGTCTCCTTTCTCAAAAATGGGGACTACATTTGCCGTCTTCCATATCTCAAGTAGTTGCCCAGTTTCAAGGGATGTGTTGAAGATTGTGGTTAGGGGCACGCACAGCATCTCTTCTCCCTCTCTAAGGACCCACGGGGACATGTTGTCCGGTCCCATCTCCTTTCAGGTATCAAGGTCACTCAACAGCTTCTGCACCTCCTCCTCTGTTGTTCATATGACATCCAACACTTGTTGGTATATTTCCTGTTGATGATCTCCTCTCTGCTGTCTTCCCAGGGCTCTTCCTGTCTCGACTGTAAAAACTTCCTTAAATCTCCTCTTTAGCTGCTCACATACCTCGTGATCGTTTCTTGTGAGCTTTCTACCTTCTGCCCTCAGTCTGATCACCTGGTCTTTGACTGTTGTCTTCCTCCTGATGTGGCTATAGAAGAGTTTCGGGTCAGTCTTGGCTTTCGATGCTGTGTTTTTTTTATCATACTGTCGCTGGGCCTCGCTTCTTACCTGTGCATACTTGTGAAGGCTTACTCAGCCCTGTAACAACTTCAAACAGTATTACCAAGGCTGGCTCCTCCTCAGGAAAATTAATGTATAGAAAAAGAATAAAAACTGACAAACATAAACACTTTATTATTTAGAAAATATATAAAACACTTAAATATGAAGTATTAATCCTACATTAAAGAAAATGAAAAATGAAAAATATAAATGATAACTGAATTCAACTCTAATATAAATGTATATAAAACGTGGGTGTCTGGTGTTGGTGACACTGCGTGTTGTTGAAATCATAGCCGTTGCTGATGATGGCGGGGGGAAGGGGTCGCAGGTGTTGATGACAACCCAACGGCTCGTTCTTCACAGATTTTCTAGCTTTCAATAATCCTTCCAGATGACAGGAAAGCAGGTTTTCTCCACTGCAATGATAAGGGGTTATATCCTGCTACTTGCATACACAAACAGGTAAGTGGATCAAAATTTGGGACATCCCATAACGTTAGTCCGTCTCCTTCAATTCTACTCGTTGATTGGCAGGTGACCCTCTCTGTCATCCAAGCTGGAAAGATAGACAGGGTACCCACTGCTTAAGAAATCACTCTCCATGATAAGTACAATATCTACAATATGTGGTGATTATTACAACAGTCAACTTAAAGCAAGACTGAAAGGACTAAGTTTATTATTGGTCAAAAGTGAAGCTTTCAACCAATATATCCACTAGAATACAAGGCAGGCATGTACTTACAGTAGTGCTGGGAGCTGTGAGTCTAGTGATTACTGTTTGGACCGGAACCCCACACGTCACCTTTCGGGGGGGGGGGGGGGAAGAAGGAGAGGAAGGGATAGTGGGAGCTAGACTGACCCTACCTTAACAAGCAGCCGGCAATCAAACTATCACTTTCGGGGTGGGGGGGGGGAAAAGGCGGGAATAGCGGGAGCTAGACTTGCCTTACCTTAACAAGTAGCCGGCAAGCAAACTATCACTTTCTGGGAGGGGGAAAAAGGGGGGGGGGATAGCGGTAGCTGGACTTACCCTACCTTAACAAGTAGCCGGCAATGAAACTATTGTTACTATATCGCTACTCCTATCTATTGAACTTTTCCCTCACAATACTCGTTCCTGGCTCTGTGACTAATCTCCCTATTTTCATGTGTTCTATGCCTTCTGTACTTTTTCCATTCTCTACTGCACTTAGCTTTTGCCTCCTTACACCATCAGAAAAACCAGGGGCTCGTTCTGGTCTTCCCATTGTTTCTGTTGCCCTTTGGAATGAACCTTTCCTCTGCATCCTTGCATTTTGTTGTTACGTATTCTATCATTTCTTTTACTGGCTTTCCTACCAGTTCTCTGCCCCACTGAACCTCCTGCAGGACGTTCCTCAAACCTATGTAGTCGTCTCTTTTTTAGTCTGGCTTTTCCCATTCAACTCTTGTTACTCTCTCCACTTGTAACTCTACTATGTATTCAATGCACAGAACCATGTGGTCACTGGCTCCTAGGGGACTCTCATATGTGATGTCCTCAATGTCTGAACTGCCCAGGGTGTGCACAAGGTCCAGTCTTGCTGGTTCGTCCTCCCCTCTCACTCTGGTAGTGCCCTTAATATGTTGTTCCATGAGGTTTTCCAGCACCACATCCAATATTTTGGCTCTCCATGTTTCGGGACCCACATGTGGCTCCAGGTTTTCCCAGGCAATATTCCTGTGGTTGAAATCACCCATAACCAGTATCTTTGCTCTGCTCGAGTGAGCTCTTCTTACCACCTCAGAAAGTGTGTCCACCATTGCTCTGTTGCTCTCTTTATATTCCTCTCTTGGCCTCCTGCAGTTCTGTGGTGGATTATACATCACTGCAATGATTATCTTGTGCTTCCCAAACTGAAATGTACCTTCTATGTAGACCCTTTCTCCAATCTCGTCTATGCCTTCCATTTTCTCGAATTTCCATCAGTTTTTTACGAGCAGTGCAACCCCTCCTCCCCCTCTGCCCCTTCTATCTTTCCTCATGATCTGATATCCTGGTGGGTAGATTGCACCTGTTATTGTCTCAGTGAGTTTCGTTTCTGTAACTGCTATGATGTCTGGGGACTTCTCATTGATTCTTTCTTGCCACTCCTCATATTTATTCGTTAATCCATCCGCATTTGTGTACCAAACCTTCAACTTCTGTTCTGAAACTGAAACTGTGGTCCTGGGGGAATATTGGCTTTAGGAGAGCAGGAGCCCTGGTGGGGGCCTGTGGGGGGTTGCATTGGGGGTGGAGGAAGAGTTCCCAAACGGGGTTGCTGTAGGGGTAGGGTTCGTGGTGTGTGGGGTGGGGGCAGAGGGATCGGTGTATGATTGTTGGTTTAGATTGGTCAGTTGCTTTGGGGGTGTCGTGGTTGGAGTCCTTCTGTGGATGTTTCTGGGGGGTGTACTTGCTCTTCCACCTGTGCCTGGGTTATTCTGCTCTTCTTTGTCATTTCCTCCCATTCCTCCTTTCGTTTTTGCATTCTCTCTTTCAGTATCATCCTTTCCTTCTGTGTTCTGTCTCGATCGAGACTTTGTCTCTCAGCCATGCTTTCTCCTGCAGGATCATGGTTCGAGTTGATTCTGCCTTGAAAATTACTTTGAGAGGCCGTTTCCTTCTCTTTGTGAAAAACACAATTCTCTGAAAATTTGCCACCTGAGTCATGTCTCCCTCGCCTATCACCTTCATGATACCTTCAATCGCTTTTTTCTCCTCCTGTTTTCTTTCGTCATAGGTTTCCCCTTCGGCTTCCTGGAGCCCATAGACAAAAACTGATCTCTCCCTTCCTTCCTCCCACTGTGTCTCCCACTGCGTCTTCTGAGGTGATTTAGTTCCTTCCCGTGGAGTGTTCCTTCAAACCCTTCTCTAGCTGAGACCCCTATGCTCATTGGTTTGTCTTTCCTGCTCACCTGTTCCTTGTCCCCACAAGTGTCTGGTAGAGTCCCTGCATATGTCCTAGCTCCTTCAATGTCTTCCGAACTCTCATACGGTCCTAGTGTTCTCCCTGTCTTTGTTTTATCCCCGTTTGGGTTTGATAGGACCTTTGCATACAGTTTAGCTTCCTTGCTCCCTCCAGACCCTTTGTCTGTGTCTGATGTAAAAATTCCTGATGCTACTTCTATATTATCTTTTTCTCTAGGCTGTTTCAGATTACTCAGCTCCTCTTCTGAGCTCTGTATCTTGGCTTCTGCTACTGTGGCATGTTACTCCAACATTCTGCACTTTGTAGCTAACCTCTCCTCCATCTTCGTTGCAAGCTTGTCTAGCTTCCTTCAGCAATCTTCCTCCGTTTTTTTGGGCTCTGCCTCCCAATCCTACCTCCTAGATTCGTCTATCAGATCTTTGGCACTCATCCTTGTTCTTGGTTGCCCCATTGCACCACAGAACGAAGGGGGAGAGATGGTTAGGGGGAGGGGGAGGGGGAGAGGGAGAGATGGTTAGGGGGAGGGGAACAGATGGTTAGGGGGAGGGGGAGAGAAGTTTGGGGGAGGGGGAGAGATGGCAAGTATGTGTGTGTATATGGCAAGTATGTGTGTGTATGTGGCAAGTATGTTTGAGTTTGTGTATATGGTTGTGTGTGTGGGAGAGAGAGACAGAGAGAGAGAGAGAGAGAGAGGGATGGGATCGAAGGGGGAGGGGAGGATGGGGAATGGGGAGGGAAGGAGGGGGATAGAGTGACCCCTGGAAAGAGGGGTGTGAATGTGTGTGTGAGTGTGTGTGTGTACTCATCTAGTTGTACTCACCTAGTTGAGGTTGCAGGGGTTGAGTCCTAGCTCCTGGCCCTGCCTCTTCACTGGTCGCTATTGGATCACTCTCCCTAAACCATGAGCTTTATCGTATCTTTGCTTAAAGCTATGTATGGATCATGACTCCACTACATCGCTTCTCAAACTGTTTCACTACCTGACTACTCTGTGACTGAAGAAATACTTCCTAACATCCCTGTGATTCATCTGTGTCTTCAACTTCCAACTGTGTCCCCTTGTTGCTGTGTCCAATCTCTGGAACATTCTGTCTTTGTCCACCTTGTCAATTCCTCTCGGTATTTTGTATGTCGTTATCATGTCCCTCCTATCTCTCCCGTCCTCCAGTTTCATCATGTCGATTTCCCTTAACCTCTCCTCGTAGGACATACCCCTTATCTCTGGGACTAGTCTTGTTGCAAACCTTTGCAGTTTCTCTAGTTTCTTTACGTGCTTGGCTAGGTGTGGATTCCAAACTGGTGCTGTATACTCCAATATGAGCCTAACATTCACGGTGTGCAGGGTCCTGAATGATTCCTTATTAAGATGTCGGAGTGCTGGTCTGAGGTTTTCTAGGCGCCCATATGCTGCAGCAGTTATTTGGTTGATGTGCACTTCAGGAGATGTGCCTGGTGTTATACTCACCCAAAGAACTTTTTCCTTGAATAAGGTTTGTGGTCTCTGGCTTCTTAGACTGTACTCCGTCTGCAGTCTTCTTTGCCCTTCCCCAATCTTCATGACTATGCACTTGGTGGGGTCGAACTCCAGGAGCCAATTGCTGGACCAGGTCTGCAGCCTGTCCAGATCCCTTTGCAGTTCTGCCTGGTCTTCAATCGAATGAATTCTTCTCATCAACTTCACGTCATCTGCAAACAGGGACACTTCGGAGACTATTCCTTCCATCATGTCGTTCACAAATACCAGAAACAGCACTGGTCCTAGGACTAACCCCTGTGGGACCCCGCTGGTCACAGGCGCCCACTCTGACACCTCGCCACGTACCATTACTCGCTACTGTCTTCCTGATATGTATTCCTTGATCCATTGTAGTGCCTTCCCTGTGAGTGTGTGTGTGTGTGTGTGTGTGTGTGTGTGTGTGTGTGTGTGTGTGTGTGTGTGTGTGTGTGTGTGTGTGTGTGTGTGTGTGTGTGTGTGTGTATGTGTGTGTGTACGTGTGTTCGTGTGTGTATTCGTGTGTTAAGGGTAGGGGAGTTGCGGGAAGGTAGCTAGTTAGGGGGAGGGGGAGAGATGGTTAGGGGGAGGGGAGAGATGGTTAGGGGGAGGGGGACAGATGGTTAGCAGGAGGGGGATAGATGGTTAGGGGGAAGGGGAGAGATGGGTAGGGGAAGGAGGAGAGATGGTTAAGGGGAGGGGGATAGATGGTTAGGGGGAGGAGGATAGATAGTTATCGGGAGGGGAGGGAAGGTTAGGAGAGGGAGAGATTGTTACTGGGAGGGAGAGATGTATATGGGGAGGGAGAGAGATGGTTAGTGGGGGGGATAGATGGTTAGGGGGTGGGTGAGAGATGGTTAGGGGGAGAGGTCTTCATGGTTAGGGGGAGGGGGATAAATGGTTAGGGGGAGGGGGAGAGATGGTTAGGGGGTAGGGGAGAGATTGTTAGGGGGAGGGGGAGATAGGGGGAAGGGGATAGATGGTTTGGAGGTGGGGAGAAATGGTTAGGGGGAGGGGGAGGTGGTTAGGGGGAGGGTGAGAGATGGTTAGGGGGAGGGGGAGATGGTTAGGGGAGGGGAGAGATGGTTAGGGGAGGGGGAGAGATAGTTAAGGGGAGGGGGAGAGATGATTAGGGGGAGGGGGAGAGATGGCAATTATGTGTATATGTCAAGTATGTGTGTGTGTTTGTGCATGTGTTTGTGTATGTTTGAGGGAGAGAGAGTGATGGGATTAAAGGGGGAGGGGGAGGGGGAGAGAAGAGGAGGGTAGAGTGACCGCTTGAAGCAGGGGTTGTGGGTGTGTGTGTATGTGTGTGTACTCACCTAGTAAAGGTGTGTGTGTTTACTCACCTAGTTGTACTCACCTAGTTGAGGTTGCAGGGGTCGAGTCCAAGCTCCTGGCCTCGCCTCTTCACTGGTCGCTACTAGATCACTCTCCCTGAACCGTGAGCTTTATCATACCACTGGTTAAAGTTATGCACGGATCTTGCCTCTACTACATCGATTGCCAAACTATTCCACTTCCTGACTACTCTGTAGCTGAAGAAATACTTCCTAACATCTCTGTGATTCATCTGTGTCTTTAACTTCCAACTGTGTCCCCTAGTTGCTGTGTCCCCATCTCTGGAACATCCTGTCTCTGTCTACTTTGTCAATTCCTCTCAGTATTTTGTATGTTATCATGAGTGGGTGTGTGTGTGTGTGTGTATGTGTGTGTGTGTGTGTGTGTGTGTGTGTGTGTGTGTGTGTGTGTGTGTGTGTGTGTGTGTGTGTGTGTGTGTGTATGTGTGTGTATGTGTGTGTATGTGTATGTGTATGTGTGTGTATGTGTGTGTGTATGTGTGTGTATGTGTGTGTATGTGTGTATATATGTGTGTGTGTGTGTGTGTGTGTGTGTGTGTGTGTGTATGTGTGTGTGTATGTGTGTGTGTGTGTGTGTGTGTGTGTGTGTGTGTGTGTGTGTGTGCACGTTTGTGTGTGTATGTATGTGTGTGCCCTAACTTCTAAGTATTCATACTGCTAATAAATACCAGTAGTAACACCAGTAATTCTATAACTTACCAATAGTATTTCTAACACCTATCAATTCTACTTATAAAATATGGAAAGTAATACTAGATTCTAAAATTTCACCTCTCTCAACTTCTACAAGTGTCTGCTCTTTGTGTGTGTGTGCGTGTGTGTGTGTGTGTGTGTATGTGTGTGTGTTTGTGTGTGTGTGAGTGTGTGTGTGTGTGTGTGTACTCACCTAATTGTACTCACCTAATTGTGGTTGCAGGGGTCGAGACTCAGCTCCTGGCCCCGCCTCTTCACTGATCGCTACTGGGTCCTCTCTCTCTCTGCTTCCTGAGCTTTGTCATACCTCTTCTTAAAACTATGTATGGTTCCTGCCTCCACTACTTCACTTGCTAGGCTATTCCACTTGCTGATAACTCTATGACTGAAGAAATACTTCCTAACGTCCCTGTGACTCGTCTGAGTCTTCAGCTTCCAGTTGTGACCCCTTGTCCCTGTTTCCCCTCTCTGGAACATCCTATCTCTGTCCACCTTGTCTATTCCCCGCAGTATCTTGTATGTCGTTATCATGTCTCCCCTGACCCTTCTGTCCTCCAGTGTCGTCAGTCCGATTTCCCTTAACCTTTCCTCGTACGACATTCCCTTGAGCTCTGGGACTAGTCTTGTTGCAAACCTTTGTACTTTCTCTAACTTCTTGACGTGCTTGACCAGGTGTGGGTTCCAGACTGGTGCTGCATACTCCAGTATGGGCCTAACATACACAGTGTACAGTGTCTTGAACGATTCCTTATTAAGGTATCGGAACGCTATTCTCAGGTTTGTCAGGCGCCCGTATGCTGCAGCGGTTATTTGGTTGATGTGTGCCTCCGGTGATGTGCTCGGTGTTATGGTCACCCCAAGGTCTTTCACCCTGAGTGAGGTCTGTAGTCTTTGTCCACCTAGCCTATACTCTGTCTGCGGTCTTCTTTGCCCCTCCCCAATCTTCATGACTTTGCATTTAGCTGGATTGAATTCGAGAAGCCAGTTACTGCACCACATGTCCAGCCTGTCCAGGTCTCTTTGCAGTCCCGCCTCATCCTCGTCCGATTTAATTCTTCTCATCAACTTCACGTCATCTGCGAACAGGGACACTTCAGAGTCTATTCCTTCCATCATGTCGTTCACATATATCAAAAATAGCAGTGGTCCTAGAACTGACCCCTGTGGGACCCCGCTCGTAACAGGCGCCCACTGTGATACCTCTTCACGTACCATGACTCGTTGCTGCCTTCCTGTCAGGTATTCCCTTATCCATTGCAGTGCCCTCCCTTTTACATGCGCCTGATCCTCCAGCTTCTGCACTAATCTCTTGTGGGGAACTGTGTCAAAGGCCTTCCTGCAGTCTAGGAAAACGCAATCTACCCACCCCTCTCTCTCGTGTCTTACTTCTGTTACCTTGTCAAAAAACTCCAGGAGGTTTGTGATACAAGATTTGCCTTCCATGAACCCATGCTGGTTTTCATTTATAATCTTGTTCCTTTCCAGGTGTTCGACCACTCTCCTCCTGATAATCTTCTCCATGACTTTGCACACAATACATGTCAGAGACACAGGTCTGTAGTTTAGTGCCTCGTTTCTGTTTCCTTTCTTAAATATGGGGACTACATTAGCTGTCTTCCATTTCTCAGGTAGTTGCCCAGTTTCAAGGGATGTGTTGAAGATTGTGGTTAGAGGCACACACAGCATCTCTGCTCCTTCTCTAAGGACCCATGGGGAGATGTTGTCCGGTCCCATCGCCTTTGAGGTGTCAAGGTCACTTAAGAGCTTCTTCACCTCCTCCTCAGTTGTCCGTATGTCATCCAACACTTGTTGGTATATTCCCTCTTGATGTTCCCTTCCGTGCTGTCTTCCCACAGCCCTTCCTGTCTCTACTATAAAAACTTCCTTAAATCTCCTGTTCAGCTCCTCACATACCTCCTGATCATTTCTTGTGAGTTCTACACCTTCTGTCCTTAATGTGATCACCTGGTCTTTGACTGTTGTCTTCCTCCTGATGTGGCTATACAACAGGTTTGGGTCAGTCTTGATTCTCGATGCTATGTCATTTTCATACTGTCGTTGGGCCTCCCTCCTTACCTGTGCGTACTCATTCCTGGCTCTGCGACTGATCTCCCAGGGGCTCGTTCTGGTCTTCCTGTTGTTACTGTTGCCCTTGGGAATAAACCTTTCCACTGCCTCCTTGCATTTTGTTGTTACATATTCCATCATTTCATTTACTGGCTTTCCTGCCAGTTCTCTGTCCCACTGGACCTCCCGCAGGAAGTTCTTCAACCCTATGTAGTCCCCTCTTTTATAGTCAGGCTTTTCCCATTCAACTCCTGTTATTCTCTCCACTTGCAGCTCTACTATGTATTCAAAGCACAGAACCACGTGGTCGCTAGCTCCTAGGGGACTCTCATACTTGATGTCCTCAATATCTGAGCTGCCCAGGGTGAACACAAGGTCCAATCTTGCTGGTTCATCCTCCCCTCTCACTCTGGTAGTGTCCTTAACATGTTGGTGCATGAGGTTTTCCAGCACCACGTCCAACATCCAACCCCATGTGGCTCCAGGTTTTCCCAGTCAATCTCCCTGTGGTTGAAATCCCCCATAACCACCAACTTTGCTCTGCTGGAGTGAGCTCTTCTTGCCACCTCAGCAAGTGTGTCCACCATTGCTCTGTTGCTCTCTTCATATTCCTCTCTTGGCCTCCTGCAGTTCTGTGGTGGATTATACATCACTGCAATGACCACTTTGTGTTCCCCAGACTGAAGTGTACCTGCTATGTAGTCTTTTTTTCCCATCTCATCTATGCCTTCCATTTTCTCGAATTTCCATCTGTTTTTTACGAGCAGAACAACCCCACCTCTCCCCCTGCCCCTTCTATCTTTCCTCATGATGTGGTATCCTGGTGGGAAGATTGCATCTGTTATTGTCTCCGTGAGTTTTGTTTCTGTAACTGCTATGATGTCTGGGGACTTCTCATTGATTCTTTCTTGCCATTCCTCATGTTTATTCCTTAATCCGTCTGCATTTGTGTACCAAACCTTTAACTTCTGTTCTAATACTGTAACTGTGGTGCGGGGGGTGGAAACAGAGGGATCAGTGTGTGATGGTTGGTTTGGATTGTTCAGTGCCTTGGGGGTGTCGTGGCTGGAGTCCTTCTGCAGGTGTTTCTGGGGGGGTGCGTTTGTCCTTCCATTTGATCCTGGGTTATTCTGCTCTCCTTTTTTATTTCCTTCCATTTCTCCTTTCGTTTTTGAACTCTCTCTTTCATTGTCTTCCTTTCGTCCTGTGTTCTGTCTCGATCGAGGTACACACTCCGGAACTCCTGCTTGTCTCTCAGCCGTGCTTTCTCCTGCAGGATCATGGTTTGGGTTGATTCTGCCTTGAAAATTACTTTGAGAGGCCGATTCCTTTTCTTTGTGAACCACCCGATTCTCCGAGAATTTGCCACCTGGGTCATGTCCCCCTCGCCTATCACCTTCATGATACCTTCAATCACTTTTTTTTCCTCCTGCTTTCTTTCATCATAAGTTTCTCTTTTAGCTTCATCTAGCCCATAGACAAACACTGATCTCTCCCTTTCCACCTCCCACTGTGACTCCCATTGCATCCTCTGATGTGTTTTAGTTCCTTCCCGTGGAGTGTTCCTTCCTTCAGTCCCTTCCCTAGTTATGGCCCCTATGCTTCTTGGTTTGTCCTTCCTGCTCACCTGTTCCTGGCCCCCACAGGTATCTGGTAAGGTCCTTGCACATGTCCTAGTTCCTTCAATGTCTTCCAAACCCTCATTCTGTCCTAGTGTGCTCCCTGTCTTTGTTTTGGCCCCATGTGGGTTTGACAGGACCTCTGCATACAGTTTAGTTTCCATGCTTCCTTCAGACCTGTTGTCTGTGTTTGATGTAGCCATTGCCGATGCTACTTCTGTAATATCTTCGTCTCTGTGCAGTTTCAGATGTCTCAGCTCCTCTTCTAATCTCTCTATCTTGATTTCTGCTGCTGTGGCCTGTTGCTTCCACCTTTTGCATTCTGCTGCTAACCTCTCTTCCATCTTCCTTTCCAGCTCATCTAGTCTCCTTCCACAGTCTTCCTCCCTTTTTTTGACCTCTACCTCACATTCCTCCCTCCCAGATTCGTCCTTGGAGCCCCTTGTCCTCATCCTGGTTCTAGGTTTCCCCGTTGCTCCACAGAAGGGGGGACGGGTGGTTAGGGGGAGGGAAATAGATGGTTAGGAGGAGAGGGGAGGGATGGTTGTGGGGGAGGGGGAGGATGGTTATTGGAGGGGTAGAGATAGTTGGGGGAGGGGGTCAGATGGTTTGAGGGAGAGAGGGGATGGATGGTTATGGGGGAGGGGGAGGATGGTTATTGGAGGGAGGGAGGTAGTTAGGGGGGTTAGACGGTTTGGGGAGGGATTAGGTGGTTTTGGGGAGGTGTAGGTGGCTAAGGTGAGGTGGTTAGGGAAGGGGGAGAGGTGGTTAGGGGAAGGGGGGTACGTGTTTGTGTCAAGTGTTTGTGTCAAGTGGTGGAGGGTGTGTGTGGGTGTGTGGGTGTGTGTGTATGTGTGTGTGTGTGTGTGTGTGTGTGTGTGTGTGTGTGTGTGTGTGTGTTTGTGTTTGTGTGTGTGGTGTGTGTGTGTGGTGTGTGTGTGTGGTGTGTGTGTGGTGTGTGTGTGTGGTGTGTGTGTGTGGTGTGTGTGTGTGGTGTGTGTGTGTGTGTGGGGTGTGTTTGTGTGGTGTGTGTGTGTGTGGGTGTGTGTGGTGTGTGTGTGTGGTGTGTGTGTGTGGTGTGTGTGTGGTGTGTGTGTGTGTGGTGTGTGTGTGTGGTGTGTGTGTGTGTGTGGGGTGTGTATGTGTGGTGTGTGTGTGTGTGGTGTGTGTGGTGTGTGCGTGTGGTGTGTGTGTGTGTGGTGTGTGTGTGTGGTGTGTGTGTGTGGTGTGTGTGTGTGGTGTGTGTGTGTGTGGTGTGTGTGTGTATATGTGTGTGTGTGTATGTGTGTACTCACCTAGTTGTACTCACCTAGTTGAGGTTGCGGGGGTCGAGTCCGAGCTCCTGGCCCCGCCTCTTCACTGATCGCTACTAGGTTCACTGATCGCTACTAGGTGTGTGTGTGTGTGTGTGTGTGTGTGTGTGTGTGTGTGTGTGTGTGTGTGTGTGTTTGTGTGTGTGTGTGTGTATGCATTTATGTATGTGTGTGTGTGTGTGTATGTGTGTGTATGTTTGTGTGTATGTGTGTGTGTGTGTGTCTACCCTTGTGTGTGTGTGCTTGTGTGTGAGGGAGGGAGGGTTAGGGGGGGTAGGTGGTGTGGTTGAAAGATCCATCGTGTAGGCACAAATTTAGTCTCATTTATCTTTCCCAATTATGCTACTCTCTCCACTTATTGCCCTTTCTGGATTTACGTATTATTTGTTGCTGGTTATTATCATTTTCCTTGTTCACATTGAGAGAGGACTTCCTAGCTTCGTAAGTATTCTTACTGCTAATAACTACCGGTAGTAACACTGCCTGTGTGCTTGTGTGCATGTGTGTGTGTGTGAGTGTGTGTGTGTGTGAGAGTGTCTTGTGCGGTGTAATGACTGGCAGCAACTTCTTGTGACCTGACACAACCCTCCTGGGACTTGACCCTAGCACCGTCTTACAATGTTGCCCTTAAAATCTTGTCCCACCAACCTTCTCTCACTCGTCAACACTATATTCTCTATGTCTATGCTATTTCTATTCTAATTCTGGTAATAGCTTGCAGGAGTGAGTGACCAGTATCAAACAGTATGCAAGGCCAGCCAAGGCCGTCAACATGCAAACCACAAATAGGCGAATAAACTTGCGCTGCAATGGTGAGGTGACAGGTGTACGCATGCCTTAAATCCCTATTTTGGAGATCCTTCACCCGTGATGTTTATAACCATATATTCTCATACATCCCGCTTCCTCACGCGATTTCACTCTTCACTGATGATAGTATACACTTCACATTATATACACTTCACTTTATATGTATAATGGCACACAACTTGTCGTGACGTCACTTCTTCAGGCCTACCGCTGCCAATGTGGCAAGAGCGCCTAAGACCCCCAACGGTTTGCGCTTTGAAACATTATGATTTCAGCTTTCCTCTCACTTTCTTTAACTAATAACTTTAATTATCACTCATAGTATTGTTCACTGACGCTCCACTACCACTGATTACTGCTAGCTGTTATTGCACGCCATACAACGCTAAGGATCTCGTAGCCTTGTTAGCCACGTCTGCACCCCACCGACCCACGTGTGTGTGTGTGTGTGTGTGTGTGTGTGTTCGAGTATGCATTTAAAATTCGCAGAACAGGCAAAATATTCGCAAACACTAATCTCTGTTCGAAGGAGACTCGAACCTACGAACCTTGGAATAAGGTATGCAGTACTCTAACCACCATACCACGCTGGACCAATACCTTGACTAGTCCCGGAGCTTAGGGGTATCCCCCAGGAGGAGAAGTTATAGGAGATCGACCTGACAACACTGGAGGACAGGAGAGATAGAGAGGGATATAATAACAACGTAAAATACTGAGAGGAATCTACAATGGGGAAAAAGACATGATGTACCAGAGATCTAAAACATCATCATGGGTAATAATTGGAAGCTAAAGATTCAGACGAGTCGCAGGAATGTTAAGAAGTACTTTTTCGGTTACAGTTTTGTCAGGACGTGGAATAAATATATATATATATATATATATATATATATATATATATATATATATATATATATATATATATATATATATATATATATATATATACATATATATATATACATATATATATATATATATATACATATATATATATATATATATATATATATATATACATATATACATATATATATATATATATATATATATGTATATATATATATATATATATATATATATATATATATATATATATATATATATATATATTTATATATATATATATATATATATATATATATATATATATATATATATATATATATATATATATTATATATATATATATATATATATATATATATATATATATATATATATATATATATATATATATATATATATATATATATATATATATATATATATATATATATATATATATATATATATATATATATATATATATATATATATATATATATATATATATATATATATATATGTAATAGGTAGATGGCGAGAATATTTTGAGGAACTTTTAAATGTTGAGGAAGAAAGGGATGTGGTAATTTCATGCACTGGTCATGGAGGTATACCATCTTTTAGGAGTGAAGAAGAGCAGAATGTAAGTGTGGGGAAGGTACGTGAGGCATTACGTAGAAAGAAAGGGGGTAAAGCAGCTGGAACTGATGGGATCATGACAGAAATGTTAAAAGCAGGGGGGGATATAGTGTTGGAGTGGTTGGTACTTTTGTTTAATAAATATATGAAAGAGGGGAAGGTACCTAGGGATTGGCAGAGAGCATGTATAGTCCCTTTATATAAAGGGAAAGGGGACAAAAGAGACTGTAAAAATTATAGAGGAATAAGTTTATTGAGTATTCCAGGAAAAGTGTATGGTAGGGTTATAATTGAAAGAATTAGAGGTAACCTGGAGTTTACCTGGAGAGAGTTCCGGGGGTCAACGCCCCCGCGGCCCGGTCTGAGACCAGGCCTCCTGGTGGATCAGAGCCTGATCAACCAGGCTGTTGCTGCTGGCTGCACGCAAACCAACATACGAGCCACAGCCCGGCTGATCCGGAACTGACTTTAGGTGCTTGTCCAGTGCCAGCTTGAAGACTGCCAGGGGTCTGTTGGTAATCCCCCTTATGTGTGCTGGGAGGCAGTTGAACAGTCTCGGGCCCCTGACACTTATTGTATGGTCTCTTAACGTGCTAGTGACACCCCTGCTTTTCATTGGGGGGATGGTGCATCGTCTGCCAAGTCTTTTGCTTTCGTAGTGGGTGATTTTCGTGTGCAAGTTCGGTACTAGTCCCTCTAGGATTTTCCAGGTGTATATAATCATGTATCTCTCCCTCCTGCGTTCCAGGGAATACAGGTTTAGGAACCTCAAGCGCTCCCAATAATTGAGGTGTTTTATCTCCGTTATGCGCGCCGTGAAAGTTCTCTGTACATTTTCTAGGTCGGCAATTTCACCTGCCTTGAAAGGTGCTGTTAGTGTGCAGCAATATTCCAGCCTAGATAGAACAAGTGACCTGAAGAGTGTCATCATGGGCTTGGCCTCCCTAGTTTTGAAGGTTCTCATTATCCATCCTGTCATTTTTCTAGCAGATGCGATTGATACAATGTTATGGTCCTTGAAGGTGAGATCCTCCGAGGACCATAACATTGTATCAATCGCATCTGCTAGAAAAATGACAGGATGGATAATGAGAACCTTCAAAACTAGGGAGGCCAAGCCCATGATGACACTCTTCAGGTCACTTGTTCTATCTAGGCTGGAATATTGCTGCACACTAACCTCACCTTTCAAGGCAGGTGAAATTGCCGACCTAGAAAATGTACAGAGAACTTTCACGGCGCGCATAACGGAGATAAAACACCTCAGACAGAATGTAGGATTGCTGATGAGCAAGGAGGCTTCAGAGTGGGTAGGGGATGTGTAGATCAAGTGTTTACATTGAAGCATATATGTGAACAGTATTTAGATAAAGGTAGGGAAGTTTTTATTGCATTTATGGATTTAGAAAAGGCATATGATAGAGTGGATAGGGGAGCAATGTGGCAGATGTTGCAAGTATATGGAATAGGTGGAAAGTTACTAAATGCTGTAAAGAGTTTTTATGAGGATAGTGAGGCTCAGGTTAGGGTGTGTAGAAGAGAGGGAGACTACTTCCCGGTAAAAGTAGGTCTTAGACAGGGATGTGTAATGTCACCATGGTTGTTTAATATATTTATAGATGGGGTTGTAAAAGAAGTAAATGCTAGGGTGTTCGGGAGAGGGGTGGGATTAAATTATGGGGAATCAAATTCAAAATGGGAATTAACACAGTTACTTTTTGCTGATGATACTGTGCTTATGGGAGATTCTAAAGAAAAATTGCAAAGGTTAGTGGATGAGTTTGGGAATGTGTGTAAAGGTAGAAAGTTGAAAGTGAACATAGAAAAGAGTAAGGTGATGAGGCTATCAAATGATTTAGATAAAGAAAAATTGGATATCAAATTGGGGAGGAGTATGGAAGAAGTGAATGTTTTCAGATACTTGGGAGCTGACGTGTCGGCGGATGGATTTATGAAGGATGAGGTTAATCATAGAATTGATGAGGGAAAAAAGGTGAGTGGCGCATTGAGGTATATGTGGAGTCAAAAAACGTTATCTATGGAGGCATAGAAGGGAATGTATGAAAGTATAGTAGTACCAACACTCTTATATGGGTGTGAAGCTTGGGTGGTAAATGCAGCAGCGAGGAGACGGTTGGAGGCAGTGGAGATGTCCTGTCTAAGGGCAATGTGTGGTGTAAATATTATGCAGAAAATTCGGAGTGTGGAAATTAGGAAAAGGTGTGGAGTTAATAAAAGTATTAGTCAGAGGGCAGAAGAGGGGTTGTTGAGGTGGTTTGTCCATTTAGAGAGAATGGATCAAAGTAGAATGATATGGAAAGCATATAAATCTATAGGGGAAGGAAGGCGAGGTAGGGGTCGTCCTCGAAAGGGTTGGAGAGAGGGGGTAAAGGAGGTTTTGTGGGCAAGGGGCTTGGACTTCCAGCAAGCGTGCGTGAGCGTGTTAGATAGGAGTGAATGGAGACGAATGGTACTTGGGACCTGACGATCTGTTGGAGTGTGAGCAGGGTAATATTTAGTGAAGGGATTCAGGGAAACCGGTTATGGTAATATTTAGTGAAGGGATTCAGGGAAACCGGTTATTTTCATATAGTCAGACTTGAGTCCTGGAAATGGGAAGTACAATGCCTGCACTTTAAAGGAGGGATTTGGGATATTGGCAGTTTGGAGGGATATGTTGTGTATCTTTATACGTATATGCTTCTAAACTGTTGTATTCTGAGCACCTCTGCAAAAACAGTGATAATGTGTGAGTGTGGTGAAAGTGTTGAATGATGATGAAAGCATTTTCTTTTTGGGGATTTTCTTTCTTTTTTGGGTCACCCTGCCTCGGTGGGAGACGGCCAACTTGTTGAAAAAAAAATATATATATATATAAATATATATATGTATATATATGTATAAATATATATGTATATATATATATATATATATATATATATATATATATATATATATATATATATATATATATATATATATTTATATATATACCTCTGGTGTAAATTGTGAGACCCATAGCCTCGGAGAAGTGGATAAAAAGGCTTCAAGGAAAAATATTTGGATTTCTTCCTGAAGCCGTTTGAATATTCCACTTCCCCTACCACCACCATATATATATATATATATATATATATATATATATATATATATATATATATATATATATATATATATATATATATATATATATATATATATATATATATATATATATATATATATATATATATATATACATATATATATATATATATATATACATACATATATATATACATATATATATATATATATATATACATACAGATATACATATATATATATACATATATACATATATATATATATATATATATATATATATATATATATATATATATATATATATATATATATAGCTATATAAATAAATAGATATATATATATATATATATATATTTATATATATATATATATATATATATATATATATATATATATATATATATATATATATATATATATATATATATATATGTATATATATATATATATATATATATATATATATATATATATATATATATATATATATATATATATATATATATATATATATATATATATGTAATAGGTAGATGGCGAGAATATTTTGAGGAACTTTTAAATGTTGAGGAAGAAAGGGATGTGGTAATTTCATGCACTGGTCATGGAGGTATACCATCTTTTAGGAGTGAAGAAGAGCAGAATGTAAGTGTGGGGAAGGTACGTGAGGCATTACGTAGAAAGAAAGGGGGTAAAGCAGCTGGAACTGATGGGATCATGACAGAAATGTTAAAAGCAGGGGGGGATATAGTGTTGGAGTGGTTGGTACTTTTGTTTAATAAATATATGAAAGAGGGGAAGGTACCTAGGGATTGGCAGAGAGCATGTATAGTCCCTTTATATAAAGGGAAAGGGGACAAAAGAGACTGTAAAAATTATAGAGGAATAAGTTTATTGAGTATTCCAGGAAAAGTGTATGGTAGGGTTATAATTGAAAGAATTAGAGGTAACCTGGAGTTTACCTGGAGAGAGTTCCGGGGGTCAACGCCCCCGCGGCCCGGTCTGAGACCAGGCCTCCTGGTGGATCAGAGCCTGATCAACCAGGCTGTTGCTGCTGGCTGCACGCAAACCAACATACGAGCCACAGCCCGGCTGATCCGGAACTGACTTTAGGTGCTTGTCCAGTGCCAGCTTGAAGACTGCCAGGGGTCTGTTGGTAATCCCCCTTATGTGTGCTGGGAGGCAGTTGAACAGTCTCGGGCCCCTGACACTTATTGTATGGTCTCTTAACGTGCTAGTGACACCCCTGCTTTTCATTGGGGGGATGGTGCATCGTCTGCCAAGTCTTTTGCTTTCGTAGTGGGTGATTTTCGTGTGCAAGTTCGGTACTAGTCCCTCTAGGATTTTCCAGGTGTATATAATCATGTATCTCTCCCTCCTGCGTTCCAGGGAATACAGGTTTAGGAACCTCAAGCGCTCCCAATAATTGAGGTGTTTTATCTCCGTTATGCGCGCCGTGAAAGTTCTCTGTACATTTTCTAGGTCGGCAATTTCACCTGCCTTGAAAGGTGCTGTTAGTGTGCAGCAATATTCCAGCCTAGATAGAACAAGTGACCTGAAGAGTGTCATCATGGGCTTGGCCTCCCTAGTTTTGAAGGTTCTCATTATCCATCCTGTCATTTTTCTAGCAGATGCGATTGATACAATGTTATGGTCCTTGAAGGTGAGATCCTCCGAGGACCATAACATTGTATCAATCGCATCTGCTAGAAAAATGACAGGATGGATAATGAGAACCTTCAAAACTAGGGAGGCCAAGCCCATGATGACACTCTTCAGGTCACTTGTTCTATCTAGGCTGGAATATTGCTGCACACTAACCTCACCTTTCAAGGCAGGTGAAATTGCCGACCTAGAAAATGTACAGAGAACTTTCACGGCGCGCATAACGGAGATAAAACACCTCAGACAGAATGTAGGATTGCTGATGAGCAAGGAGGCTTCAGAGTGGGTAGGGGATGTGTAGATCAAGTGTTTACATTGAAGCATATATGTGAACAGTATTTAGATAAAGGTAGGGAAGTTTTTATTGCATTTATGGATTTAGAAAAGGCATATGATAGAGTGGATAGGGGAGCAATGTGGCAGATGTTGCAAGTATATGGAATAGGTGGAAAGTTACTAAATGCTGTAAAGAGTTTTTATGAGGATAGTGAGGCTCAGGTTAGGGTGTGTAGAAGAGAGGGAGACTACTTCCCGGTAAAAGTAGGTCTTAGACAGGGATGTGTAATGTCACCATGGTTGTTTAATATATTTATAGATGGGGTTGTAAAAGAAGTAAATGCTAGGGTGTTCGTGAGAGGGGTGGGATTAAATTATGGGGAATCAAATTCAAAATGGGAATTAACACAGTTACTTTTTGCTGATGAAACTATGCTTATGGGAGATTCTAAAGAAAAATTGCAAAGGTGAGTGGATGAGTTTGTGAATGTGTGTAAAGGTAGAAAGTTGAAAGTGAACATAGAAAAGAGTAAGGTGATGAGGGTATCAAATGATTTAGATAAAGAAAAATTGGATATCAAATTGGGGAGGAGGAGTATGGAAGAAGTGAATGTTTTCAGATACTTGGGAGTTGACGTGTCGGCGGATGGATTTATGAAGGATGAGGTTAATCGTAGAATTGATGAGGGAAAAAAGGTGAGTGGTGCATTGAGGTATATGTGGAGTCAAAAAACGTTATCTATTGAGGCAAAGAAGGGAATGTATAAAAGTATAGTAGTAGCAACACTCTTATATGGGTGTGAAGCTTGGGTGGTAAATGCAGCAGCGAGGAGACGGTTGGAGGCAGTGGAGATGTCCTGTCTAAGGGCAATGTGTGGTGTAAATATTATGCAGAAAATTCGGAGTGTGGAAATTAGGAAAAGGTGTGGAGTTAATAAAAGTATTAGTCAGAGGGCAGAAGAGGGGTTGTTGAGGTGGTTTGGTCATTTAGAGAGAATGGATCAAAGTAGAATGACATGGAAAGCATATAAATCTATAGGGGAAGGAAGGCGAGGTAGGGGTCGTCCTCGAAAGGGTTGGAGAGAGGGGGTAAAGGAGGTTTTGTGGGCAAGGGGCTTGGACTTCCAGCAAGCGTGCGTGAGCGTGTTAGATAGGAGTGAATGGATAGGAATGGTACTAGGGACCTGACGATCTGTTGGAGTGTGAGCAGGGTAATATTTAGTGAAGGGATTCAGGGAAACCGGTTATTTTCATATAGTCGGACTTGAGTCCTGGAAATGGGAAGTACAATGTCTGCACTTTAAAGAAGGGGTTTGGGATATTGGCAGTTTGGAGGGATATGTTGTGTATCTTTATACGTATATGCTTCTAAACTGTTGTATTCTGAGCACCTCTGCAAAAACAGTGATTATGTGTGAGTGTGGTGAAAGTGTTGAATGATGATGAAAGCATTTTCTTTCTGGGGATTTTCTTTCTTTTTTGGGTCACCCTGCCTCGGTGGGAGACGGCCAACTTGTTGAAAAAAAAAATATATATATGTATATATATATATATATATATATATATATATATATATATATATATATATTTAGAGGATGGGGTCCACCTCTGGTGTAAATTGTGAGACCCATAGCCTCGGAGAAGTGGATAAAAAGGCTTCAAGGAAAAATATTTGGATTTCTTCCTGAAGCCGTTTGAATATTCCACTTCCCCTACCACCACCATATATATATATATATATATATATATATATATATATATATATATATATATATATATATATATATATATATATATATATATATATTTATATATATATATATATATATATATATATATATATATATATATATATATATATATATATATATATATATAATATATATATATATATATATATATATATATATATATATATATATATATATATATATATATATATATATATATATATATATATATATATATATATATATATATATATATATATATATATATATATATGCAAAAAAAAACACTGGTGGAGGAGAATGATACGTACCACTAAAGGTTGAACCATAGTTTGCCTCAGAATTATGTTGGTCAAATATCTGTGGCAGTGTTTTTTGTTATTTCATATGGCTTCCCCTTTAATGACTTTATTTTAATGAGCCTCGTTTCCTGTACATATCTTTTAGAAGTCTTCCCTCTAAATGTTACCGTTTTCTCGTAAATTGAAATGGACACATTGTCCCTTGGAAGGCTACCCTACAGTTGCCAGAGATTTTTATATCACTCACAATATGTTTGTGAGTAAAGTTATTGATGTCATAGAGGAATATGATCGATTTTTTCTATTACTGTCACGTTAATATCGTTCAGTATCAATGCTTGAGGGATTTTTCTAATGGTATAGTATTCATCCTTCTGTCCGTGAGCACTGTTGTGCCTGGGGGCACTTCCTGTATCCCCCTCTATCCCTCACTCACTCACTCCAGTGAAGACGGTCCTCTGGGAACGTACTTGCTTAGACATCCTACTCTTTTCTGTTGGGGTTGTTTTGAATCCTGTATCGCTTGGTTTGCGACATTTGCATGATATATATATATATATATATATATATATATATATATATATATATATATATATATATATATATATATATATATATATATATATATTTATTTATATATATATATATATATATATATATATATATATATATATATATATATATATATATATATATATATATATATATATATAAATAAATATATATATATATATATATATATATATATATATATATATATATATATATATATATCGATACATCGATCTGATCCTAGGAAAAAAAGTCTCAGACCTCCGGACGATGGAAAGCAGGATGAAAGACATTGACACACACGATGCCTTCTACCTACTCACCAGGTGCCTGTCAACCCCAAAACTTACCTATTTTCTGAGATGCTCCCCAGCCTTCAGCAGTCCAAAACTCAAGGAATATGACTCTCTCCTGAAGGCCATGCTAGAGAGTGTATTGAATCTTTCCCTTGACGATGGACAGTGATTGCAAGCCTCACTCCCGGTCAGGCTTGGAGGGCTAGGAGTACGCAGATCCTTCCAGATTGCTCTACCAGCTTTCCTATCCTCTTCCATTGCATCAAACGAGTTGATAAGACAAATTCTTCCTGACACCCTCAGTGACTCAGCAGGAATAGAAGACCCTAGCTATGTCAGTGCCATCACCGAATGGGAGACTCTTGCTGCTCCAGCACCAAACCCTAGTGCAGCACTGGCTCACAAACAGTCAAGCTGGGATAGCCCAATTGCTGAAAACGTGCTTGCCAACATGCTCAGGGCTGCAACATCAGATAGGGAGATTGCCCGTCTCCAGCCTGTGAGTGCACCTCACTCCTGGGACTTCCTCCAAACAGTTCCCATATCGGCAATGGGAACGCGACTCGACCCTAAGACCCTCCGTATTGCAGTGGCTCTGCGCCTTGCTGCCCCAATTCACACAGAATATATGTGTATTTGCGGCGAAGTGCAAGCAGACCAATACGGTCTACATGGTCTTAACTGTTCCAAAACCAAGGGCTGGCATGCAAGACACAATGAGGTCAACGACATCATTAAGAGAACCCTTGCTACAGCTGGATGCCCTGCCGAGAGGGAGCCACGATCACTTGCAGCAAACAATACCCACAACCCAGCAAACCGCCCCGACGGGATCACCATCTATCCTTGGAAGAATGGCAAGCTCTTAGCATGGGACTATACCTGTGTGTCCACACTGGCTGACACCTATATCCATCACAGTGTGGGGCGACAGGGAGGAGCTGCTGACCACAGGAAGGAGTACAAGATCAGCAAGTACAGAGACATTAGCCAACAGTATCAATTTGTCCCAGTGGGATCAGAGACCTTGAGATCATGGGGAAAAAATGCCACACGTTTCCTTAAAGAACTCGGTTCCAGACTCATCGACACCACCAGGGACCCAAGGGAAGCCACTTTCATGTTCCAGCGCCTCAGCGTCGCCATCCAGAGGGGAAATGCTTGCTGCATACTTGGCTCACGTCCAGCCTCGGAGGAGCTGGAGGAAATTCATCATCTTTGATACATTGTGCCATTGTATTCATGTTTATGGTTTTTTCTTTTAATGTATTTTGTTTATTAATAAATGTTCACATAGAATAAAAAATATATAGGGGGTGGTAGGAGAAGAAAATATTCAAACAGCTCCGGGGAGAACCTTGAGTTTTCCCTGAGGTACGTTTATTGTCTTCTCTGAGGATGAGGGTCCCCATTCCAGCTATAGAGGTGGTACTTCCCTATATTAAAAAAAAAAAAAATATGTATATATATACATATATATATATATATATATATTTATATATATATATATATATATATATATATATATATATATATATATATATATATATATATATATATGTATAAATATATATATATATATATATATATATATATATATATATATATATATATATATATATATATATATATATATATATATATATATATATATGTACACACATACATTATTTTGTTATTAACACATCGGCCGATTCCCACGAAGGCAGGGTGGCCCGAAAAAGAAAAACTTTCATCATCATTCACTCCATCACTGTCTTGCTAGAAGGGTGCTTTACACTACAGTTTATAAAACTGCAACATTAACACCCCTCCTTCAGAGTGCAGACACTGTACTTCCCAATCTCCAGGACTCACGTCCGGCCTGCCGGTTTCCCTGAATCCTTTCATAATTGTTGCTTGCTCACACTCCAACAGCACGTCAAGTATTAAAAACCCGCCTTCCCTCCACAAGAGATTTATACACTCTCGAAGACATTCTGTTTTGTTCCAATCTCTCTACATGTCCGAGCCACCTCAACAACCCCTCCTCAGCCCTCTGGATAATAGTTTTGGTAATCTCACACCTTCTAATAATTTCCAAACTATGATTTCTCTGCATTATATTCACACTACACATTGCCCTCAGACATAACATCACTGCCTTCAGCCTTCTCCTCGTTGCAACATTCATCACCCTTTTTTTATTATCACACTGGCCGATTCCCACCAAGGCAGGGTGGCCCGAAAAAGAAAAACTTTCACCATCATTCACTCCATCACTGTCTTGCCAGAAGGGTGCTTTACACTACAGTTTTTAAACTGCAACATTAACACCCCTCCTTCAGAGTGCAGGCACTGTACTTCCCATCTCCAGAACTCAAGTCCGGCCTGCCGGTTTCCCTGAACCCCTTCATAAATGTTACTTTGCTCACACTCCAACAGCACGTCAAGTATTAAAAACCATTTGTCTCCATTCACTCCTATCAAACACGCTCACGCATACCTGCTGGAAGTCCAAGCCCCTCGCACACAAAACCTCCTTTACCCCCTCTCTCCAACCTTTCCTAGGCCGACCCCTACCCCGCCTTCCTTCCACTACAGACTGATACACTCTTGAAGTCATTCTGTTTCGCTCCATTCTCTCTACATGTCCGAACCACCTCAACAACCCTTCCTCAGCCCTCTGGACAACAGTTTTGGTAATCCCGCACCTCCTCCTAACTTCCAAACTACGAATTCTCTGCATTATATTCACACCACACATTGCCCTCAGACATGACATCTCCACTGCCTCCAGCCTTCTCCTCGCTGCAACATTCATCACCCATGCTTCACACCCATATAAGAGCGTTGGTAAAACTATACTCTCATACATTCCCCTCTTTGCCTCCAAGGACAAAGTTCTTTGTCTCTACAGACTCCTAAGTGCACCACTCACTCTTTTTCCCTCATCAATTCTATGATTCACCTCATCTTTCATAGACCCATCCGCTGACACGTCCACTCCCAAATATCTGAATACATTCACTTCACCTCCTCCATACTCTCTCCCTCCAATCTGATATTCAATCTTTCATCACCTAATCTTTTTGTTATCCTCATAACCTTACTCTTTCCTGTATTCACCTTTAATTTTCTTCTTTTGCACACCCTACCAAATTCATCCACCAATCTCTGCAACTTCTCTTCAGAATCTCCCAAGAGCACAGTGTCATCAGCAAAGAGCAGCTGTGACAACTCCCACTTTGTGTGTGATTCTTTATCTTTTAACTCCACGCCTCTTGTCAAGACCCTCGCATTTACTTCTCTTACAACCCCATCTATAAATATATTAAACAACCACGGTGACATCACACATCCTTGTCTAAGGCCTACTTTTACTGGGAAATAATTTCCCTCTTTCCTACATACTCTTAACTTGAGCCTCACTATCCTCGTAAAAACTCTTCACTGCTTTCAGTAACCTACCTCCTACACCATACACTTGCAACATCTGCCACATTGCCCCCCTATCCACCCTGTCATACGCCTTTTCCAAATCCATAAATGCCACAAAGACCTCTTTAGCCTTATCTAAATACTGTTCACTTATATGTTTCACTGTAAACACCTGGTCCACACACCCCCTACCTTTCCTAAAGCCTCCTTGTTCATCTGCTATCCTATTCTCCGTCTTACTCTTAATTCTTTCAATAATAACTCTACCATACACTTTACCAGGTATACTCAGCAGACTTATCCCCCTATAATTTTTGCACTCTCTTTTATCCCCTTTGCCTTTATACAAAGGAACTATGCATGCTCTCTGCCAATCCCTAGGTACCTTACCCTCTTCCATACATTTATTAAATAATTGCACCAACCACTCCAAAACTATATCCCCACCTGCTTTTAACATTTCTATCTTTATCTCATCAATCCCGGCTGCCTTACCCCCTTTCATTTTACCTACTGGCTCACGAACTTCCCCCACACTCACAACTGGCTCTTCCTCACTCCTACAAGATGTTATTCCTCCTTGTCCTATACACGAAATCACAGCTTCCCTATCTTCATCAACATTTAACAATTCCTGAAAATATTCCCTCCATCTTCCCAATACCTCTAACTCTCCATTTAATAACTCTCCTCTCCTATTTTTAACTGACAAATCCATTTGTTCTCTAGGCTTTCTTAACTTGTTAATCTCACTCCAAAACTTTTTCTTATTTTCAACAAAATTTGTTGATAACATCTCACCCACTCTCTCATTTGCTCTCTTTTTACATTGCTTCACCACTCTTTTAACCTCTCTCTTTTTCTCCATATACTCTTCCCTCCTTGCATCACTTCTACTTTGTAAAAACTTCTCATATGCTAACTTTTTCTCCCTTACTACTCTCTTTACATCATCATTCCACCAATCGCTCCTCTTCCCTCCCGCACCCACTTTCCTGTAACCACAAACTTCTGCTGAACACTCTAAAACTACATTTTTAAACCTACCCCATACCTCTTCGACCCCATTGCCTATGCTCTCATTAGCCCATCTATCCTCCAATAGCTGTTTATATCTTACCCTAACTGCCTCCTCTTTTAGTTTATAAACCTTCACCTCTTTCTTCCCTGATGCTTCTATTCTCCTTGTATCCCATCTACCTTTTACTCTCAGTGTAGCTACAACTAGAAAGTGATCTGATATAACTGTGGCCCCTCTATAAACATGTACATCCTGAAGTCTACTCAACAGTCTTTTATCTACCAATACATAATCCAACAAACTACTGTCTTTTCGCCCTACATCATATCGTGTATACTTATTTATCCTCTTTTTCTTAAATATATATATATATATATATATATATATATATATATATATATATATATATATATATATATATATATATATATATATATATATATATATATATATATATATATATATGTCGTGCCGAATAGGCAGAACTTGCGATCTTGGCTTAAATAGCAACGCTCATCTTGCCATACAGGACAAGTGAAAATTTGTTTATGCAATAATTTCGCCAAAATCATTCTGAACCTAACGAAAAAATTATATTTCACTGTGTCTGTTTAGTATTAAATTATTGTAAACAAATCTAAAATATATTTAGCTGGGTTAGGCTAAAATAAATTGTTCTTGTTATAACAAGGTTAGGTAAGTTTTCTAAGATTCTTTTGGTGCAAAATTATAAATTTTTACATTAACATTAATGAAAAAAATATATCTTTAAACGTATAAGAGAAAATTTTAGAAATGACTTAATTTTAAATGAGTTCTTGCTAATTGACCAGTTTTACATATTCGGCACGACACACACACACACACATATATATATATATATATATATATATACATACATGTATATATATATATATACATACATGTATATATATATATATATATATATATATATATATATATATATATTAATAAAATCTTAATAACATTGTCTCTAACTTACGTGAAATTAAGGGCTTCAGCGAGGCAGTGCACCAGCTTGGTCAAGGGTCCCTGGAACTGAAGTTTGCTCACTGCGAGATTTTCGGATTTCCTGGGAGAAACTATCCTGATAAAGGGATTCTCCTGAACCACCAGTAATAATTCTGGTCGGTAGAAGAATCTTTGAAAGGAAATGATGGAGATATTTCAATAAAAGTTTCTAGCTGTTGTTTAACTATTTTTTCATTGTATAATTATTATCTTGTGTTATCTAATTTGCTTCCTTTTTCTCGATATTTTATTTACTTTTAATTCTTTATTAATTGAACGTCAAATTTAATAGTTCCCATTAACATATATTATGATTGCTTAGTATTTATCCCATATAACGGCAAAGTTCTCACTTCACACTCTGAGGCTGCGTGTTCGATTCCCAGCAATGGTAGAAATATTGGGCGTGTTTCCCTACAACTGTAGTCCATGATCAACCATTAGTAAAATGGATAACTGGGTATTAGTCGACTGGTGTGGGTCGCATCCTGGGGTATAATTGACCTAATTTTCCAGTAATTCTCTGCATAACAAGCGGCTTTCTATATAGCAGTATGTCATTGATGTCAGCTATGGTCTGTATACCTTGTACATGTACTTGTATATAAAACTTTTATTATGTTATATTATTATTATTTAGATATTTCTACTAAACAATACATGTTTGACAATAAAAATATCTAGAATGAGCATGATGGTTAGCAAAGCCGGAGGTGTGTTTTAGAATATGGAATTACATTCTTACAGATGACCCGGTTCCTGCACCTGACCAAATTTCTACATCTGACCAAGTTCCTGTACCTGACTTAGTTCCTGCTCCTCATATGCCTCGTGGTCTGCTCCATGTATGACTTTCATCTCCTGTATACATTCACCACTTAGATTTATCACTCTCACTCAGACCCACAGGTTGATAAGATACAGCAAAGTACACATTAGTGCGATGTTTAACCTACATATGGGTTTATCAAGTACCATTGAATAAGGCAGTTACCACCAATAAAATTACTCTAATAAGAAAAATGGCAACTTTAATTCAAAATGTCTCCTCTAGCTGTGCCATTTAACCGGTAGAGAAAAACAGAAAAAAAAGCTTGTTATCGTATCCTTAACGCCTAAATTTTGAGTCGATATTCCTATGATCCAAACTAGCAATTTTTATGATGAGAGCCACAATTATCACAAACAATCTGCGTGTTCCCGAAGATTTTCTTTTTAAACAGAGACTCTCATTGTTATTCTTAATTTGTGTTCGCAGATAAAATCATTATATTTCCTTACTCCTATTCATGGAATGAGTTATAAGATTATCGTTATAGCAAATGAACTGTGTTAGGCGAACAAGGGAATGATCTGGTTGGAAGAATTCTTAAGGTCCTTAGAGTGCAATAATAGAGTAATATCTTCCCTCGAGAGTTCTCTGGATCGGTTTCACAAAAGTACATAGAGTTGTTACTCTCATTATATTTCGAATGAGGAAGATCAACTCATGTTTAGTAATGTGATTACAATGAAAATATATCCCTGAATAACTCTTGCTTCTGCACTATTGTTATTCCAAGAAAAAATTCCTTAACTTTCCATGTCTATAACATCATAATAATTGTTTATCTTAATTCCTGTTATGCATATCTGCTCCAACATGTTCCCTGTTTGGTATTTGTAAGATTTAAGACCTGCATCTGCACGTTATATTTATGTCTACTGTTATTTGCATTTAGTAAGAGGGTCATTTTAGCTACTAGTGACCAGTTCTCCACACACACACACAAAATGTGAAATATAAAACGAATCACAATCACAGAATTAATAATCTTGCAGAAGAATGTATGTTGGTTAGTATATTCAATAATTTACAAGAGGTTTGCATAAATAAATGTATAAATAAATTACCATAACTAATTTTAAAGTATTCAGTTAAAATATTTTCTCCAAAAATATTTACATTATCCTTATTCCTGAAACTCACTTGAAGAATTTGTCAGGAAAGAGTGGGAGGTGAGAAGTTAGACGGAGGCCTCGTTGTGGCGTCCAGGTGGCGACCTTCAGCGCTGGTGTTGCCTGGCAAGTGTATGGCAGATGTATGTACACATTGCACCTGTAATGTAAACTGTCTAGTAGTTCTTTGCATTGGTATATGCAATTCATTGTATTTTCACGCATGTGTGTGTGTGTGTTTGTGTATGTGTGTGTGTGTGTGTGTGTGTGTGTGTGTGTGTGTGTGTGTGTGTGTGTGTGTGTGTGTGTGTGTGTGTGTGTGTGTGTGTGTGTGTGTGCTCACCTAATTGTAGTTGCAGGGGTCGAGACTCTGCTTCTGGCCCCGCATCTTCACTGAACGCGATTAGGTCCTCTCTCTCCCTGCTCCATGAGCTTTATCATACCTCGTCTTAAAGGTATGTATGGTACTTGCCTCCACTACATCGCTCGCCAGACTGTTCCACTTCCTGACCACTCTGTAACTGAAGAACTGCTTCCTAACATCCCTGTGACTCATCTGAGTCTTCAGCTTCCAAGAATGACCTCTTGTTTCTGTGTCCCCTCTCTGGAACATCTTGTCTCTTTCCACCTTGTCTATTCCATGCAGTATTTTGTATGTCGTTATCATGTCTCCCCTATCCCTCCTGTCCTCCAGTGTCGTCAGGGCGATTTCCCTCAACCTTTCTTCGTAGGACATTTTCCTTAGCTCTGGAACTAACCTTGTCGCAAACCTTTGCACATTTTCTAATTTCTTAACGTGCTTGACTCGGTGCGGGTTCCAAACTGGTGATGCATACTCCATTATGGGCCTAACGTACACGGTGTACAGTGTCTTGAGAGATTCCTTACTTAGGTATCGGAATGCTAATCTCAGGTTTGCCAGGCGCCCAAATGCTGCAGCAGTTATCTGGTTGATGTGTGCTTCCAGAGACGTGTTCGGTGTTATAATCACGCCAAGATCTTTCTCCTTGTGTGTGTGTGTGTGTACTCACCTATTTGTACTCACCTATTTGTGGTTGCAGGTGTCGAGTCTTTGCTCCTGGCCCCGCCTCTTCACCGGTTGCTACTGGGCCCTCTCTCTCCCCGCTCCATGAACTTTATCAAACCTCGTCTTAAAACTATGTATGGTTCCTGCCTCCACTACATCACTTTCTAGGCTATTCCACTGCCTGACAACTCTGTGACTGAAGAAATACTTCCTAATATCTCTCTGACTCATCTGTGTCTTCAACTTCCAATTGTGACCTCTTGTTTCTGTGTCCCCTCCCTGGAACATCCTGTCTTTGTCCACCTTGTCTATTCTGCGCAGTATTTTATATGTCGTTATCATGTCTCCCATGACCCTCCTGTCCTCCAGTGTCTTCAGGCCGATTTCCCTTGACCTTTCTTCATAGGACATTCCCCTTAGCTCTGGAACTAACCTTGTCGCAAACCTTTGCACTTTTTCTAATTTCTTGACGTGCTTGATCAATTGCGGGTTCCAAACAGGTGCTGCATACTCCAATATGGGCCTGACGTACTAAGGTATCGGAACGCTTTTCTTAGGTTTGCCAGGCGCCCATATGCTGCAGCAGGTATCTGGTTGATGTGTGCTTCCGGAGACATGCTCGGTGTTATACTCACCCCAAGATCTTTCTCCTTGAGCGAGGTTTGCAGTTATGGCCATCTAGCCTATACTCCGTCTGCGGTCTTCTGTGTCCTTCACCGATCTTCATGACACTGCATTTGGCGGTGTTAAATTCGAGAAGCCAGTTGCTGGACCAGGTGTCCAGTCTATCCAGGTCTCTTTGAAGTCCTGCCTGATGCTCATCTGATTTAATTCTCCTCATTGACTTCACATCATCTGCGAACAGGGACACTTCTGAGTCTAACCCTTCCATCATGTCATTCACATATACCAAAAATAGCACTGGTCCTAGGACCGACTCCTGTGCGTGTGTGTGTGTGTGTGTGTGTGTGTGTGTGTGTGTGTGTGTGTGTGTGTTAGTTACCATTTTCTCCTAGGCACATGTCGATTAGACACTAGGCCGTGTGTGTGTGTATGTGTGTGTGTGTGTGTGTGTGTGTGTGTGTGTGTGTGTGTGTGTGTGTGTGTGTGTGTGTGTGTGTGTGTGTGTGTGTGTGTGTGTTCGTGTGTGTGTGTGTGTGTGTATTTCTGAGTATGTGTGTTAATTATATATGTTTTTTCACCTAGTATCCTCATTGTCGACAGATTGATCCTTGTTACAAAAGTCATTTCATTAAGTCTTTTTTTAAACATAAGACACAATTCACTCATCACCTGGTATCTGCTGTTTCGTTGCTGATAACAAGCAACATGGAATTCAGTTTGGAGAGATGTGTGTGGAGGTCCTGTACCTTTTGAAGAAGACAACGAGTGATGATCAAAAGCCTTGTCGCCCAAGTCAGGAGGTGGCTCTTGACGGACCACTCCAGGAAGGCAACGAGGAAGGCTGGGTCGTCACTTATAACAACAATTATCACGTCTGATGTAGACTGACGTAGCTGTTCATTTATAAATAATTTTGTTAGTTATCTCGAAAATAGAAATGTACATGTAAAAGTATACAGATAACGAAATGTTACCATTTTCACTACTCGAAAGTTCCTTTTTCCACAAATCTGTTTGAATATATGCACTTACCTCCATCTTTTCTAAATCAAAATTTATATAATTTATTTCAGTATTTTTCTATTTCTTACATTCGTTCGATATTAATAGTGCTTTATTTACATCCCCCTTTTTTTATGCCCGTCTTCCATTTATGTACCTCAATAATATATCCCCTCATTCTACGTCTCTCTAACTTCGTATGAGACATTCCTTATGTAGTGTATTACTTATGTCATTCTTCCCTGTGTGATCGCCACTACGTATATATTCTTAGCATTCTGTGGCATGGAGACCAAAACTGAGTAGAATAATCTAAGTGACTCTCTAACTAGTTATGTATAAAGCTGGAAAAATTTACCTTTTGGACGCCTGTTAAATATACTTCTTGATATAAATCCAAGTAATCGCTTAGCCTTTTTGCACTCACTTATTCACTGTTGTTAAGGCTTTAGATTTCTCCTTACCACTACTTAAAAGTCTTTTTCACATTCTATATAATCAATCTCTAAATCACCTAGTTTATAACTATGACAGCTATTTTAGTTAATAACGACTAGGATTTTGCATTTGTTCATGCTATCACTTTTGAACTACAGGTAGACTTAGACAAGTAAATGTCACGGTGTGCTAATAAAATAAATGGAAAGTCCTAAGCTTGGCAGGGAAAATGTCCCTCATATTTATAAAATATTTTCTGTAGAGCTTCATCATACGGATTGTGAAAAAGATTTGGAAATCATCGGGTATTTTAATGTGGAAACGTTTCGCCAATCAGTTGCTTCCTCAGTTCAATACAGAGAAGAAAGGTTGAAAATCAGAAGGAGTTCTAGGTAATCAGTCCCTCAGACTGGAGTCGATTTGATCAGTCCATCAGTCTTGATAGCGGTCAGTTATATGAGTGGATAAAGAAATTTATGTACAGTTCAGAACATATACTAAAGGAAAAGTTTCGCCACGAATGTCTTCTTCAGTGATAATACAGTGACAATTAACAACTAATATATGTAGTCGCTAGAGATAAGTGGTAACCTGCGAGAGGGTGGTAGAGGTACAACTCTGGTGTGTTGGTTTGGGTTTTAGAGGGACCTGTCAACAACATATTACAGCTATCTCCAAAACGTGTAATATCCTGTTGATCAACAATTTTGGTATAGTGAAACTTACGTACTTTTTATAAATTGGTTTAATAACTATCATTACTTCATAGAACGTCATAGGGCGTTCGACATCATCTCTGTACTGGACACATTTTAACAATCATTACGGTTGCAAGCGTTCTTGTTGTTACGGATCGTATTATCAAGTGTCCTTGCTGTATCCCCTACATATATCTTGTAGCATATTTTGATATACTTTTGAAGGGTTCCATAACTTTTCTACTCGCAGAGCCCGGCTTAGGGCTAGGCTCGTCTGGTACTTGCCTGTGCATTTAGACTGTTACTGCTGGTGGCCCACTGAGCCACATATCCATCCTGCCTTAATGATCTGGCACCTTATGAAGATACTTCTCCTTTTTTCTCTTAAAGATTTCTACTCTTGTCACAACAGTGTTTCTGTTGTTTAATAGTCTGGGACAAAGAACGTCGATATAGCGTTCTCTTATTGTGCTGGCTGTACCCCTGCTTTTCAATGGGTTTATTTTGCACTTCCCTCCGTATCTCGCTCACCAGAATGTTATGGAAGTGGGAAAATTTGATACAAGGTCCTCAACAGCATTTTCCAGGTATATATTATAAAGTATGTCTCTCTTTCCTCAGCCCCAGTGTATGTATAGTACATATTTATGATTATAAGGCGTTTCCAGCAATTTAAATGTTTTTTTTTTTTTTTGGCTCAGTGCGATCCGTAAACGATCTCTATATATACCAACTCTAATATGTCTCCTGCTCTTAGTGGAACCGTCGACACTGAGCAGTATTCCAAATGAGAGAGCTCAAGCGATTTGAAAAGTATCACCTTTGGCATTATTTCCCTTGTTTTGAAAGTTCTCATTATCCACTCCTGTCATTTTGGGTGTCGGGATCTTGGACTTATTGTGTTCTATGGAAGAAAAGACACCTGCCATAATTATTCCCAAGTCTTTCGTGTGTTTCTTTCGTTCTATTTAACGTTCTTCTTGAGAATAAATAACAAAAAAGGCACAATACCGTGACTGGAACGATACACAAATAACCCGCACATAAAAGAGAGAAACTTACGACGACTTTTCGGTCCGACTTGGACCAAGTCGGACAGAAACGTCATCGTAAGCTTCTCTCTTTTATGTGCGGGTTATTTGTGTATTGTTCTTCTTGAGTTTTGCATAGTGCCCCTTTTGAGTTCTTCATACTTTCCGTACTAAGCAGCTGAAACTTATCACCATTGAACGTCATGCTATTTTCCACTGCCCACTGCAAACTCCAGCTCATATCTTCCTGGAATTTTTCAGTGTCTTCTACCGAAGTGACTCTCATGCTTAATTTAATGTCATCTGCAAATGATGAAACAAAACTGTGAGAAGTGTATTTATGTCTGCTATGAGGATAAGAAACAGCAGAGGTGCCAGGACAGTGCCTTGGAGTACTAATATTCTAACCTTACTGATGCTGGATTTTGCTGTTTACTAATATTCTTTGTGTTGCATTTGTTACAAACTCGAAAATCCACTTTCCTCACTCTGTTGCTCTCATATTGAATGCAATCAACCTGTGATAGCATTTGCTAAACGCCTCTGCAAAATCTTAACGTATCACATCTGCGCTTAGATTTTATACAACGCCTCCGGAATTCTGTCATAGTGGTTCAGCAGCTGTGACAGGCATTATTTCAGTTCTCAAACCGTGCTGGTATGGTTATGCAGATTGTGCTTCCATGAGGTTTGTAATTTGACATCTTATCACTGTGTCCAAGATTTTTATGATGTGGGAAAGTAGGGCTACTGTTGTGCAATTTTTAGCTACTCTGCTACCTCCTCTGCTACCTCCTTCATGCAAAAGAGCTATGCCTGCATTCTCTGGAATTTCAGTTCGATCTTGGATCTTCAACAAATACTGATGGCTAATGCTTGTGGTGCACCACAAGCATTAGCTGAATGAGAGGGCATGTTTTAAATTTCTTTTTCGAATTCTTTGAGATTAGTACTAATGTCAGTTTGTTGGTCTGCACGGCCTTCCTACTGAATGAAAAAGAACATAAGAACATAAGAACATAAGAAAGGAGGAACACTGCAGCAGGCCTGTTGGCCCATACTAGGCAGGTCATTTACAATCCATCCCACTAACAAAACATCTGCCCAATCCAATTTTCAATGCTTCCCAAGAAATAAGCTCTGATAACTCTATCCACTAATTTGCAAGTCACACTCAAATCCAACCCCTCCCACTCATATATTTATCCAACCTAAATTTGAAACTACCCAAAGTCCTAGCCTCAATAACCCAACTAGGTAGACTGTTCTACTCATCAACTACCCTATTTCCAAACCAATACTTTCCTATGTCCTTTCTAAATCTAAACTTATCTAATTTAAATCCATTACTGTGGGTTCTCTCTTGGAGAGACATCCTCAAGACCTTATTAATATCCCCTTTATTAATACCTATCTTCCACTTATACACTTCGATCATGTCTCCCCTCATTCTTCGTCTAACAAGTGAATGTAATTTAAGAGTCTTCAATCTTTCTTCATAAGGAAGATTTCTAATGCTATGTATTAATTTAGTCATTCTACACTGAATGTTTTCTAACGAATTTATATCCATTCTGTAATATGTAGACCAGAATTGAGCTGCATAATCTAGGTGAGACCTCACTAATGATGTATAAAGCTGCAGTATGACCTCTGGACTTCTGTTGCTTACACTTCATGATATAAATCCCAATAATCTATTTGCCTTATTACGCACGCTTAGGCATTGCTGTCTTGGTTTAAGGTTGTTGCTCAAAGATATCTGCATTATCCACTCTGCTGTCATTTAGTGGGTTGCTGAACACTGGCTCATACTGTTCTTGTAGAATTTTGATTATTTCTTGTTCATCATCAGTATATTAGTCTCATCTTATTATGCGTCCAAGTCCAGGTAGTTCTTTGCTTGGATTTTGCATAAGAATGTAAATATTTAGTTTTTCTTGCAATATCCTGGAAGGCTTTTCGTTCCCTTTGCGTTTCTTTTGTTTGGAATGATATCTTAATTTTATTTTTTTCTTTAAATCGGTGATCTCTCTTGCGCTTGTGTTTTTCTTTGCACCAAGTTCCTAACGGTAGCTGCTATTTTAGGAAGTTTGTTACCAAGCATAACGAAAACGTTAATTACAATGCTCTCTGATCCCAAGAACGAATAACTGGGAGGCTCTACTTTAACTAGATTGGTATTCCTTGAAGGACCCCTCCAACGTTCAGTGAGGCCAGGTTGGTCATTAAGGAAGAAATTTATGGCGATGAAAGTACGTGAAAGCTGCCATGATTGCCGTCAGTAACACTATATCCAAATTGTTGATCAACACAATATTGTCCATTTAGGAGATAAGTGTAAAGTGACCCAACCATCTCACCACAGTTGTACTACAACAACTTCCACTACTACTATCACTACAACCTTCTCACAGCTTGCCACCTGTCTACTGGCAGTACATATTCCCGTTTAGTTACCTATGTACTAAGTAGTGTGAGGACGCCATACACGTACACTACACACAGGAGGTAACTTATAACTTCACACCTTACGAACTCTGTTGTCTCCTAAGTGTCAGCAACATCGTCATGGCGCACCGTTTGCACATTCATCCATTTCGTCATACCATCTTGTGCACTTTCATCGTCATGTACTTTAACGACGATGAAGGTGACAAAATCTTCACCACCTCTGCTGTTAACGTTCTCAAGCACCGTGACTTCAGAATAGATTCTTTCCATGTTGTGATGGCCAAGATTTCAGTGTTCGTCAAGACGCTTGAACGTGATGTCACCAGCGAATCGACAGGTAATTTTAAACTACTCGCTGAATGTCAAAATGACTGGTCAACTGTCAACTCAATCACAAAACTTCCAATCATCAAATTCATGATCAAGGTCACCTTCGCCGAAAACTTCTTACCATCTCAGACACTCAATGTTGGTAAAGCATCATATATTACATGTTATTCCCAAGAACAAGAGAGCTTCCTCCACATAACCCACATAAGAAATTCGTGAAAAACAAAAATAGAAAACCGACTTGTGCTGTAATCCCAACACTTCAAACTAAAACTCCAAAAATTCTTGAAGTTACCCAACAGGTCAGATCTGCAACCAACTTTATACCAACATTCCCAGGTGGTGCTCCAACCAAGGTCATGTACTGCATGAAGTATGTCCACACGAAGAACACCTCCTGCTCTGGAACCTTCACTCTATTATCAATGAACCATTTCGCTTCAACAATCTTCCCAGCTTAAAGTATCCTTACACTACACCATTAGAATATTAAAATCTCAAGAATAGTAGGTATCACCATGCCCTAAAATCCCCCACCCACAATCGCTCAGACCACCTCTGACCCACCAGCTGCCACAGCCGACCCGCCTGTTCAGCCTGTCACCACTCCATCTAAAGATCAAGCTTGTCCTACCTCTGACAAAAAAAAAATGAAGTCAGCAACCACACCCCTGACTTAACCTGGAACAATCTTCGACTTTTCTATACACCTGCTAATAAGAACACCATATACGTCAATTAACTCCACCCTGAACTCTGCCTGGAACTGTCAAATTCGCCTCTGTTGCTCCAGGCAGATACATACAAGAGCTAGTTCAAAGTTTTGTGAAACAGTTCATTGACAATTACGAAACTATAAAATACTCACATACCTTCGAAACGAAATGTTTAAGAAATTCGAATATGAACGGATCATTCCAATTTCCCAGTCAATAGAAATGCACAAGAACTGCGCCCGCCTGCTGTCCCAAGCTTCGTCAACAAGTGCTGGGTTACACCCTGGTTCTGATTCTAATACTGATAACACTCGTCTTTGTTGCTGTTTTTCGATTATTCCTACTTCTCTCCTCTTTCCTTACCTGAGAGTTACTTAATTGCCTCTGTATTGTGACTGCTGAAGTCACTCGTGGTGAAATTTCGTTTAATATGTCCTGAAATGTACATAAATTTCTTCTTCTACGCTGTGCCTAAACTGTTAGATGGTTTTTACAATTTTTGGCAGATCTGAATAATTACTTTTGAAACGACAATAATATAACAAATTATCTAATAACAAAGTATGACAAAACCGGAAACATAAACCTGTTTTGTTACTTATGTTTATTTCATAACATAAATCTGAGTCTTTACTAAATAATTATGCAATGAAAGTAATGCTTCAGAATTTACTTGCCTGTACTTGATAATTTACTTGCAACAACATGTGTTGAGATTAAAGTGTGTGAACGTATGTGGCAGAAATTTACAACATCCAGCTCATTAACAAAGTGTTATATTCTTTCTTCCATGGCAATTATGTGAGTTCTCGTATACTGTGATATAACTGCTCTTAGAGAACTAACATAGTGACAGAAAACTTACCAGAACTTTAACCAGTATAATTTCAGTGTATTTAATGTATTCAGAACAATATTCAAGCAACATACCAGCTTAACATTTTCAACCAGCAGAGACAGATGTTTGACCGACAGATGTTTGCTGGGCACTGCTTCAAAAAATCCCAGACCTCTTGAGAACATGCTGTGATTCACAGTCTAAAAAATAAACTTTGATAAGGAATGAGGAAATATTATTTTGTTAATCTAAGGTTATGTTGTCCAATCCTTCCTATACACATGACATGGCGCAGGAGCAATATAATGTTATAAGAGTCAGAGTGAAGTTTTACTAAGGTAAATACAAATATGATTTGTGCCTCCCTAACTCTAGTAGAATGCTGTCAGTCGATAAATGACGCTGCATTTCCATATTCGACAAAACATTTGATTTTCCCGCACAATGTTATTAGGAAAAACACTTCTGAATGTTAATTTTAAATATCCAGCTTTAATTTTCTTTTAACGGAAATACTTAGGTACTTGCCGTGAAGAAAGTGGCGGATGAGGTAGTGCCGTCAGTAATGAAAATTACCAAGTTGTTGATAAGTGATGCTGAGATGAGCACATCCTGCACCACCTGTGTGGTTAGTACAGTATCCTCCACCTGTCTCCTCAGGTCACTCCCTACCACATGTGGTGACAACCCAGTTTCCACCAACTGTGTGGGAAATTCAGCCTTTTCTGTCAGCCCAGCTGGCGCCATCTTTCCTGTCAGCCCAGCTGGCGCCATCTTTGCTGTCAGTCTAGCTGGCGCCATATTTGCTGTCAGTCCAGCTGGCGCCATCTTTGCTGTCAGTCCAGTTGGCGCCATCTTTGCTGTCAACCCAGCTGGCGCCATCTTTGCTGTCTGCCCAGCTGGCGCCATCTTTGCTGTCAGCCCAGCTGGCGCCATCTTTGCTGTCAGCCCAGCTGGCGCCATCTTTGCTGTCAGTCCAGCTGGCGCCACCTTTCCTGTCAGCCCAGCTGGCGCCATCTTTGCTGTCTTTCCAGCCTGGGAAACCTGTGTTGTCATATCAGTCTTGAAATTTTGTGTTGTCAGGTCCTCCTGCTCCAATTTTATATTCGTATCAGCATGATCCATTTGTGTTGGGAGACCAGCCTGCATCACCTGTGTTGGTATACCAGCCTGTATCACCTTTGTTGGTAGGCCAGTCTGTACCACCTGTGATGATAGGCCAGCCTGCACCACCTGTGTTGGTAGGCGAGCCTGTATCGCCTTTGTTGGTAGGCCAGTCTGTACCACCTGTGATGATAGGCCAGCCTGCACCACCTGTGTTGGTAGGCCAGCCTGTACCACCTGTGTTAGTAGGCCAGCCTGTACCACCTGTTTTGAGAGGCCAGCCTTCACCACTTGTGTTGGTAGGCCAGCCTGCATCAACTGTGTTAGTAGGCCAGCCTGTACCACCTGTTTTGCCAGGCCAGCCTTCACCACTTGTGTTGGTAGACCAGCCTGCATCACCTGTGTTGGCAGGTCAGTTTCCACAACCTGTGATGCTAAACTTGTGTATCTCGTCTGGGCAAGTGTTGATGAGATAACTTTTTCAGCTGTAGGATAAAAGAATGTTTAAAAGAAAACATTTCGAAATATTGTTTCTTTGCTCATATTAATATATTTATATATAAATAAATAAATAAATATACATACATATATATATATATATATATATATATATATATATATATATATATATATATATATATATATATATATATATATATATATATATATATATATATATATATATATATGTAATTAACACATTGGCCGATTTCCACCAAGGCAGTGTGGCCCGAAAAAGAAACACTTTCACCATCATTCACTCCATCACTGTCTTGCCAGAAGGGTGCTTTATAGTACAGTTTTTAAACTGCAGCATTAACACCCCTCCTTCAGAGTGCAGGCACTGTATTTCCCATCTCCAGGACTCAAGTCCGGCCTGCTGGTTTCCCTGAATCCCTTCATAAATGCTGCTTTGCTAACACTCTAACAGCACGTTAAGTATTAAAAACTATTAGTCTCCATTCACTCCTATCAAACACGCTCACGCATGCCCGCTGGAAGTCCAAGCCCTCTCACACAAAACCTCCTTTACACCCTCCTTCCAACCTTTCCTAGGCCGACCCTTACCCCGCCTTCCTTCCACTACAGACTGATACACTCTTGAAGTCATTCTGTTTCGCTTCATTCTCTCTACATGTCCGAGCCACCTCAACAACCCTTTCTAAGCCCTCTGGACATCAGTTTTGGTAATCCCGCACCTACTCCTAACTTCCAAACTACGAATTCTCTGCATTATATTCACACAACACATTGCCCTCAGACATGACATCTCCACTGCCTCCAGCCTTCTCCTCGCTGCAACATTCATCACCCAACATTCATCAACGCTCATATAAGAGCGTTGGTAAAACTATACTCTCATACATTCACGTCTTTGCCTCCAAGGACAAAGTTCTTTGTCTCCACAGACTCCTAAGTGCACCACTCACCTTTTCCCCTCATCAATTCTATGATTCACCTCATCTTTCATAGACCCATCCGCTGACACGTCCACTTCCAAATATTTGAATACATTCACCTCCTCCATACTCTCTCCCTCCAATCTGATATCCAATCTTTCATCACCTAATCTTTTTGTTATCCTCATAACCTTACTCTTTCCTGTATTCACTTTTAATTTTCTTCTTTTGTATACCCTACCAAATTCATCCACCAACCTCTGCAACTTCTCTTCAGAATCTTCCAAGAGCACAGTGTCATCAGCAAAGAGCAACTGTGACAACTCCCACTTTATGTGTGATTCATTATCTTTTAACTCCACGCCTCTTTCCAAGACCCTCGCATTTACTTCTCTTACAACCCCATCTATAAATATATTAAACAACCACGGTGACATCACACATCCTTGTCTAAGGCCTACTTTTACTGCGAAATAATTTCCATCTTTCCTACATACTCTAACTTGAGCTTCACTATCCTCGTAAAAACTATTCACTGCTTTCAGTAACCTATCTCCTACACCATACACCTGCAACATCTGCCACATTGCCCCCCCCCCCTATCCACCCTGTCATACGCCTTTTCCAAATCCATAAATGCCGCAAAAATCACTTTAGCCTTATCTAAATACTGTTCACTTATATGTTTCACTGTAAACACCTGGTCCACACACCCCCTACCTTTCCTAAAGCCTCCTTGTTCATCTGCTATCCTATTCTCCGTCTTACTCTTAATTCTTTCACTAATAACTCTACCATACACTTTACCAGGTATACTCAACAGACTTATTCCCCTATAATTTTTGCACTCTCTTTTGTCCCCTTTGCCTTTATACAAAGGAACTATGCATGCTCTCTGCCAATCCCTAGGTACCTTACCCTCTTCCATACATTTATTAAATAATTGCACCAACCACTCCAAAACTATATCCCCCACCTGCTTTTAACATTTCTACCTTTATCCCATCTATCCCGGCTGCCTTACCCCTTTTCATTTTACCTACTGCCTGACGAACTTCCCCCACACTCACAACTGGCTCTTCCTCACTCCTACAAGATGTTATTCCTCCTTGCCCTATACACGAAATCACAGCTTCCCTATCTTCATCAACATTTAACAATTCCTCAAAATATTCCCTCCATCTTCCCAATACCTCTAACTCTCCATTTAATAACTCTCCTCTCCTATTTTTAACTGACAAATCCATTTGTTCTCTAGGCTTTCTTAACTTGTTAATCTCACTCCAAAACTTATTCTTATTTTCAACAAAATTTGTTGATAACATCTAACCCACTCTATCATTTGCTCTCTTTTTACATTGCTTCACCATTCTCTCTCTCTCTCTCTCTCTCTCTCTCTCTCTCTCTCTCTCTCTATATATATATATATATATATATATATATATATATATATATATATATATATATATATATATATATATATATATATATATATATATATATATATATATATATATATATATATATATATTTTCAACAAACCGGCCGTATCCCACCAAGGCAGGGTGGCCCAAAAAGAAAAACGAAAGTTTCTCTTTTTAAATTTAGTAATTTATACGGGAGAAGGGGTTACTAGCCCCTTGCTCCTGGCATTTTAGTCGCCTCTTACAACACGCATGGCTTACGGAGGAAGAATTCTGTTCCACTTCCCCATGGAGATAAGAGGAAATAAACAACAACAAGAACTAGAAAGAAAATAGAAGAAAACCCAGAGGGATGTGTATATATACATATATATGCTTGTACATGCATGTGTAGTGTGACCTAAGTGTAAGTAGAAGTAGCAAGACGTACCTGAAATCTTGCATGTTTATGAGACAGAAAAAAAAGGACACCAGCAATCCTACCATCATGTAAAACAATTACAGGCTTTCGTTTTACACTCACTTGGCAGGACGGTAGTATATATATATGTATGTATATATATATATATATATATATGTATGTATATATATATATATATATATATACATATATATATATATATATATGTATATATATATGTATGTATGTATATATGTCCAAACCATCTCAATAACCCTTCCTCAGCACTCTGGATAATAGTTATGGCAATCCCACACCTAGTCCTTATATCCAAACTACAGATTCTCTGCATTATATTTGCACCAGACATTTTCCTCAGGCATGCCATCTGAACTGCATCCAGCCTTCTCCTTGTTGCAACATTCTCAACCCATGCCTCACACCCATACAAGAGCGTTGGTATAACTATACTCTCAGACATTCCCCTCTTTGCTTTTTTTTTTTTTTACACAGGGTTTAACAAGGTTAGGATAAGGATCCCTAGCTTTATTGGAAAGCTATTGACAGGTTAAGGATTCCTAACTTTATTGACAAGCTAAGAGCTGTTACCTACACCAGCTCATTTGAAAGCATTTTTATTGTTATGAAACATACAAGTAGGGAACAGGATGAAGTTGGAGCCATCTGTGGGCCAGCATTTTTATTTGATCAATTGACTTTATCTCGTTGACATTATTATGCTGTACGAATGTGTTCCATATTCGAGTCATCCTGGGTATATATGATCTCAGATGGAGTGAAGTTCTGGAGAAGGGTACAGCCAGAGTGAAGTTGCTGCTTTCTGCCCATCTTGTGGCATAACATCTTGTTTCACGCTGTCCTCGAAGTGGATCCAAGTGTGGTAATTTGACAACATTGGCCTTGTACATAACAGTAAGGCCACCAACATCCCTCCTGTCTTGAAGGCTCTGCTGAAATGACAGATCTATCCAGGATTGGTCCAGGCGAGAGATGAGAAGTCTTGCTCTGTTCTCTACTCTCTCAGGCAGTCGCAGATGAGAGGGGGGAGGGGCAGGCAAACCAAAAATGTGGAGCATACTGAAGGTGTGAGCGTACTTGTGCCTCGTACAGAATCTTGCAACCCCTACTGTCAAGCATATGCGAGATACGGCGAAGTGCTGTAAGCTTCCTGGATGCCTTGTTTACAAGATCTACAACATGGTCAGTTTGGAGTCAGATTTCACCCCAAGGATATCAACTTCTTCCCCAGGTGCCAATACCTTCCCATTCATCCTTACTACTGCACCAGCATTACCATCATGGTACCTAGAGACCATCATCATTTGCGTTTTCTCAGGAGCAAATGTTACTTGCCATCTATTTCCCCGAGCTGATACAGCTCTTAGCTGGTCATTGATGTAGCTTAGAGCAGCTGGCTTTTCTTCTCTTGGATAAGTGAATGTCAGTGTACAGTCGTCTGCATATGCATGGGATTCTTGGATGAGATGAAGAAGGTCATTGAAGTAGACATTCCATAACAATGGTCCCAGCTCGCTTCGTTGTGAAACACTTGCCCCAATAGGATGTCTTGCTGATTCCGTTCCACTGAGAACTACACTTAGAGATCTACCATGAAGGTAATCACTGAGGAGACATAGCGTAGAGCCTGCAATTCCCAGTGCATGAAGTTTTGCAAAGAGGCCATGGTGCCACACCCGGTCGAAAGCACCAACAATGTCCAGTGCTACCATATAGCTGACTTTGGATTCATCCAGTGACTGGTGCCACTTAGTGGAGAGGTTTAACAACAGATCAGCAGTAGAGTAACCTTTCCTGAAGCCATATTGACGGTCACAAAGTAGTGAGTGGTAATCAAAAAACTCTGTCATTTGTCTTGAGATTATTATCTCAAGGATCTTACCTGGGATTGATTGGAGTGACACTGGTCTGTAGTTGCTGATTTCTGCTCTGTTCTTCTTTTTGTGAACAGGGACTACATTTGGCTCTTTCCACAGAGAGGGCCATTTACACTGTACTGGACAGTGCTGAAAGATGCGAGTTAGAGGTGCTGCTATCTGGTCTACACATCTTCTCAGCAATCTCGGGCTCAACTTGTCTGGGCCCATAGCCTTTTCTTGGTCAAGCGATTTAAGAAGGAAATGCACCTCCTCTTGCCTTATTGTCACAACTGACAATTTTGACACAGTTCTTATTGGATCAGGTCCGCCTTCTCTTGACTACTAGTAGAGGTGGTCCCATCCTGTCGATTTAGAGGTGGAATGAGTTCATCAGGCGGATAACTTTGTCTGTTCTTGACCAGGGACCACCAGGTTTTGGATCCTACCCTACCTGATGCCAGCTTTCTTTTTGTGTGTCTACCTCCCATTTAGCAATGGCCCACTTTTGAATGTCACCCATATGCCTACAAGCTTGCCTGTGGAAGTTCCTGTTATAGGTGGTAGGATGTCTCTTATACCTTCGCCATGCTTTGTACTTAGCAGTAGCAGCCTCTCTACAACGAAAGCCAAACCAAGACTGATCTGTAGGCTTCATCACATATTGCCGGTGAGGAATGTGTTCTTGTTGTAGATTAAGGATGTGTCCAGTGAAGACTTTCACTTGGTTGTCAACATCCCCTTGGAGAAGAGCATTCCAATCGGTGGTGGCGAGCTCAGAGCAAAGGGCTGGCCAATTACCTCTTTCCCATAGCCAGGTTGTGCGTGTGGACTCCTCACCTCGTTCTGTTGGGATCTTAAGTGTCGTAAAAACAGCCTTATGGTCAGACGATCCAACGTAGCCGAGGGGTTGACAAGTAACTACACCTTCTGCCAGATCACTCACTATTGGGTCAAGGGAGGAGCCAGAGATGTGAGTAGGGAAATCAACAAAGATTCTCATGTCAAATACTGCAAGAGGGTCATCAAAGTCCCTCTGTATAAGGTGTTGGTTGAGGTCACCAACAATTATGATATGTTGACAGTTGTGTTGTAGCAGAAGGGAGTCCATATTTTCCATTAGGAAGTTGATGGGGGTCTGCATGTTGCCACTGAGGTCTGTACATTGCACATGCTAGTACAGAGGTACTAGTTTTTATGCAGAGCTTGTAGAACATCATTTCAAGATGAGTAGGGATGGCAACATCAATGTGCTGGGCATGTAAACTTTTAGAGAAGCACACAGCAACACCTCCTCCTTTCCCTTGCCTGTCTCTTCTCATTCATGAGGTGTAGCCAGCAATTGTTCCAAAATTTTCTGGAGTCCTGTCATCCAAAAATGTTTCAACAACAGCTATCATGTCGGGACGTCGAGTGTTCACAAAAATATGTGTGAGCTCTCCAACATTAGTAATGATGCTGACAGGATGCTGATAGACTGGCTCCTCATGATGTGGTCGGCTTGAGGTGGTGGGTGTGTAAGGCATGTAAGGTGCCTGCCCTTGAGAGAGGTAGGGTACTGAGGCAGCTGCAGGGATGTTGGTGTTTGGTCTTGTATAAGGCACAATACCACCTGCTGGGTGGGTGACGTGTGAGAGTATTCACCAATTTAGAAATCCGGCTGGTTTGTTCCGAGAACAGGTCTCTAAACAGGTGGTCCTGTCTGTTAAGTTTTTTTTCTTCCGACACTGGTCCTCCTGATGTCCTTTCTTGTAGCAGTAATTGCACCTGGTATCTCACAGGCAGTTGTTGGCGGTGTGCCCCTTCCGGCGACAGCGAGAGCACTGCCTAGGTGCCTGGGAGGGTGGACTATAATTTGTTGCTGATTTGTCCTCAGGTTCTGCCGCTGGGACTGTGTTAGTGGAGGGTGAGACGGCTGTAAATGTCTTCCTCCTTCACGTCCTCTTCCACGTCCTCTACCACGTGCTCTACCAGTTTTGACAGATGTGTCCCTGCTGTTCGTACTTTGGCACAGTAGGTGTTCAGGTGCAGTGATAGTTACCTGATTATTAACTGCACCAATCTCTGGTGGAGAAAATCCTGACTCAAAACTTGCCGATGAAGCACTGCTGCCAGATGGTGGAATAGTGTCGGCAGGTGTGCTGACAGGTGTAGGATCAGAGACGGTATGTTCAATGTCTAGTGTACTGGCAGTGGCTGAAGCAGAGATGTCAGGTGTAGGAGAATTAACAGATCCAAGGCTTCCTTCGTTGTTGGACAGAGGATTTGTTCCCTCTGTGGTGGTCAGAGGAATTGTGTTAGAATTCCTAAAGGTAGTGTTTTGAACTCTGTTAATCTGTGGGGCCTTAGCGATGACAGAATTCCACCAGTTATTTACCCCTGAGTTAAGCTCAGTGTGGGACTTCCAGTCTTTGTCAATAGTGTCACCATCAGCTGAGCAGCTTATGTCACTTGATGTAGGCTTGCACTGGCTTTCTACAATAGCTTGAATGTTATCTAATGATTTGAGGAGCTCATGAAGTGCTTCCCTGTGATGGATTATCTTAGCTGCGACTTTACAACACAGCCCATGAGGGCAGTCTTGATCTTTGGACAGGAGTCCCTGAGGTAGTACTTCTGAACCTTCCTCCTGTAGTTCCAGGCTTGTATCCACATATACCACAGCATTATGGATATCCTTCAATTTTCTGAAATTCTCAACCTGGCTGCAACAAAATTCTTCTTTTGGAATGCAATCTGTGCGGCAGTAGTTGGAACAAGTAGGCTCCTTGCATCTAAGAAGTATTTTGTCCCATGGATAAAGTTCTGTGTCTCCACAGATCCCTCAGTGCACCACTCACCTTTTTCTCCTCGTCAATTCTATGGTTAACCTCATCTCTCATAGACCCATCTGCTGACACGTCCGCTCCCAAATATCTGAACACATTCACCTCCTCCATACTCTCTCCCTTCAGCCTGATATCCAGTCTTCTGTTACCTAATATTATTTTGCTATCCTCATAACCTTATTCTTTCCTATATTCACTTGTAACTTCCTTCTTTTACTTACCCTACTAAACTCATCAACCAACCTCTGCAACTTCTCTTTAGAATCTCCCAAAAGCAGTGTCATCAGCATAGAGCAACTGTGATAACTCCCATTTTGTGTTAGATTCTTTATCTTTTAACCTCACACCTCTTGCCAACACCCTAGCATCCGTTTTTCATACTTTTCCATTTATAAATATATTGAATAACCATGGTGACATCACACATCCCTGTCTAAGGCACTTTTACTGGGGAACAATCCCTCTCACGCCTACATACTCTAACCTGAGCCTCATTATCCTCGTAAAAGCTTTTCACTGCCTTCAATAACCTGTCTCCTATTCCATACATCTGCAACATATGCCACATTGCCCCCTTATCCACCTTATCATATGCCTTTTCCAAATCCATATATGCCACACAAACCTCTTTACCCTTATCCAAATACTGTTGACCTATGTGTATAGCTGCAAACACTTGGTCTACACATCCCCTACCTTGTTCATTTGCTATCCTGCTCTCCGTCTTACTCATAATTCTTTCAATAATAACACTACCATACACTTTACTAAGTACACTCAACAGACTTACTCCCCTATAACTTTTGCGCTGTCTTTTGTCCCCTTTGCCTTTATACAAAGGAACTACGCACGCTCTTTGCCAGTTCCTAGGTACCTTACCCTCTTCCATACATGTTTTAAATAAAAACGCTAACCACTGCAAAACTATATCCCTACATGCTCTTAACATTTCTATCTTTGTCCCATCAGTCCCAGGTGCTTTAACCCTGTTCTAGTCCCTGTTTGGTGTACTAGTTCAACGAGCAGTATTTTATATTATTGTGCCCACGAACGAGTGGTATTGATCATTAACAACAGTGCGACTAGCCAAGAACTCGAACCCATGCTGCTTAGGCCTGCCTCATGGTGGGCGAAAACTCATGATGCCTTGATCCACTGGACCATACAATCCTTAAAAGTAGCGCATCAGAGGAACTGGATGTTGTACTCTCTTCCCACGGACATACGATGGTGTGGATGACTCTAGGCTAATGGGGCAGGCCAAAGCAGCAAGGGTTCGAGTCCTTGGCTAGTTGCAGTATTGTTATTGATCAATAACACTCGTTCTTGGGCACAATAATATAAAATACTGCTCGTTGTACTAGTACACCAAACAGGGACTAGAACGAAATTAGCCTAGAGTCATCCACACCATCGTGTGTCCTTGTGTAGCGAGTACAACATCCAGTTCCGCTGGCTGCGCTACTGTTAAGGATTGTATGGTCCAGTGGATGAAGGCGTCATGAGTTTTCGCCCACATGAGGCAGGCCAAAGCCGCAAGTGTTCGAGTCCTTGGCTAGTCGCAGTATTGTTACTGATCAATACCACTCGTTCGTAGTCACAATAATATAAAATACTGCTCGTTGCACTGGTACACCCAACATGGACTAGAATGAAATTAGCCTACAGTCATCCACACAATCGTATGTCGTTGGGTAGCGATTACAACATCCAGTTCCGCTGGATGCGCTACTCTTAAGGATTGTATGGTCCAGTGGATGAAGGCGTCATGAGTTTTCGCCCATCATGAGGCAGGCCAAAGCAGCATGGGTTCGAGTCCTTGACTAGTCGCAGTGTTGTTATTGATATAGGAATAGGCGATAAGTTACTAAATGCTGTAAAGAGTTTTTATGAGGATAATGAGGCTCAGGTTAGGGTGTGTAGAAGAGAGGGAGAATACTTCCCCGTAAAAGTAGGTCTTAGACAGGGATGTGTAGTGTCACCATGGTTGTTTAATATATTTATAGATGGGGTTGTAAAAGAAGTAAATGCTAGGGTGTTCGGGAGAGGGGTGAGATGAAATTATGGGGAATCAAATACAAAATGGGAATTGACACAGTTACTTTTTGCTGATGATACTGTGCTTATGGGAGATTCTAGAGAGAAATTGCAAATAATGGTGGGCGATTTTGGGATAGTGTGTAAAGGTAGAAAGTTGAGAGTGAACATAGAAAAAAGTAAGGTGATGAGGGTATCAAATGATTTAGATAAAGGAAAATTGGATATGAAATTGGAGAGGAGGAGTATGGACGAAGTGAATGTTTTCAGATATTTGGGAGTTGACGTGTCAGGGGATGGATTTATGAAGGATGAGGTTAATCATAGAATTGGTGAAGGAAAAAAGGTGAGTGGTGCATTGAGGTATATGAAGAGACAAAAAACTTTATCTATGGATGCAAGGAAGGGAATATATGAAAGAATAGTGGTACCAACACTCTTATATGGGTGCGAAACTTGGGTTGTAAATGCTGCAGCGAGGAGGCGGTTGGAGGAAGTGGAGATGTTCTGTCTAAGGGTAATGTGTGGTGTAAATATTATGCAGAAAATTCGGAGTGTGGAAATTAGGAGAAGGTGTGGAGTTAATAAAAGTATTAGTCAGAGGGCTGAAGAAGGGTTGTTGAGGTGGTTTGGTCATTTAGAGAGAATGGATCAAAGTAGAATGACATGGAGACCGTATAAATCTGTAGAGGAAAGAAGGTGGGGTAGGGGTCGTCCTCGGAAAGGTTGGAGGGAGGGTGTAAAGGAGGTTTTGTGGGCGAGGAGCTTGGACATCCTGCAAGCGAGCGTGAGCGTGTTAGATAGGAGTGAATGGAGACGAATGGTATTTGGGACCTGACGAGCTGTTGGAGTGTAGGTAGAGTAATATTTAGAGAAGGGATTCAGGGAAACCGGTTATTTTCATATAGTCGGACTTGAGTCCTGGAAATGGGAAGTACAATGCCTGCACTTTAAAGGAGGGATTTGGAATATTGGCAGTTTGGAGGGATATATTGTGTATCTTTATACGTATATGCTTCTAAACTGTTGTATTCTGAGTACCTCTGCAAAAGCAGTGATAATGTGTGAGTGTGGTGAAAGTGTTGAATAATGATGAAAGTATTTTCTTTTTGGGGATTTTCTTTCTTTTTGGGTCACCCTGCCTCGGTGGGAGACGACCAACTTGTTAATATATATATATATATATATATATATATATATATATATATATATATATATATGTGTGTGTGTGTGTGTGTGTGTGTGTGTGTGTGTGTGTGTGTGTGTGTGTGTGTGTGTGTGTGTGTGTGTGTGTGTGTGTGTGTGTGTGTGTTAGAGTTAATGTGTTTATAAACATATTAGTACATTCTGTTACGTACCAATAGTTCGTGGTAACTGCACATGTCCATAACACTGATGTGCAGTCATGAGAAATATCAGCGTCGATATGTGTAGCGTCATCTAGGTTATTCCTGGAAGGAAAATATTATTTAAAAGAAGCACTTTCATGTAGAAACATTTTCATGCACCTGCGTGTGTGCGTGCGTGTGTGTGCGTGTGTGTGTGTGCGTGTATATGTAAGTGTGAATGTATGTGTGTGCATATGTGTGGTTGCATGTGTTTGTGTTCATGCATAGGTGTCTGAGTGCATGTTTGTATTCTAATATGTGCACTCATCTATATGTAGTAGTTCATGCGCCTCTACTGGGTTCTTTCTGTAGGGGTTTCCAGAGCACTAATGCACTTTTTATTGTAGCAATGAAAGTACATATCGTGTTTTATCCACTGCCCCGTCACTTACCTTACTGGCTGCCTTTAGACAGCAAGGAAGTCTTTTTTTTTTATCTTCAAGCTGTGTCCTCGTGTTCACGTCGTGCCTTTCAATTCTTCATAGTATCTAGTGCAATGTTATCAAATCTCTAATAGACCGTCTTCCTCAAATGTCACTAGGTTTAACTACCTTAATCTATCCTCATTATGCATACCCCTTATCTCAGCGGTTAGTCCCACATCATACTTTTTCACTGCTCAAGTTTCTTGACATGCCTGATATAGTGTGGGATTTATATTAGTAAGGCAATAGGGGCCTACCATGTGCCGTATACATTACCGTAAATCCTTCTTTGCTTAGGTTAGCCAAGCAGTTGTTTGCTGCAACACTTATTCAGTTGATGTGAACCTCGGGTGATATACTCGGTACATTGCTCACCCTGAGATCCTTCTCAATTAGAGAATTTTGCAGTGTTTGTTCTATGAGCTTACTTTATCTGGAGTCTTCTTTGCCCATCCCCAAGCCTCATAACTTTTCACTTTGTATGATAAAATTCCAGCAGCCACTATTTAGACCAGGAATGTAGCCTGTCTACATTCATTTTTCGTCTTTCCTGGACGTTTTATGTTTTCATTTTCTTCATTAATTTCTTATGAACGACAAGCAGTGATACCTTTGAATCTATCCCTTCTGTTTCGCAGTTTCTGTATCCAAAAAGTAGTACTGATCCTTGAACTGTTTTTTCTGTAACTCCTCACGAGACTAACGCCTATTTCATACATTGAAGTGCCTTCTCTGATACTGCTACCACATCATCCAGCTTTTATCTTAGTTTCTCGCTTGGTATTGTGTCAAGATCATTCTTACAGTCCAAAGCTATGTAGTCAGACCATTCCACTCTTGCCTCACATGTTTTGTTATGTTCCAGTACTCTAGCATGTTCGTAAGGCAGCTCGTGCAATCACTGGAGTTGTGCTAGATGTTAATGAATCCGTTCCTCTCTACTTCATTCACCACCCTTCTCTTCATAATCTTCTCCATAAATTTTAGGTTCCACACTTCTGGCAGTTGCCCTGAGTCGATTGACTTGTCGTAGATTGTAGCTAGTGGCTCACACAGTGCTCCTTCTACTTTTCTCAGGTTCCATGGAGAGATTAAATCTGTTCCCATTGCTTTTGAGTTATCAACTAGCTTACACACTAGTTTCCTCGCCACTTCTCTTTTCATATGCTTTGTGTCTAGTTCTAGCTGATGCACTCTAGTACTTTGTCTCTCTGGTATAATGCTTATTTCTTCTTAGATTTCGTCCTTAAATTATGTGCTGAGCTCCTTTAAAACTTTCTGTTCATTCCTCCTCACTTCTTCAGCCTGATCACCAGGTCTTTACTCTTGTCTTCCAGCTAATGTGGCTGTATCGGAACTTTGTGCCGGAGTTGTCCTTTGATGATGTGTGAATTTCATACTGTCCTTAATTCTCTCTTCTTACCTTCACATATTTTTTCCCCTTTGCTCACTTCTTTTTCCTGTGTTCTTTGCCTTCAATATATTTTCCATGCACTTGCACTTTTAGTTCTTGCCTCTCTGCAGCTCTGGGGAGAAGCAAAGGCTCACTTTCACCATTCCATCGCTTTATTTGCTTCTGTGTATGAATTTGTTCTCTGCCTCCTAACACTTTCTAGCTACATTCTACACTGTCTCAGTCGCTTTCTTCCTATGTTCCCTTGTAGTTCCTTTCCCTCTTCAACTCACTCAAAAAATTCATAATACGTGTGGCTTTTTTTTTTTAAATTTTGCGTTCTGTTGACCTTCCGTCCATTCCCTACTCTCTCTCTCTCTCTCTCTCTCTCTCTCTCTCTCTCTCTCTCTCTCTCTCTCTCTCTCTCTCTCTCTCTCTCTCTCTCTTTCTCTCTCTCTCTCTGGTTATTTCCATGAATTGTTGATTCATGAACTCTTTATTACCCAACATAGCATCTTAGTCCTCCGTGTTTTTATCTCCCATAAAACTTTAGATTCTCCGAGTCTGCTTCCCTGTGGTAAAAGTCTGCTATGGTCCGCAAATTTACAGTGATCATCTGGGCTCTTCTTGCTACCTCCGCTATGGCATTTACCATGGTTCTGTCGTCATCATATTCTAGCACTGGTCTCCATCTGTTTAGTGGAGGGCTGTATGTCATATTTTCTTTTACACAGGGTTTCACAAGGTTAGGTTAAGGATTCCTGACTTCATTCACAAGCAAAGAGCTGTTACCTACTTCAGCTCATTTAAAATCCTGTTATTGTTATGAGAAAAACAAGTTGGAGCAATCTGTGAACCAGCAATTTTGTTTGATGAACTGACTTTATTTCGTTGATATTATTATGTTGTACGAAGGTGTTCCAAATTCGAGTCATCCCAGGAATAAATGATCTCAGATGTAGCGATGTTCTGTACAAGGGTACAGTCAAAGTGGAATTGCTGCTTGCTGCCCGTTGTGTTGTGTAGAAGCTCACTTCTCGCTGTCCTCGGAGAGGAAATAAGTGAGGTACTTGCACTATACTGGCCTTGTACATAGTAGTAAGGCCAATCACTGATTACCTTCAGTGATTACCTTGAAGGTAATCACTGAGGAGACATAGTACAGAATCTGCAATTCCCAGGGCTTGCAGTTTTGCCAAGAGTCCCTGGTGCCATACTCGATCGAAAGCACCAGCAATGTCCAATGCCATTACACAGTGACTGGTGCCACTCAGTGAAGAGGTTTAAGAACAGATCAGCAGCATAGTGACCTTTTCTGAAGCTATAGTGACGGTCACAAAGAAGTGAGTGCCAGTCGTAAAACTCTGCCATTTGCTGTGAGATTATTCCTTCAACGATCTCTGTCTCTCTGTCTCTCTGTCTTTGTCTCTCTGTCTCTGTCTCTCTCTGTCTCTGTCTGTCTGTCTGTCTGTCTGCCTGTCTGTCTGTCTGCCTGTCTGTCTGTCTGTCTCTATCTCTCTCTCTCTCTCTCTCTCTCTCTCTCTCTCTCTCTCTCTCTCTCTCTCTCTCTCTCTCTCTCTCTCTCTCTCTCTCTCTCTCTCTCTCTCTCACTTTCTCTCTTTCTCTCTCTCTCTCTGTCTCCCTCCTCCCGCTTCATTTAACTCCAAATTTCCGTGTTTGATTCAAACACATCCTCTTCTGTTCTCCTTATCATCTCCTGGTTGCCTGAAAGCATATCTACAAAGGTCTTGTTTACTTCCTCTTCTCTTACCTCCATAGTGGGAAAATTTATGGAATCAATAATTTCCGAGGAATTTTGTAGCCATCTGGAAAGGCATAAATTGATTAATGAACCTCAGCACGGTTTTACAAAGGGGTGTTCCTGCCTTACGAATTTACTAACTTTATTCACCAAGGTATTTGAAGAGGTAGATCATGGTAATGAATATACTATAGAGTATATGGACTTCAGTAAGGCTTTTGATGGAGTTCCACATCAGACACAATTGAGGAAAATGTCTGATTTTATTTTCGGAGAAAATCCAGTTGGGTAAAATGACTTAAAATTTGAAAAATTGGAGTCTACACAGCACTAACTCAAAACAAAATTATTTTTAATAGAATGGGGCAATATAAATAATTGTGAGGAAAATTAAACCTCATCTCTAAAAACTGCATAACTGTATTAACTTAAAAAAGAACACATAACGAGAGTCATCATACCCATTTTCTAACTCAATATTAGCCTATGAAATCAATAAATATTAAAGCATTGATAACACTGGTAAGCTCCTCAAATATAAATATTCCTAAGATAACATTACGTACATTCAATCACCTATTTCCAAAATCATTGTGATTTCTTCCTCAAGCTGTTAACTGTCCTTCACAAACCAGTGCGACTCACAGGAAATCTTGGGACTCGTTATAAACTGGAGGTTGAACTCTGAATGTCACAGCCCCTGTCGCATCTTCTTCCTCATATTCACTTCTCTACTGCTGTCTATTCTTACACATTTAGCATAAGCTCCTATAATAATAAATGAAAACCTATTACATTATCCTTAAGCTTTATCAGTAACATCAGGAAATTTTCTTCACTTTTAAAATGTATGTAAATAACCTCTGACTCTGTAAGAGTAACTTTAACATAGTTACGATATAAACAAGTGGATAAAGCACATATAAACCCAATTAATTACTCTACATCTACATTTTAGCTACTTCACTTTGTATCTTAAACAGATCTTAACTGTTTGTTTCCTAAACAGTTCTAAACTAGCCAGAAAATACTCGTTGACTTAATACACAAAAATACTAATCATAATAAATAAATAAATAAAGACAATTCTCATTATTCCCAGAAATGACCTGAACTACTCAATTTTAAAGACTTAAATTTTCATAAATATATTAAACTGCAATAAACAGAGGATCTCGCAACTTTCTCTAGCATTCATAGAACAATGTAGCATAAAAACGTAAATATACAATTCTTGCTGACATCAAAAAGGCAAGTTTACCAGATGTAAATAACATATCTATCTCTTACTAAGATCAACGCAGCTTAACTGAATATTTATCAGATACCTAGTTATTTTGAAACATTGATTTAATACATTCCTCTTACAGTACTAGTTTACCTTGCAATATTTAGTGTGCTTTTGTTGATAACGTTGTCTATTATGAATTGATGACAATTCTGGCTACTGTAGTGTTGATAATTTAGTCCAGTGAACCACTAGTGGAGTTAGTTTTGTTGTGTGTATTTCGGTGATAATTTTCTCTAAAGCATCATGGTGACAACTTTGGATAGAGCATTGTTAATAAATCTGTATAGTATTTATTGATAGTTTTCTCTAGAGAGAAATAGCCTTAAGTTTATCTGGTGAGTAATTATGACAGTATTTTTAATGTTTAGTGGTGATTGAGTTGCCGAGAGTCATTTAGTTACAGTATCCTCACTAACAATATGTTGCCTTTCCAAATTATCAACACGGACATTGAATTCTGCTTACGATACAAATACCTGGGAGCCGCAGTCAGTAATGATATTTCAAGTAACCTCTCACCGTAATCTTCAAGAGAGATTTAAACCACATGGAGGGAAGAATATTGTCATCGACGTAGGATATGAAAGGTTGTTCTGCATACTGCTCATCAGATCACTCATTCGTTACCTTGAACTACACATGATTAACATTCCATTCACTGTGTTTAACAAACATGAAGTATTACCGAGTATTACTTCATTTAAAATTGAGGCTTCGTAATGTTTATTACAGATTTGTAAAATTTAGCAATCTTCAAAGGCAAAATCTGGAAAGATTTGACGAGAGAAGCAAAACTCAGCAGTGTGCTGAATCTTGTCCATAACTACATCATACAATCAATAGCTTATAATCTAAACACGTGTTACACTTGTCAATGAAATTATGAAATTTCTTTCTGCTCACTATATAATGTAGGGATATCATACACGTTTAGCATATAAAGGTGAAGGAATCTATTCACTTCCACACACACACATATATATATATATATATATATATATATATATATATATATATATATATATATATATATATATATATATATATGTATATATATATATATATATATATATATATATATATATATATATATATATATATATATATATATATATATATATATATATATATATATATATAAACATATACAGATCGCAGAACTTGCGATCTTGGCTTAAATAGCAACGCTCATCTTGCCATATAGGACAAGTGAAAATTTGTGTATGCAATAATTTCGCCAAAATCATTCTGAAGCTAACGAAAAAAATATATTTCACCGTGTTTGTTTAGTATTAAATTATTGTAAACAAATCTAAAATATATTTAGTTGGGTTAGACTAAAATAAATTGCTCTTGTTATAATAAGGTTAGGTAAGTTTTTTAAGTTCCTTTTGGTGCAAAATTATAAATTTTTACATCAACATTAATGAAAAAAATATATTTTTAAACGTATAAGAGAAAATTTTAGAAAGGACTTAATTTTAAATGAGTTCTTGCTAATTGACCTGTTTTACATATTCGGCACAACATATATATATATATATATATATATATATATATATATATATATATATATATATATATATATATATATATATATATATATATGTATATGTATATATATATTTGTATATATATATGTATATATATGCAATAAGATCACAGTAAACAGGTGATTTCAGAATATGCAAAACAACCACTCTGAAAGAATAGAGAAATTCCAAGCGCTTTCGTGACTACTCACATTATCAAGGAACTATGAAAGTAAAGCATCCAAGGAAGCTATATAAGGGGTCTGGCCGGCACCTCACTATCAGATCCCACAACGGTTTAAACACCTGACGCGCGCCGACCCAACTTGGATAGGTCCTTGGCACAACTCACCCCACAAACTATTCTACCCAAGAAATAAGAAATTTTAACGATTATTTGTCCAGTGTATTATTAAATTCTTCCCAAATTCTATTATTTATAAATGGATCTAATTTATATAAACCAAAGGAAATATTCATATTATTGTCAAAACTGCTTTTTATGAAACAAGATTCAATTATATTCCTGTCGACCATGGACTTGCTTGATACTACTTTCTCAACTTTTTGAAAATCAATTGGATGGTTAAAATCTCTTACATGAATAAATAGAGCATTGGAATCTTGTCCAGTTCTAATGCTATATTTATGTTGTTTTAATCTTAGTTCGAGATTTTTACCAGTTTGACCGTAATAAACTTTATCGCAAATTTTACAAGGAATCTTATAGACACATCCATCAGCATTTTGGGGGGAATTCTTTATCAAAAGTTTTTTTACTGTATCAAGATTTTTGAATACAACTTTAATATTAAAAGTCTTAAGAAGAGAAGGCATATCAACCAAGTTTTCATGGTAAGGGAGAACCAACATATTTTTATTTGAATAAGGCTGGTTGTCCCTTTTTGGATTGTAAAAAGTATTTATAGCAACTTTAAAAGATTTATCAATTACATTTCTTGGGTATTTTAAATCATTACCTATTTCATAAATTTTGGATATTTCCTCATCTATGAACTCAGGACTACAAATTCGTAAAGCTCTCAAAAACATTGATGAGAAAACAGACAGTTTGACTCTATCTTGATGCGAGGAATAATAGTGGACATAGGAACAGTTATTTGTAGGTTTTCTGTAAATTTTAAATTTGAATTCATTATTACCCTTAATAATTAAAACATCTAGAAAAGGCAATGAGTTATTTTCTTCAAACTCAACAGTAAAGTTTATAGAATGGGCTAAGTTATTGAATTTTCCTAGGAAATGGTGTATATCTACATTTTTGGGCATAAGACACAAAATATCATCAACATATCTGAACCATTTAGCTCTATTAGGAAGGATTGTGTTAAGTAACCTTGTTTCAAAAAATTTCATGTATAGGTTACTAAGAACAGGTGAAAGAGGATTTCCCATTGCCATACCAAACTTCTGAGTGTAAAACTTATCATTAAATACAAATTTTGCATGAACAATGCAAAGTTTAATAAGTTTAATGATAGTAGAAACTGGCAATGGTAAATCATAGTTAACGAGTTCTTCAGATAAGAAACTTAATAAATCATCAACAGGAACTTTCGTTAACAAGGAAGTAACATCAAAACTAACCATGTTAAAATCATTTAAGTCAGTCAAGGAGCTTAATTTATCAACCAAGTCTATGTTGTTTTTAACATTAAAGTTAGAAATTTTGCCAACAATAGGGCTCAAAATATCAACAAGCCATTTGGATAATTTATATGAAACTGACCCTATGGAGCTAATAATTGGTCTGACTGGATTCCCTGGTTTGTGTGTTTTTATTAGTCCATACATGTAAGGCAAAGATGGATTAGTGGAAGTAAATTGTTTGACTAATTCATCTTTGCCTTTCAGTAGAAGTTTTATTGTTTTATTGAAATTGCTGTTAACAGTTTCTAGGGGATTTTTCCTAAGTTTAGAATAGGTTTCAGTATCATCTAAGAGATTATTCATTTTTTCTTGGTAATCATTTTCTTTCATAATTACTATTGCATTTATTTTGTCTGCTTTAGTAAGGCGCAAATTTTTATTGTTATTAAGTGTATCATAAGACTTAAAGAATCTTTGAGGGCAATTGGGAATGTTTGGTTTTAACATAGAGCTATATACCATTCCTTTACTAATATTAATTTCAGCAGAGGATAAATCAGAAAATTTTTCAAAGTTACAAAAGGCTTTTTTGCAATTTCAACATTATTAAGTTTTTTTGAAGTTGCAAAACTTAAGCCAAAACCTAGAGCAGCAGTTGTATGTTTGTCTAAAATTTCATCAGATAAGTTAATTACAAAATTGTTATTAGCATGCTTTGTCCAATCACTATTTTCAATTAGAACTGGACAAGATTCCAATGCTCTATTTATTCATGTAAGAGATTTTAACCATCCAATTGATTTTCAAAAAGTTGAGAAAGTAGTATCAAGCAAGTCCATGGTCGACAGGAATATAATTGAATCTTGTTTCATAAAAAGCAGTTTTGACAATAATATGAATATTTCCTTTGGTTTATATAAATTAGATCCATTTATAATTAATAGAATTTGGGAAGAATTTAATAATACACTGGACAAATAATCGTTAAAATTTCTTATTTCTTGGGTAGAATAGTTTGTGGGGTGAGTTGTGCCAAGGACCTATCCAAGTTGGGTCGGCGCGCGTCAGGTGTTTAAACCGTTGTGGGATCTGATAGTGAGGTGCCGGCCAGACCCCTTATATAGCTTCCTTGGATGCTTTACTTTCATAGTTCCTTGATAATGTGAGTAGTCACGAAAGCGCTTGGAATTTCTCTATTCTTTCAGAGTGGTTGTTTTGCATATACATATATATATTTATTTATATATATATATATATATATATATATATATATATATATATATATATATATATATATATATATATATATATATTCATATATATATATATATATATATATATATATATATATATATATATATATATATATATATATACATATATATATATATATATATATATATATATATATATATATATGTGTGTGTGTGTGTGTGTGTGTGTGTATGTATATGGATCCTCCTTAATTCCCCACTACTACCACCACTACTACTACTACTACTACTACTACTACTACTACTACTACCACCACTTGCTCTTCCTGCCTATATATAGCCGTCCTGCTCCACTTCTGGTTAGTGTGACTTTGTAAATGGTCCGAGTCGGACCGAAACGTCGTCGTAAGCTCCTCTCTTCTATGTGCGGGTTATTTGTGTATCGTTCCAGTCACGGTATTGTTCCTTTCTTTTTTTGTTATTTATGGACCCCGCAGTTTCTTTCGATCTTATGAGGCTGCTCTTATTGCTACCCGGCGTCGTAAGAATCAGCTTCGCTTCCTACGTGACTGTCTTGCTGAGCAAGTTCTGCCTCCTTCCTTCTCCCATTTCCTGAAACCCAACCCACTGGGCACTCCCTTTCCTGATCATGCCTGTCTTCTACTTCAACAGCTCATTCTTTCTACTAAGTCTCAGGTTGAAGATGCCTTCTTTACTTTCCGTCAACGTCAACGTGCTCTCTTTGCGGCTCTACCACAAGATCTCTGTAACCTTCTCTCTAACATTGCCTTTGACACTGCTCGACACAAATTCATTCTTCTAAACTACAGAATTAACTTCAACGTCTTATCTCAGCTAACCCTTGGTCTAAATTCTCCCTCACTGTGTTACTAACTTGTCTTTTGTCTCACACTCTCAGTATGAGATTGATCTTCTTTGCTTTGGTCTTTCCTTTGCCACTTCACCCACCCCTCGCGCTGGTATTGCCCTGATTACCTCTTTTGATTCCTTTCGTCAATCTCGCTCCCGTAATCTTCCTGACTTGTCCACTTTTCGTGGCGCTCTCCTTCCTGCTCTTGATAGTCTGTTTTCTAAGAATCACCACCTTCCGCGCCGTTACCAACTTGCCCTTTTTTCTCTTAAATCTAACATTAACATTGTCATACTATCTTCTGACAAAGGTAATTCGGTAGTTATCCTTAATCGCGAGGATTACCTCCGTAATGCTGATGTCTTGCTCTCTGACTCACGTACCTACACTCCTCTCGTTTCCAACCCTCTTGATCGCATCAAAAGAACTTTCAACAAGAAACTGAGGACTCTCTCCGACCTCTGTCCTCCTGACTTTGACCTTGTTCAACGGTTTCGTGTCATCTGTCCCTCTCTTCCCTATTTCTATGGCCTTCCCAAAAACTCATAAACCTGATATTCCTCTTCGTCCTACCATATCCTCTAGAGGTTCTGAATCCTATTCTCTTGCTTCTTGGCTGGCCAAAACCCTCACTCCCTTTCTTGGTACTTTTTCTCCTGCCCACCTCCGTCACTCTCAAGACTTCATTGAATGGGTTCGCTCTTTCCCAACCTGTAAGATGCTTAGTCTTGACGTTGAGTCCCTCTTCAGCAATGTCCCTCTTGATGATATGTCCTTGATTTCCTTAGAGAGAAGGCCCTTGAAGGGTTTCTACATCTCCCTATACCAATTGAAGTCTTTCTTGATCTTATCCGCCTCTGTGTGGACTCTAAATCCTTTTCATTCCAAGGGAAATATTATTCTCAAACCTTCGGTGTCGCTATGGGCTCTCCTCTCTCTCCTGTCCTTGCTAATCTTTACATGGAATACTTCGAGACTGTTCTTCTTCCTACCATCGATGTGCAACCTTCACTCTGGCTCCGCTATGTGGATGACATCTTTGCTCTGTGGCCTCATGACTCCAGTCTCTTCCAACGTTTTCTTGAAGCCCTTAATAATCTTGTTCCTTCCATTAAGTTTAAAGCTGAATGGGAATATAATTCCTTGCTTCCTTTCCTTGATATCCATGTCTACTGCTCAGATACAGGTTTTTCCTTTTCCGTTTACCGTACATGTACATTCACTACTTTTCCTATCATGTTTCCTCTGTCAAGAAAAGTGTTCTTATCTCCCTCTTTCTCCGTGCCCTCCGCATCTGTGATCCTCAGTTCCTTCCAGCAGAAATTTCCACTCTTCATAATTCGTTTTCCCGTCTTGGCTACCCTTCCCATTTCATAGACTCTGCCTTCTCACGTGCTAAACGTAATTTCTTCTCTCCCAAACTCTCTACTCCTGGGAACTTTTCTGTCCTCTGCCTTCCCTACATTTCCGGTCTTTCTAATCTCAACAATTCTCTCCGTCCCTTAGTCATCAAGCTTACTTTCCGCCAGACTAACACTCTTCGCACTAATCATGTTCATACCTCTCCTCCCTCTACAGATGTTCCTGGTGTCTACTCTGTTTCTTGCTCCTCCTCTCCTCTTCAATACTTTGGAGAAACTGGCCGATCTCTTTCTGACAGACTTAGGGAGCACAAAAATAGTGTTAGGCTTGCCGACACTAACAATGCTCTTTTCTGTCACGTCAGAGATCACAGCCATCCTAGTGATTGGTCTTCCGCTAAAACTGTCTTGCCTACTTCCAACTCTAACAGTCGCCGTCTAGTTGAATCCTCTCTAATACACAACTTTCCTTGTATGAATCTTAGTCATGGCTTCGTCTCTGTAGATGCCTTCCTCTCCCACTACATTGTAAAATGCTCCAAACTTCAGAACACCCGTGACTAAACCTAATTCCTCATTTTTTCTTCTTCTCCCTCTTCCCCTTTCCTCTTTCCTTTTTTTTTTATCTTTCTTCTGTCTCGTGTTTCTGTTCCTTCATTATTTATTTCATCACTTCCCCTTCCTCCCACCTCTGTGCACTTGCTCTTCCTCTGTGGGCACCTAGCTCCCTTTGCAAGGCTCCTCTTTCTTTGTATTTGACTGGCTCCTCCTCCTTAATTCCTCACTACTACCATTACTACTACTACTTCTTCTACTACTACTACTACTACTACTACTACTACTACTACTACCACTACTACTACCACTACTACTACTACTACTACTACCACCACTACCTCTTCCTGCCTATATATAGCCGTCGTGCTCCACTTCTGGTTAGTGTGACTGTAAATGGTCCAAGTCGGACCGAAACGTCGTCGTAAGCTACTCTCTTCTATGTGCGGGTTATTTGTGTATCGTTCCAGTCACGGTATTGTGCCTTTTTTTGTTATATATATATATATATATATATATATATATATATATATATATATATATATATATATATATATATATATATATATATATATATATGTATGTGTGTGTGTGTGTGTGTGCAATAAGATCACAATAAACAGGTGACTTCAGAATATGCAAAACAACCACTGTGAAAGAATAATGAAATTCTAAGCGCTTTCGTGATTACTCACTTTATCAAGGAACAATAAAAGTAATGCATCAAAGGAAGGCAAATAAAGGGTCTAGACCACACCTCACCATCACATCCCACAACAAAGCAACACCTGACACGTGACTCATAAGAAAGAGAACACCAGCAGGCTCACTGGAGCAACTAGAGAGGTCCTTCACGCAACCCACAAACTATTCTACCCAAGAACTAAGATTTATTATTTGCCCAATGTATTTGGGAAGAATTTATTAATACATTGGACAGAGTACAAGTGATGAAAGGAGGGAGGAACAAATGGAGAGGAAAAAAGAAGTTAAACGAGTGGCGAAGCAATGTAAAAAGAGAGCAAATAACAGAGTTGGTGAGATTTTATCAACAAATTTATTTGAAAACAAGAATATATTTTGGAGTGAGATTAGTAAGTTGAGGAAGCCTAGGGAACACATGGATTTGATAATTAAAAATAGGAGAGAATTTTGAAGAATTGTTAAATGTTCAGGAAAATTGGGAAGCTGTGATTTCGTGTATAGGGCAAGTAGGAATAACATCTTGTAGGAGTGAGAAAGAGCCAGTTGTGAGTGTGGGGGAAGTTCGTGAGTCAGTGGGTAGAATGAAAGGAGGTAATGCAGCGGAGATTGATGGGATAAAGACAGAAATGTTAAAAGCAGGTGGGGATATAGTTTTGGAGTGGTTAGTGCTTTTATTTAATAAATGTTTGGAAGAGGGTAAGGTACCTAGGTATTGGCAGACAACATGCATAGTTTCTTTCTATAAATGCAAAGGGGACAAAAGATAGAGTATACCTGGTAAAGTTTATGGTAGAGTTATTATTGAAAGAATTAGGAGTAAGACTGAAAGCAGGATAGAAGATGAACAAGGAGGTTTCAGAAAGGCTAGAGGGTTTGTAGACCAAATGTTTACAGTGAAGTCTATAGGTGGACAGTATTTACATAAGGGTAAAGAGGTTTTTGTGGCATTTATGGATCTCGAAAAGACGTATGACAGGGTGGATAAAGGGACAATGTGGCAGATATTGCAAATCTATTGAATAAGAGGTAGGTTATAGAAATCAGTGAAAAGTTTTTACGAGGAATTTGAGGCTCATGCTAGAGTATGTATGAGAGAGAGAGAGATTATTTCGGGGAAAACATAGGCCATAGACAAGGATGTGTGATGTCACAATGGTTGTTCTATTTATTTATAGATGAGGTTGTAAGAGAAGTGAATGCTCGAGTGATGGCGAGAGGTGTGAGATTAAAAAAATTAAGAATCTAACACAAAGTGGAAGTTGACACAGTTGCTCTTTGTGATGACACTGTGCTTTTGGGAGATTCTGAAGAGAAGTTGCAGAAGTTGGTGGTAGAGTTTGGTAGGGTATGTAGAAGAAGAAAATTGAAAGTGAATATAAGAAAGAGTAAGGTGATGAGGATTAATAGTTAACGAAAGACTGGATATCAGATTGGAGGGAGAGAGTACGGAGGAGCTGAAATGTATTCAGATATTTTGGCTAGGGCGTGTCTGCAGATGGGTCTGAGAAAGATGAGGTGAATCATAGATTTGACTAGTGGATAAAGGTGAGTGTACACTGAGGAATCAGTGGAAACAAAAAACTTTGTCCACAGAAGCAAAGAGGGGAATGTATGAAAAATAGTTATACCAATGCTCTTATATGAGTGCAAAGAATGGATGGGGAATGTTGCAACAAGGAGAAGGCTGGAGGCAGTGGAGATGTCTTGTCTGAGGGTAATGTGTAGTGTGAATATAATGCAGAGAATTCGTAGTTTAGAAATTAAGAGGAGGTGTGTTATTACTGAAACTATTATGCAGAGGGATGAGAAGTTGCTGAGGTGGTTCGGACATGTAGAGAGAATGGAACGAAACAGAATGACTTCAAGAGAGTATAACTCTGTTGTGAAGAAAAGGCGGAGTAGAGGTCGGCCTAGGAAAGGTTGGAGGGAGGGGGTGAAAGAGATTTTTGTGTGCGAGGGGCTTGAACTTCCAGCAAGCATGCATGAGCGTGTTAGATAAGAACGAATGGAGACAAATGGTTTTTAGGACTTGAAGTGCTGTTAGAGTGTGAGCGGAGTAATATTTATGAAGGGATTCAGGGAAACCGGCAGGCTGCACTTGAGTTCTGGAGATTGGAAGTACAGTGCCTGCACTCTGAAGGAGGTGTGTTAATGTTGCAGATTTATAACTGTAGTGTAAGCACACCTGTGGCAAGAGTGATGGGGTGAATGATGGTGTAATTTTTTTTTTCGGCCCACTCTGTCTTGGTGGGAGTCGGCTGTGTTAATACAAAAATTATTGTTAGATTTATAAAAGACATAGGTAAGTACTGGTTTTCAAACACAGTTGTTGAGAAGGGTTATCGAGGCAAGGACTTTGGGTAGCTTTAGAAAGAGATTATAACAAATATAAGAGTGGGAGGGAATGGGTTTGAGTAAGGTCCAGCGTACAGTAGTAAATTCTTGGGTAGCTTTGGGAAGGGGTGGTTTTGATAACGACCAGCCTTGCATGGGTCAGAAAGCCATCGGTAGTTTTCCTCCATTCTTAAGTTCTTAACTCTATCTTGATATCAAGAATAATAGTGCACACAGGAACAGTGTTGATTTTCTGTAAATTTTAAATTTAAAATCATGGGTTAGCTTAATAATTAAAACATCAAACTCAGCAGTAAAATTTATGGAATCAGCAAGATTTTTTAGTTTAACAAGAAATGTTTTTTTAATCTGTAATCTTGTAAGACATAAAATATCATCAATATATCTGTACCACTTAGCTCTATATTATTGAGTGGATTTTCATTGTTCTTTTATATGGAAAACGTATTTGATATCTCTACATTTGGTAGTGAGCAGAAAAGAATTTCATTGACAGGTGTATTACTGGAAGATAGGATGTTCAGTTTGACTTCATTTTTCACACTCGCCTTTTTGCCATTTTGTGTGTATATTGATGGCTAGTATGTTATTGATTCTATCGAGTAAGTTGTGGACAAGATACAGCACACGGCTGAGTATTCCTTATTTCTTCAGATCTTTCCTGATTTTACCTCTGAAGATTATTTAATTGTTCCAATATTTAATAAACAGTAGGAAGCCTCAGTTGTCCATCAGCGCAATACTTTATGTTCTTACTCTGCACTACTATAAGTTTGTTAAATAAATTGAATGGAAAGTTAATTATGCAAAGTACATGGTAGCGAATGAGTGATCTGATGAACGTTATGCAGAACAACCTTGCATATCTGACGTTGATGACAATATTCTTCCCTTCATGTGGTTTAAATCTCTCTTCAAGTTTACGTTGAGAGGTTACTAAGAATATCTCTACTGGCTGCAACGCCCAGATATGTGTATTGTTCGCAGAATTCATTGTCGGCGTTGATAATTTGGAAAGGCTACATACTGTTAGTGCGGGGACTGATAGGAATTTTCGCTTCTTTGTGGATATGTCGAGACCCTAATCAATGCTGCAAACTGTCAAAGCATCATGGAGATTTAGTAGTTTATTTTAAGTGAATTTCAAGATAGAGATATCTGCATTATAAATGACAGCATTATCATCTTGCATAACGAGGTTTGATTCAAACCTGTGCATAAGAACATAAGATTGAGTACTTCACAATGAGGTGAGCGTAGCTGAAATGAGGCACCGGTGATTCTTTTGACTCCTTTGTGTATGACTTAAACTGTTGTGTTGCTAAGGAACCATTGAGCCAAACTTAATAGTTTTCCGTCTTGCACAGAAATAGGCCAGGTGATCCAAAATAAGTTCTTGGTTGATTATGTCAAAGACAATTATGAAGTCAATAAAGGCTACCTATTTGCCAGCTCCACCTGGTTAAGTACTCAGGAATGCAAGTTTGGGTGCTCCTCCTGAGTCGGAACTTAAAAAAACTGGGAGAGATTCGATGCATTTGGACAATAAGTGTGTTAGATACATTTCTGTCAAGCATTTTTCACACTGAGAAAGTTAACAAGATAGGTCTAAATATGTTCGTGTTTGGCTTTCGAAAGGACACGATGTGAGGTTGTGTCCAGCAGTCACGCAGTACACCATACTGAAAATAGAACTTTCATAGATTGCTTCACAAAGATGAAGTATTTATATGTGTCATTCATATTTGTTCACGTTTCTAATATTACATTGCGATTACCATCATTAATAGCTAAAACGAGAATAATTAGCTTTATAATATTAAATATATACTATATTCATTTTCATCTTTTCCATTTTCATTATATGTATATATGTATATGATGAATTATTTTGGATCATTCACCATGGGTAACGACCAATTTATGTTTGTGTGGTCTCATCTCTGCACTACTCGCCTGACGCGAGCTGATGTCAGGGGTAAGAGGTGTGGGTCAGGCAGTTCAACACCTCTCTCATTCTTGAGATCTTCCTTTCCTGCTCATTTACTTTGATTAATAAAAGGACACAAGTGCAACTAATGTGACATTTATTGTGGCAACGTTTCGCTCTCCAGGAGCTTTATCAAGCCATTGATAAAGCTTGATAAAGCTCCTGGAGAGCGAAACGTTGCCACAATAAATGTCACATTAGTTGCACTTGTGTCCTTTTACTATACATATTGTCGGTAATTCTACCAACTTTATTACTTTGATTAAGAAACACTTCGAGCATAGCATTGTTCCTTAGTCTCCAGAAAGTGCGAGTACTTGTGACACTTTCACTGAGTAGAAACTCTCCTGTGTTGAAGACATTTCAGTTACACTGGACAAATTATAAGTGTTTAGAACTTTGATTGTCTCAGGAAATTGAGACTCTGTATCTTTATCAAATCTAGGTTTGAAGACCCATTCACCCAGAATGGAGGCCATTGTAACTATATATAATTATAAGCCTGTTAAAATGTTTGTATCTAATTGATGAAAGGTACCATTAAAATACCGTAAGACCATAAAGTAATATATGTTATATTAAAAGAGATATTTTATAATTTTTTTTCCATCTCCTTAATACTAAAATTGATCTGCACAAGAAACTGAATTATATCAATATATATAATTTCTTATTACGATTTCCCATGTGTATACTTCATACTGAAGATCCACTTAACTCATGCCATAAATACTTTACAAATTCTATGGTCTATCGTAATAAATGGGAGCCTGTCCGGGATACTGAACTTTTGAAATACACTCTTTAAAGCATACAGACTTATAAAATATGGCTTCATTATCTGCCAGGTTTGAAGATCTTACCGTTGAACATTTGAGTATGATAAAGGTACAAATATGTTGGCAAATAGCAAAGTCTCTCGGAGTCAAGTATGATAAAAACTGTACCGCTGTTACCCTAAGGGCTATCATATGGAATTTACTTTTCCAGAAGCCCCAGAGGAAGAATCCGGCGAGGAATTAGATGATAATGAAAGTTTAATCTCACAATTTGACCAGTAATCATAAGTAAATGACATGGAAGTGCCTTCAGTAGTTACTAAAGACACATCAAAGAGACCTTAGTTTCCAAGACCAGTGTCATCACAGGCTCAGACCACTTGGGAAACCCGAGATTTAATGGGCAGTACACCAGGAATTGCCACATTCTCTATGTTAATGGAACCTAGAGTTCCTGTGAGGAGTTCCCAATGGAACTCCAATGGAGGAATTTGAATGGAGTTCCCAATGGAACTCCATTCAAATTCCTCCAAAGATACACTCTCCTGAGCAGTTTGAGAGATTAGAATGCTTCATGGAATTACAAACTTCATACATTGAGCCCCAATGCAAGTTTAAACAAAGAGAATCCATCAGATATGATAGACAACTCAACCCAGAAAAAATGGAGGCTAGTCCAACACAAATAGTTGAGACATTCAGTATTCATGAAGCGGCTGCCATAGTCCCCAGATTCTGTGAGGAAAACCTCGACGCATTTTTTGAAGCCTTTGAAAATCAGGCTCAAATTATGAAGTGGCCCCAGGAACATTGGGCTGCCCTAATACGCACTACTTTGATGGGCAAAGCACAAGTTAGCATGGCATCCTTACCCTTCGACCAATACACTCAGTATGAGACGATCAAGAAAACTGTATTGGACGCTTACGACTTGTTGCCTGTCAGTTATCTACGGGCATTCTGGACTTTGAAGCACAGCCCACAGCAGTCCTGGAAAGAGTTTGCCCAAGGAAAACAGGCAACACTTGAGAGGTGGCTTAGGGCTTCAAATTGCTATACAGTGGAATCCCTTTCTCAATTAATTTTAAATGACGACTTCTTTAATTACTTGACGGAAAACCTACATACCTACCTTATGAGATGTTCCGCCACAATGCTAATAGAAACTGCTTCGACAGTCGACCATTACGAGATAGCTCACCAGATGAGAGGCAAGAGTAAATATCAAGAGGCTTTTCAGAAGAATCCCAAGAAAGTCTTAAAGTCTGAAGGAAAAGGATATATGTCGCACCCTCCAAACTGACATAATAATTCCCCTCATGGATAACATTTGAGTCTTAAAAGGGAAGATATTCCCCAACGGTTTTGTAGTTACTGCCACAAATCGGAACATTTAGAAAACCAGTGTAGAAAGAAAAATGAACGGAACTATGAAAACCCCAGAAGATACCCTACACAAGTGATCTCTCAGGTTCAAGCTAAGCACAGCCTGTAGGAACGAACTTGATATTGTCCCATCCAGAGACCCAACAGACGAGATGACTACATTCCAAAAACCATTCTGAAACTGAGGTACACAAGGCCATGGAACCTTACCTTGCTACAGGAAAATTCGGCCTCGACGAAAAAAGTTACTGTACGTGTTTTTTTTATATTTTATTTAAAATACAGTGTATATTATACATGGAAGCAAATATGTCACTAAACCAGTCGACATGCAACAACAGATTAAAGTACAACATACGTATACACAATCCAAAAAAGAAAAAGGAACGCTTCACACAAGTGTACCAACAACATATCCATATAATCTACTCCAGCACACTTATACATCTTATGCCAAATTTTATATACAAAACAATTCTTAAAGGTAAAAGCCTCACCACATACCATTAAAACCTATACTTCCCCCCCCCCCCCCAGCAAAGGTACATTTATTATGTCGTACATATGTGCTCTGGAAGTAAAAAGGTACCCCCCCCCTCATCAAATACCAACAAAACAATAACATACTATAAGAGCGTAGGATACTACTTGCTCTAAGTAACAATTATGAAAACTTTGCCTAGCATACAAGGATAATATACTCTATATCTCAACACGGGTGCAATCCACCCAAGACTTCTTCATACACTATATACCCTATACCAGTATTAGTACATAATATACACCGCTACTTGAACTCATATGCACACCTGATCCAACAAAGTCATCTGAAATTGCGTATTTACACAAAATCAATATACATTTTTATATTACCTTACCGATACTCTTGCATGTGACTTGAAACATTAAAATAGCAAAGGGAAACAAACAAACAGCGTGAACTTAAAATATATAACACTACCCTACACATACAGTGTCACACGACATGTACTATATAATTTTAACCAGGCCTCTGAAACATTATATGTTAGGCCTTATGTGCCAAAATACAATCTCACATAATATTAAATACTATACCACGTTGCTCATTACAGCTATTTACACTTCCGAGCCTTCCGATATACAGATACTGTGCCCTACAGAATGCTTCCTGCAAGAAGGGAAACCCCAGACTTTGTATCACAGCATATTCTAAACAGTCATATGGCAGACCTTAGTAACACCACGTAGTATGTGCTTTCTATAACATCTTTGAAGACACTCTCACAATAACGAACAGTCATTCTCACACACACAAATGCTGTAAGATTCTACCCTTCCACTCACCTTATATACACACAATGATGTAGTGCTCCAATACACTGCGTACATGTACTATCCAAAACCTTCACAACATAAAGGGAACACATATGTTTAATCCTACCACCCACACCACACTCGCTACACAGGAAAAGCATAAATGTATCAGGACAAATCCAACCATACACACTCTAAAAGCCATCCACACATCCCACTTAAGAAACTAGCCTGCCGTTACCCCTTACTTTACTTAGATCCCGTAAATCCTTCAACCTAAAACTCCGGTATCCCTCAGTAAACACTGTCTCCCACCTTCCCCCATAAACATCCCTATTGCGACACTTAGTTCTATAAATGGTGGCCGCTAACACCTTTATTCTTTCATCCACACCCACTTCCCTCATAGCCCAAGACGTATAAGTAAAATCAGTGACCACATACGCAACCGCATTCACCACCATCTGACTCATCCCACCTATATCTAAACTTAACATCCTTAACACCTGTAACCCTTCCCCAACCACTAACCTAACTACCCTACCTAACCATACCCTCACAGCTTCCAAACAATTACAAAAATATACCACATGAAAAATAGTCCCAAACATCCACACGCTTTGCACTCCCCACCCTCCCTTAGTCTCCTATTAAATAAAACAACAAAAGACGGAAAGATTCCATGTAAAAACCTAAACATTACCTCCCTTAAACCTGGTTTAACACGCAATTGCCATAAACATTTCCAGATATTCCCCCACGCATACATTGGGTATGCCCCCTCAACTGCCACAACCACAGACCCACCCCCCACACTCTTAAGAACCCTCAATTTGTGGCGCGCCGGCTCACTCACCGTCATTAAAACCCACAACATGGTCTCACCAATCATTAAATCCCTACTCCCCCACCATCGTTGCATATCCATACGCAGTCTTTCTAGCCCCCCTCTCCTCTCCCCCCTTCCCTCAAATAGCCGCATTTTAGATACACACTCATCATTTGTTTTTCTGAAGGTATAAGCCCCAGCCCCCCCTGGCTAACGGGAAGCATCACCACCCCTCTACTTAGCCAGTCACAACCCGATCCCCATGTAAATCTGAAAATCTCATGTTGCAACCATTGCACCTCTCGCTGCCTCAATGGGTATATTGCCACCACGTGCCATAGCTTGCTATACAACAGGACGTTCGTCACAATAACCCTCTGATGCAATGTAAGCTGCGCCATCCTCAAACCGCCCAATCTTTTCGAAACCCCATCCGCAGTGCGCATCGAATTTACCTCTTGCGCGACCCTATCATTCCTAACGTGCACTATCCCACAAATCAAACACTGATCCACACACTCCACCTGCCCTCTACAGTCCCACCTCTATTTACGCTATTGCCTAGGCCCATATACTTAGACTTTGCCACATTAATTTCCATCCCAGTAGCCTCGCCAAACACATCTACCACCTTTCCTACTTTGTGTAAATCTCTCTCATCCCTCACCAAAACAGACGTGCTCTCCACATAACCCACAATATCCACCCCACCCTCTAGTTCAGTATAAACCCCTCCACTTGCGATACTCCACCTAACTGCCCTATAAAAGGGATCCTGAAGGCACGGAAACAATATTTGCGACAGAGGGCATCCCTGTCGCAAACCCCTTCCCATCTGAATGTTAACACCTAGCCTTCCATTAACCTGTACTCTCATAGATGCTCCTTGATACAATGTTTTCGCCCAATATATAATTTCCCTCCCGAATCCCTGCCAGCGCATGAACCTCCATAACGCATCCCACTCTACGCTATCGTAAGCCGCTCTCCAATCCAATGCCAAAACACCCCCACCCCCAACTCCCCCCTCTGCTCTATAAAACTTCTAATAACTCCATGCCCTTCATACATTGACCTACCCGTACCCCATATTGTCCTCTGTCAATAACTTTACCTATCACCTTTTTGATTCTATTCCCTAATATCCTTGCAAATAACTTATAATCACCACACATAAGCGATATTGCTCGGTAATCCTCTACCGTAGTCTGTCCACCTTTCGGAACTAATACCACGACAGCAATCCTTTGCTGCTCACCCATTTCCCCATCAGCCTTCATTACATTGAATAACCTGCCTAAAAACTCTCTCAATACTTCCCAATTCCTAACGTAAAAATCATTAGGCAACCCATCTACACCCGGCGCCTTACCTAAATTTGCACCAGACAAAGCGTGTGAAATCTCAGTTTCCGTGATCGGCCCTTCTAATGTTACCCTATCTGTACCATCAATCTCACATTGCACAAAACCTCCAATTTTCTTTAAAGCCGCATCTCGAATACCTACATTTTGTGTATATGACCTGAACTATGCATCTAGATATCCACTCATACCCTCAGTCGTCACTAATACCTGCCCCTCCCTATACCCTTCCATCCCCACATGAACAGTTAATCCCATCATCTCCGTCACCACTCTTCTCTTACGCTGTCGCCTCAACACGCATGCCGAAGGCCTATCACCCCATAACACCTCTTGCAACCCACCCAAAACTCGCCCGCCATCAAATCTTTCATTTTGCAAATCCCTAATATGCTCCTTTAATCCCTCAATATCGTCCACCAGATAACTAGCACTCCCACGCTCGTACCAAGCTCTCAACTGCTCCTCAAGATAAGATTGGTACCAATACTTCAACCTGGTATGTTCCCTCCCACTACGAATATAAAATTCCCTAATACGAGATTTCGCCACAGAGTCCCACCAACTAACCAGATCACTATTCCCAGGCGCCTCCGCCACCAACTCCTCCTACAATTGAACAAATGACTGTCGAGGCTCTTCTTCCTGCAACAACTTCCAATACCCCTTACAACTTCTTGGCAACCCCTCCCAACCTATATCCACCAAAACACCCCTGTAATCAGAAAATACCATGTCCATTACCCTCACACTATGTGTTACTACTGTCCTGGACACGAACAAAACAAGACACCAGGATGACACAACTCGAGAACAAAATCCTCAGTCTTGAACAAAAGTTATCAACACCAGGAATGACTAACTATGGCAAGACCATCCAAACAGTCGTAGATAGCCATACAGAACAAATAATATCTCTTAATACAAAGGTTGAAGAAGCAGTAAAAGAATGGAAGAACAACTTAGATAACCAGCTCAGTGACTACTTTGCTCTCCAAGAAGATAAAACTGAGCAAGATAAATTATCGGACACAGTAATAGTTAACAGTCCACTTTTTCCCAGTGATATGAACCAAACGAACAGTAAAGAAATTAATATCCAGATCATAAAGGACCAAACAAAAGTTACAGTACCAGAGTCAGAAATAAAGGAAGCCAGGTTACTAGGATCCCATGGTAGAAAAAGTGTTATGCTTAGATTCCACTCACATGACAGGAAAAAAGACTTAATAATTGTATCTATTAAAGTAAAGAAAGAGGTATACATAAACGAGTGTCTTACTAAAAAAACGTCAGAGCCTCCTGTATAGAGTCAGAAAATTTAAGCGGGAGAATAGTGACACAATACACCAATGCTTCACACGGAATGGGAAAATTCTAGTTAGGAAAACAAATGTAGGTCAACTGAACACAATCACGAACGAGAATGATCTATCACGATTTCTCAGGAATACTAATCTTACAGAGAATAACTAAACAATGTCCAACCTAAAAGCCTACGTAGTGTAGTGTATGTTTTGCTCAATTATTGTTCAAATTTCGTAGTACAATCTCTTAGTAATTAAATAATCAACTACCTCACTATGTGATTTTACTCGTAAGCATAAGTCACCTTATGTAATTTTCTTATTTACTATTGTTTGCTTAAATATTAGCTGAATTGATACTTTCTCTGTCCATATTACTACCTCATATTTCTTTTAAATACTATTAATTGATATTACTTCCTAAAATTAATAATTAATTACCATTTTTACTATCAGTAAAATTTACTCTTAACACTTTTGACATCATTTAATTACCATTACTTGTCTAATTACCATAACCTGTTTTAATACCACATTTACTATCTTAGAGTACTTTTAAATACCTTGTACTGCCAAATAACCTCTAGTATAACTACCACTGCAATATTGAATCCAAATAACTGTTCTTAAAATTTAATACTTGAAATAAACATTACTTTTTCACTTTTTTTGCTAATTAATCTTTTTTTGTAATCATTATTACTTACTAAAATTTTATTAAACACCATATTTACTACCAGTCAGTTTTACTTTTGTACATTAATCATTATTTTTTACTTTTCATAACATTTTGTTGGCAAATTTTCAAGTTTGTATATTCAACTCCAACCTTTATATTATCCTTTGTACCTGTGTACCTGTGTACCTGTGTACCTGTGTGCCTGTGTACCTGTGTACCTGTGTGCCTGTGTACCTCTGTACCTGTGTACCTGTCTACCATCTTACTATCATATTATAACCAAGTCATTGTCATTGTTATTCTTTACTTATTATACTTTTGGTACTTTAATTTGTGAATTTTATTTTGTCAGTTTAAATCTAGTTATACTCTTGTTCTTGTTAACAACCTATATCAGACCCTAGTGCAATTGTTCTTGTTAACAACTTATATCAGACCCTAGTGCAATTGTTCTTGTTAACAACCTATATCAGACCCTAGTGCAATTGTTCTTGTTAACAACTTATATCAGACCCTAGTGCAATTGTTCTTGTTAACAACCTATATCAGACCCTAGTGCAATTGTTCTTGTTAACAACTTATATCAGACCCTAGTGCAATTGTTCTTGTTAACAACCTATATCAGACCCTAGTGCAATTGTTCTTGTTAACAACCTATATCAGACCCTAGTGCAATTGTTCTTGTTAACAACCTATATCAGACCCTAGTGCAATTGTTCTTGTTAACAACCTATATCAGACCCTAGTGCAATTGTTCTTGTTAACAACTTATATCAGACCCTAGTGCAATTGTTCTTGTTAACAACCTATATCAGACCCTAGTGCAATTGTTCTTGTTAACAACTTATATCAGACCCTAGTGCAATTGTTCTTGTTAACAACCTATATCAGACCCTAGTGCAATTGTTCTTGTTAACAACTTATATCAGACCCTAGTGCAATTGTCCTTGTTAACAACCTATATCAGACCCTAGTGCAATTGTTCTTGTTAACAACCTATATCAGACCCTAGTGCAATTGTTCTTGTTAACAACCTATATCAGACCCTAGTGCAATTGTTCTTGTTAACAACCTATATCAGACCCTAGTGCAATTGTTCTTGTTAACAACCTATATCAGACCCTAGTGCAATTGTTCTTGTTAACTACCTATATCAGACCCTAGTGCAATTGCAAGTACCATTTTAATTTGTATTTTTATGTTACAAGTTTATACCTAGTTGTACTTTAGCTCATTCTAGCTCAATACTTAGACAACACCTAAACTAACTATACCTAGTTGTACTTTAGCTCATTCTAGCTCAATACATAGACAACACCTAAACTAACTATACCTAGTTGTACTTTAGCTCATTCTAGCTCAATACATAGACAACACCTAAACTAACTATACCTAGTTGTACTTTAGCTCATTCTAGCTCAATACATAGACAACACCTAAACTAACTATACCTGGTTGTAAATTAGCTCATTCTAGCTCAATACATAGACAACACTAAATTCATTATATTAGACCTTAGTGCAATTACAAGAGTGAGTCTGGTGCCACTTGTAATTTGTTTTTTTGTTTTTTTATAGTATTAGTTTATACTTAGTTGTACTTTAGCTCATTCTAGCACAACACATAGACAATATCAATTTCATTATGTTTATTAGTGACTATACTTTATATGACCAAAGTGCTTTAGCAGTATACTTATCCAAACCTCCCACAACTACAGAAATCAGTATTAGAACTCACCCCATAATACATGATATAAACAACCACTATTTAAACCTAAAAGATGAATGGTCACGTTGACCCTGATCTAAACCTCCATAATCTAACACACAATCAAAACTTATTGGAAAGTAACTGCCTTTATTACACATCATCACATGCCAGCACTATCCTGAACACTGCTCAAAGTCTATCAGTTCTTAACTGCAACATCAGGTCCTTAAGCAAACACTATGATGACCTCCTGGCACTCCTTGAGTCACTAAAGACACCCTTCTCCTGCATTATTCTTACTGAGACCTGGCTTAAGCAGGACACAATTGATATCTACCCACTACCAGGATACACAGCAATCCACAACTGCAGACCATGCCAAGTTGGGGTGGTACTGCAATATATTACTCTAACCAACTACCTTGTATTAGCACTAATTGCTTTAGTGATGAATATGGGGAATACATTTTTGCTAATTTTACTGTAAAAAACCTCAAGACGCCTATAACAATCGGTGCCATATACCGGATACCCCACACAAACATCCCAAACTTCAGTGAGAATCTAGTCACTAATAACAAACAGACAAATGAACAAGCACCACCTTCTCTTAGCTGGAGACTTCAATATCAACCTTGGCCTACCAGATGATCAGACTGTAACTGATTTCATCAACAATATGAACAACACACTTCTCATACCAACAATAACTAAACCAACCAGGCTGACTGAGACAAGTGCGATCATAATAGACCACATATGAACCAATATACTAGCCCCCTTAAATCTGGGATAATCACAGACAGCACTACTGACCACTACCCAACCTTCCTCTTAACAAACATTAGTAAGCCACCACTCGAATACAACAAAGTTTCATTTAGACTCCATGACGAGGCCTCAATAAGGAATTTCACAGCAGACCTAGAGACTGTTGACTGGTCTACAGAATTCTCAAATGCCAATGGTATTGACGATTGGACAGACATTTTTCTTAACAAAATACTTACACTATACAGCAAACATTATCCTATAAAAACTAAACAGATCACGAATAAACGGCTTGGTTGCCCATGGCTAACCAGCAGCATTCTGAAATCCATTGATAAGAAACACCAATATGAAAAGCAATATAGACAGGGCTTAATGCACAAAGATATTCTTAAACAATATTCAACAGTTCTCACCAAATTAGTAAAGAAAGCCAAACAACTGTACTACTCCAGCAGATCACTGACACAAGAGGAGATATAAAAAAGACCTGGAAAACACTTTCCCAGATTCTGGGGACCCACAAACTGAAAATAAACAAGAATATTGTTCTAACTGAACCTCACGAAACACCACTGCATCCCACTGAAACAGCTAACAAGATAAACGACTTCTTCTCAAACAGGATCTAATCTCGCCAGTAAAATTCCACGTACCAATGCCCGTGCCGGGAACTACCTAGATGGGAATTTCCCAAATTCCTTCTATCTTGTACCAACTGAGCCCACGGAAGTCACCGCTATCATCAAGTCACTTAAAAATAACTCGGGGAATCTGTCTCACGTCCCACCATTATTGTACAACCGAGCGGCCCATGTCCTTTTGCATGCTATTACATTACTTTTTAATAAGTCACTAGAAACTAGCACTTTCCCGACACTACTCAAGACAGAAAGGGTTACACCAATACATAAAGGTGGTGACCCTACAGACGTAAACAACTATAGGCCAATATCAAACTTACCATTGCTATCCAATTTGGATTCAGGAAAAATATTATTATTATTATTATTATAATCAAAAAGAAGCGCTAAGCCACAAGGGCTCTACAGCGCTGCAGGGTAGGGAAGGAAGCGAGGGTATTGGGCAGTAGAAGGGGGGAGGGATGATCAGTAGGTTACAGAAAACAGCGGGGCAGGGGATAGTGTGGGGGTAGAGGGCAGCAAGAGATTGAAGTAGAAAGGGCTGAAGGTATCATCAGAGTTTGTGAAGTAAGTCAGTTGTTGTCAAAAATTCAATGAGAGTCCGGATGAAAGGTGGGTCCATCAGCGAAAGGGGAAGGTGAAGAGAGAGCAGCGGAGCGAAGACGACGTTGGAGGTATATTCTGCGTGCTCGTTGATAAAGTGGGCAGTCTAATAGAATGTGGCTCACCGATAATGGAACCTGACAGTTCTCACAGAGAGGAGCAGGGCGCCTCTCCATGAGATAAGTATGAGTAAGACGAGTATGGCCAATGCGAAGACGGGAGAGAGTAGTCTCCCAACCTCGACACTGGTGACAAGAAGACGGCCAGTAACGTATACTCGGTTTAATGGATTGAAGTTTGTTACCGAGCAGAGTAGACCAACATTGTTGCCAACGGGTGTGAAGGTGGGTAGCTATTGCAGCAAAATAGTCCTTAAATGGAATGCCTCTATATCTCTATATGAAACTGGTAAGTCATGTACTGCTGACCGCGCAGCAGTGTCTGCCTGTTCATTGCCCTGTACATCAACATGACCAGGGACCCAACAAAAAACAATATCTTTTTGCTTGGAAGAGATGCGGCATAGCCAAAGTTGGATACAGAGGACTAAGGGGTGAGGTGTATCAAATTTCTGTATAGCCTGTAAAGCGCTAAGGGAGTCTGAAACAACCACAAATTACGACAAAGACATATATGCAATACGGATAAGTGCTGCAAGAATGGTATACAATTCAGCAGTAAAGATACTAGCCGAAGATAGTAAATGCCCTCGTACGACGCTGTCCGGAAACACTGCTGCAAATCCTATGCTGTCAGAAGACTTAGAGCCATCTGTGTACACTGCAATGGCATGAGAATGAGAGTGGAAGTGGTCAAGAAAAAGAGAGCGGGAAGCTACCGTAGACAGTTGGGCTTTCGAGCAAGGGAGTGAGAGAGAACAGACTCGAACAGCTGGAACTTCCCAAGGGGGTAGGGAAAAGTGAGATGCTACATGAACATAGAGAGGTGGTAATTGAAGAGAAGACAAAAGCGAATGCAGGCGAAGGGAGAAGGGATGGAGCAAACAGGGGCGGTGAACAAATGAAGAATGTCTACTAATGTCGGTGACCATTCTATAAATGGAAGTATTGCGGAAATCATGAGAGCGTACATAGTAGCGAAGGCAATGGGCATCACGGCGATCGGATAAGGATGGAACGTTCGCTTCTGCATAGAGGCTCTCAACAGGGGAAGAGCGAAAAGCACCAAGGCATAAACGTAATCCTTGGTGATGAATGGGGTTAAGGCTAGAGAAAGTAGCAGAAGAGGCCGCTGAATAGATCTGGTCACCATAATCAAGTTTCGATAAAATGAGGGCGGAATGTAGGCGAAGAAGAGTTCGACGATCAGCTCCCCATGAAAGATGAGCAAGGGTTTTAAGAAGGTTCAGCCGGCTGTGACAAGTTGCCTCCAGAGAGGTAATGTGAGGTTTCCAGGATAACCTACGGTCAAAGAGGAGGCCTAGAAACTTGACTGTATCATGTTCAGGGATACGGGAGCCATAGAGGTACAAAGGATGATCGGAGATGACAGAGCATCTAGTGAAAGTAATTTGGTGAGTTTTGGTACTGAAAATTTTAAACCCATGTGTGGTGGCCCAATTGGAAACACGGTCGACCGCATGTTGGAGAGAAACTGTAATGAGGTGACAGTCAGCGCCTGCACATGCAATAGCGAAGTCATCAACATAGAGTGTTGACCAAATATTGGATGGAAGACTAGAGGCCAAATCATTTATAGCAAGGAGAAAAAGTGTTGTGCTCAGAACACATCTCTGGGGGACATCTTCAGCTTGGATAAAGTCCGGGGAGAGCACATTATTAACCCGAACACGGGAATGTCTGTCGGTTAAAAAGTTCTTAAGGAAGGATGGTAGATGTCCTCGAAGGCCTAAGGAGTGGGCTTGGGCCAAAATATTATACCTCCAAGTTGTGTCATATGCCTTCTCAAGGTCGAAAAATATGGCAATAACTGAGTGGTTATTCGCAAAGGCATTACGAACATAAGTATCCAAGCGTGGTAACGGGTCTATGGTAGAACGGCCCTTACAAAAGCCATATTGACGGGTGGAGAGACTGTTGTGTGTCTCTAATTACCACACTAAACGTCTATTTACCAGGCATTCCATCACTTTGCAAACTGCACTGGTAAGAGCAATGGGACAATAGTGGGAGGCTTCATGTCCCGTAGTACCTGGTTTACGGAAAGGGAGTACAATGGCAGATTTCCACAGCTGTGGAAGAACTCCCTGTGACCAAATAAGATTGAAAAGGCGTAATAGGACTGCAAGGGCTGACTGATGTAAATGTTGTAGCATACGAATATGAATGTCGTCGGGCCCAGCTGCTGATGATCGGCAAGCTGAGAGTGTTGCCTCCAGTTCCTGGAGTGTAAAAGGCACATTATACTGCTCTTCTCTGAGAGAAGAAAAGTCCAAGGGTGCTAACTCTCTGGTAGACTTTGAGGAAAGAAACGAGGGGCATAGATAGAGCCCCTGAGAAATACAGACCAGATGATTGCCAATTTCATTGGCAACATTTAGTGGGTTTGCTATATCAACACCGGCAACCCGCAGAACAGGAGCCGGGTCAGGAGAATATTTACCACTCAGTTTTCGTACTTTTTTCCAGACTGCACTCATAGAAGAAGCAGAGGTGATGGTGGAGACATAATCTCGCCAGCAAGTACATTTAGCGTCACGAATGACAAGGCGAGCGATCGCACGCTTCTGCTTAAAATCAAGAAGTCTCTCTGTGGTTCTATTGTACCGGTACCTGCCCCACGCAGCGCGCTTCAAACGTACTGCACGAGCACAAGCAGGAGACCACCAAGGCACGCATTTCTGAGAATGCCTGCCCGAAGTTTGGCGTATAGAATGAGAAGCTGTGGTTAAAACGGAGGACGAGAAGAGGTTTAAAAGCTCATCAATGGAGGACGAAGAAGGAACCTCACTAAAAACAGTTAGTTGTGACTAAAGGTTCCAATTTGCCTGATCAAATTGCCAGCATGGGTTACGAAGAGGTGGTGAATATGAAAGGGAAGTAAGAATGATTGGGAAATGATCACTGTCATGTAAATCCGGGAGAACAGACCAGGTGAAGTCTAATGCGGCAGAGGAAGAGCAGACTGAGAGATCGATGCAAGAGAGAGTATGAGTCCGAGGATCAAAATGGGTGTGAGTACCTGTATTTAAAACATGGAGGGGGTGGGTAGCAAGAAAAGCCTCTAACTGAATGCCACGGGAATCACAGTGAGACCCCCCCAGAAGAAATGATGGGCATTAAAATCGCCAAGTAACAGAAGTGGTGGCGGTAATGACGAAACAAGAAAGGCAATATCTGGGATAGATAATGCCCGAGAAGGAGAGAGATACAAAGAACAGAGTGTATACCACCTATGCAAGTGGATACGGGCTGCTGTGTAATGCAGCGAAGTATGAACAAATAGCTGATGGTACGGAATATCAGTGTGTGGAAGAAGGGCACTTTCATTAAAGGTCCCATCAGGAAAAGGATCTGAAGAATACAATAAATTATAGCCTGAGATAGGATAGATAAGGGCTGAGTGTAATTTTGGTTCCTGTGAGCAAACACCAACAGGGGAAAACTGGGAGAGCAACATCTGAAGCTAACCCCGATTACCCCTGAGGCCGCGAATATTCCACTGTAAATAGGCCATGATTGGCAACGATAAAGATACCTGAAATCCGCAGGTAAGGGTACCTACAGACTAGAGGGGTTAGAAAAGTCCACATGCGGTGGCAAAGGAAAACGTTCAAGTAGCAAAGGAATGGTGTGTTGTGAAGAAAGGAGTTGTGCAGATGGAGAGGAGGAAAGAGAAGGAACAGAGGGTGGATCAGTGTCCATTGATAGTTTGGTCTCTGCAATATATTCAGAGGTTGCTTCAAGTGTTTCGGAGTTCAGAGACGCCGTATGGAAGACAATATTGGAGATGGAAGGAGGAAGAGTTTAAGTAAAGATCGGAGCTGTAATGGACTGTACCAAGGTAGGGGGGGCGAAAGGGTGGAGGGAACTGGAGAAGTGTGGGAGGGGACAGAAGAGGCAGAAACCTGGGAGGAGGCAGAAGAGGAAGAAACTTGGGAGGGGACAAGGGAGGAAGGCACAGTACAAGAAGGAGGATGAACCTCCACACTTGTAACAGAGCCAGTGAAAGTGGAAGACTCAGGTACAGAGACCGGGAAGGTAAAATATGGAGGTGGATGAAGGGAAGGAGGGGTTAAAGGAGATTTTTTGGGCCTCTGAGAAGTAGAGGGACTATTGGGAGGAGGTGTCGTACGAGGCTTTGTCGATACTAGGGTTTGTGAGGGAGGACACGAAGAAGTGAGGACAGACTGAGGAGTTGAAGTAGGGACGTCTGAGCCCAGGACAGCAAAAGAATTAGATACAGGAGTGACTATGGGACTGGCAACCACAGAGGAGGCTGCAGAAGATGTGACCCCAGAAGTCGGGGAATGCTATGAAACACGAGAATAAGAAACACGGGGCAGTCTCCCTTGAAGGCGGAGATAAGAAACCACCATAGCATATGGGAGACCTTCTGCCTCTTTGAGGCAACGAATTTCCCACTCATTTAAGTAGACTTGGCAACGGCGAGAGTACGAAGGGTGAGCCTCATGAAAATTAAGACAAGAAGGAGTTCGACTGCAAGACGTATTAGAATGGTCATCGGCACCACAGACTGGGCATTCGGCTATAGATCTGCAATATTTTGCTTGGTGGCCAAATCGCCAGCAATTCCTACACTGTTGCGGTGTAGGGATCACCTTCCGAACTTGTAACCGATGTCCTGCTACATAAACAGAGGATGGGAGTTCACAGCTGTCAAAAATTAAACGAGCCACATTGCAAGGGTATCGTCTTCACCCGCGGGCAGGAATAACATAAGTGTCTACCTTGAGAATTGGGAGATCTTGGAGTTCCAGCTGTTCGAGAATGCCAGTGCCACATGTGTGGAAATTCTGTTGGACTATTGTATGGGGCAGAATAACAGTACCACTACAAGAATTGAGGGAATGATGTTTTTCGATGGTGATAGGAATAGTATCGATATGTGAAAGAAGAGAAAGATCATGAGCTTGGGTAGAATTCTGGACTGTGATGATGCGCGTACCACTCTTAAGAGCATGAAAGGAAATATCTCTACCAATATGGCGTAGGAGCGCTTTGCCAATACTATGGTCGGAAAGATAGGCAGTAGAAGAAGTCGGTCTTAATGTAAAGAATTTAGTCCATTGTGTGGTCTGAAGTGTGCAGAGGGAGTGCATGACGTGTCAGTCTTTTCCGAGTAGAAAGGGAAGGTAATGAAGTAACATCATTAGGAGATTGTCGTTGATGTTTAGAAGTGGGACTAGAGTCTGTCCGACATGGGACGGGCCGGCGATTCGAAAATCGCCGCACCATAGAGGGAGAAGCCAGAAGCGTAGTCAAAGGAGAGCGAAGGTTAGACAAATCGAAGAAGTCAGTGGAAGCCCTGGTACCTGAAGCGGGTGAGGAAACAGCACCAGCAAGAGGTACAGGGGCCTTAGGAATGTCCGAAGAGTGGCCAAAAGACAAGGCGAGGTCAGAACGGTGTGCGGTAACAATAAGGGGCCCGGGGGTAGTGGGGACATGGATCGGGTACTCCATGGTTAGGTTACTTCTTTCTTTTTGTTTTTAAGAAAAAAAAAGAAAGAAGAAAAGAAAATAAAAATAAAAAAAGAATAAAAAAAGGGGGGACCGGGGAGGGATAGTTCCTAGGAGGAATGAAAGGGCCAGAAATCTCCCTCTGCACCAAATAGGACATCAGCACCGCAAGTAGCGATGCAGCATGGAACCCATGCCATACCCTACCCATCATGCCAGTAAACCAGCAATCCGGGATAGCAACCTCACATCTGCCGAGCTACCTCGGTGGACAAAAGAGAGGGCGGTCGGATATCCGCCACAAAGCATACCTCCTTCGGCCACCACTTCCAGAATCCGAAAGGTGGCTTCCAGAGATACACCCGTCGCCCAAAAGACACCCAAAGCCACCCTCTGGAATACCGGAGAGGGATCGGGACATCCCCAGGCAATCCAGATTCCATGGCAAACTACGCCACCGCCAAGAACCTCAACGGAATGGGATGGACCCCGGTACCCTTTCCCCTACCTAGGAACTAGCACGCCTGTGGGAAAAAATCCCAAAGGCCAAAAAGGAAGGGCGAAAGGGAGGGGTGGGGAGGTGGAGGAGGAAAGGAAAAAGGGGAGGATGGGGAGGATGGGAGAGGGAAGGGGGATTGGGGGGTAATTAGGTTCGATCTGAGGAAGGAGACCGACAGGTCTAATTCCTCAGACCAAGAGCCTCTTCACCACGCCAAGAAGCCCCCCTTGAAGAAGTCAGGAAAAATAAAAACACTAATGATGCAATTATAAAAATGCTAGACCTGCTTTACACAGCATTGGAAAATAAGGATTATCCACTAGGAATTTTTATTGACCTAAGAAAAGCATTTGACACAGTAGACTACGGCATCCTAGTACACAAACTTGACCACTATGGTATAAGAGGCCATGCGCTTGCATATTTTAAATCCTACCTTTCTAATAGGTATCAGTATGCCAGCATTAAAGACACAGCCTCATCAATACGGCCATTTGATACTGGAGTTTCGCAGGGAAGTGTCCTTGGACCCCAGCTCTTCCTCATTTACATCAATGATCTTCCAAACATATCCCAACACCTGAAACCCATTCTCTTTGCTGACAACACGACTTATGTCATCTCCCACCCTAATCTTGCCACCCTCAACACCATTGTTAACGAGGAGCTGCTAAAAATATCGACTTGGATGACAGCCAATAAACTTACACTTAACACTGGCAAAACATACTATATTATGTTTGGTAGCAGAGCAGGTGTTGCGCAACTTATCATTAAGATCGACAACACTCTAATTGCCAGACATAATGAGGGCAAATTCCTTGGCCTATACCTCGACAACATCCTAAATTTCAGCACTCATGTCTAACACATAACAAAAAAAGTATCCAAAACGGTGGGGATCCTCTCCAAGATACGATACTACGTGCCGCAAACTGCTCTTGTCTCACTATACCATTCACTTATATACCCATACCTCACCTATGCTATCTGTGCTTGGGGTTCAACTGCAGCAACACACCTAAAGCCAATAATAACCCAACAAAAAGCCACAGTAAGAATAATCACTAAATCCCATCCCTGGCAACACCCCCCCCCCCACTCTTCATAGATCTAAACTTACTCCCTGTTCAGAACATCCACACTTACTACTGTGCAATCTATATCTACAGGACCTTAAATTCCAATATTAACCTTGACCTAAAACGCTTTCTTGATAGTTGTGACAGGATCCACAGGCATAACACCAGACACAAACATCTCTGTGACATTCCCCGTGTTCGACTAAACCTTTACAAAAATTCAATGTATTTCAAAGGACCTAAAATCTGGAACACCCTACCTGAAAACTCTAGAACTGCAGACACATTCACCACATTCAAAACTACAGTTAGAAAACATCTTATCTCCCTGATACACCCCGACAACTAACTACATGATAACGATCTGGTGGTTCACAATTACACTCACTCACCCACTGACTATAAACACAGAAATACTAATCTTAATCTTAAAATAATAAATCCTAACTAGTCATAAGTTTGTCTATGATACTCCAATATAGACACTTTGTATTGTGCCAAAACAAAAGCATTCACATTGCTAAACTCACAAATTATGATGTAGTCACTTAGCCTTAATACCATAATCTGTAAGGATTTAATGTTAAGAATTAATCTAAGTCAGCCCGAAATGCCTAGCCATGCTAGGTGTCCTAGTGGCCCCCTCTGTAATTAGTATTTTATAACATGTAAACCACACAATACCCAAAACCTGTAAACCCCACATTGTAACTCTTATAGAGAATAAACTTGAATTGAATTGAATTGAATTGAATTGAATATATGATTATAAGTCTGTTAAAGTGTTTGTATATAATTGATAAAAAGGTACTATTAAAATACCATAAGACCATAAAGTAATATACGTTATATTAAAAGAAATATTTTATGATTTTTTTCCATCTCCTTAATACTGAAATTTATCTGCACATGACTGAATTATATCATTATATATAATTTCTTATTATAATTTCCCATGAGTATACTTCATACTGAAGATGCCCTATACTCATGCCATAAGTACTTTACAAATTCTAAGGTCTATCGTAAGAGACAGTTGTCAGTTCACATGGAAGTCTTAGAGTGTTATAAGTTTTGTTATCATCTCCAAATGAATCAGTTTTACATTTAATCAGTGTAGTTTTAAGTTCAGAGTATGTTATGTAAAAGTTATGATTCTGAGCTTTCAGTTGATACTATTGTTGTATTTAACAGCTGAAGTAGAGTGCTTTGGGGCAATCCTATATAACGTGAGACATATTGGTCAATAATATGTCTACATCCATCGTGGGAAATTGATGTTCAAGTAGAAATGTGCTGGAATTTGAAAACTATTTGATGTTAGACCACTAGAGCATATTTGGGCTGTAGAAGTATCATGATTGATGCCTTGCAAGAAAAGTTCACAATACTGACCATATACTTCCTCCTTTAATTCCCTGAACTCAATGTTTGCTTGAGACACTGCATGAGTCAGGTGTTGTGACATTATTTTTTCAGCTCGTATAAATTCTTATGCTGAATTCGAAGTCGTGAGTCAGTGGTCCACCCTCGCCGCACCTTCGTTGCTGAAGTGGGGCTGGTTCGTATTATCCAGGTGTTGTGATAAATAGTTCTCTCGGTAAGAAGTTCTTCAAATAGTGCGTTCTCTGTAGTTAAAATGACTGCTTAATTCCATGTATGCATCTAATGTTTGAAGTACATATGTAGGTTTTCAGGGATGGCGATGACATTTATAATAAAAGCAAGTTGCTTTGTATTTGTTATTGTATATGTGCTTATAAGGGTAAAGTGGTCGTTGAGCAATGTTTACACCATATATACGTATATCCACAAACAACAATGTCAACGATGTCATTACCTATAACATGATAAAGCCTACCTCCCTTAAAGTTGGATCTCAAAAAGAAAGTTAGCCATGACAGTATAAACAATAATATAAATATATACCAGCGTCACAGGCGGATACTCCATAGAGAATTCTTATTAGTTTCCTTAGCGACTCGGGGCATCAAAACATCAAAATTTCTCTAGACGAACTGACTGCTGCTATTAGAAATAAGTAAGACTAAGCAATAGACTGTGAGCGAAGTTAATACAGCCAAACGTCTCTGGAGATATACTAAGAATTCTATTATAAATATACTGAATTACTTCTCTTAAAATATATATCCGAGCACCTACCAAAGTGACTAGCACTACGATAGCCTACAAATTTATTCCGTGTAATGCAGCGCTGTATATCCCTTGTGGTTTAGCTCTTCTTTTTTATTATAATAATACATGTACTGATGTACCGTATAATGTTGGAAGCGCTGGAAAAAAATTTTACCACCGGCTCCATTCTGAGGCCAATGAAGTTGCCATCTTCCGTCTTCACGAACTGTACAATCTTAGCACTAAGAATAAAATTCCTCCAAAACTCTCAGGATATGTTCCCGTCCCCAATGTTGGAGATAATGGTACTGGGGTGGAAACTTTTGTCAAGTGTGGGCTGGCTTAGAAAACTTATCTAAGACTACAAACGTGATTATATTTACTATGAAAACTTTCAATTAGCCACATCTGGCGTATTAAACTATTGTAATGAGAATGTGATGTGACATAATGAGAAAAAGACACCTTTCCCAGAGTCACAAAAGAGCTTATAAATTATCAAAAGGGACTCTACGGTGCGTGGAGGTAACGTTTTGGTTCTGTTCTGTGTCTAGGTCATCGGGTTTATTGTATATATAAACTATGTAAAAAATTGTTAATTAATTTTTGGTTAACAGTGGATCCTCACTGCTGTCTCAGTTCTTGTTTATCTTTTACTTGCAGATTTCCTAATATTGATTTTCATAGATAAATTAACTGTAGATATAAATCCAAATGTACTCCTGTAAACCTTTTTGGAGTCTAGTTCCTAGGGTGTTTGTGTATCCGTATGATCTTGCGCTACCGTCCACACGAGGGATATGGCGTGCACACGTATTAATAAACTTTTCAAACCATATTTTGTAAAGTTAATAGTTTAGACTGGATTGTTTCGACTATTTAGAGCCCAACTCAAACACTTTAAGTACCTTGTCCTAAAATTTCGTATGAGATTAAATCGTGAACACAGTTCAGAAAGCAATATTTTCAATTGACCAGCAAATAAACATAAAATGATTAATCTCCTAGGGAATCTTTATATCTACCTTTCTTTTGTTGTTAACATATCTATATCGCACTGTCCTTTTACTTTAGTCTAGGTGACGCTTGAATTTATCAGAAGTTTCCCCAGTTCTTAAAAATACAACCGAACGTAAAGAAACGGCGTTCAAAATGATTCATTTATTTAATAATGGATGAGTCAGTTATGGAAAGATGCAGCGACGTCAGAACGTCAACAGTTTAATATTATTTCCTCAATACCCAATACCGGATTCACCATTTTTTTTTCTTAAAAAAAAAGAAAAAGAACTTATAAACGTAAAATTAAATTTGAAATAGGGCACTTTCTTATGAGTATTCTTCATTTATTAGTGATTAATTATTTTTTAGGAGGAAGGCAGTGATAGTTCAAATTTAAAATCATAGGAATTATTTTTTTTAAACGGCGTTTTCTTTCAGCGGAGTGCTGAAGACTTTAGGAATATTTGATTAGTAGGTCAAAATTTATACTGTAGCTACAGGCGCATTTGTTCCGAAATTCGAGGAAGAGATTAAATATTCATCATTCAAGGCATTCGATGATATATCAGGAAAATTATTAAATGCAGATTGAGGGGTGAATGTCCCTGCCATAAATTGTAAACACTCGGAGAAAGATGTTTGATACTGATTGAATTGTTTCTTTAGAGTGTAATTAAGTGGAGATAATTTTTTACAGCTATATTGTAGAGGATTTAAATTATCTTTGAAGTTGTTTAAATATCCTGAAGAACAAGCAGGAATGG